>NC_057798.1:160348339-160660991 GCF_018294505.1 Triticum aestivum | reverse complement strand
AAAAGGTTCGCAAAATCGCTCCAGAATTTAAAATTCTCATGATTGCTTTGCTACTGGTCGGCCCACCAGGAACGGTCGTAGTGGGCCTATGTATCGCCTGAAATAAGATAGTAAGACGTCTCGCTTAGTAGACAGCTGCCCCATTGGCCAGCCCAGCGTGGACACAAGCCTTCGACGCCATTTTCTTCCTTTTTTCACTTTTTGCATTTGATTTCGGTATTATTTTAATTTTGATATTATTTCAAAATATACTGAATATGTTTATTATAAAACTCACATTATCTCAAATTATATTGTTGCATTAGAAAATGTTAAACTTGTATAGAAAAATGTTTAGATGTTATTAGAAAATATATAATGCATATGGAAACAATTAGAAATAAAAAAAATAACTTTTCATTTTTAGTTGAATTTTTTTATCATGCATTCTTTGAATGTGTATGGAAAATATGTTTCCGATGTATACGGAAAATGAATACAAAAAAATGTAGACTGTGTATGGGGAAATAGATACATAAAAAAATATAAATTTTCAATAATGTTAATCATGTATTTGGACAATAGTCAATGTGTATATAATTGTTTTTATAATATATACAAAAAATGTAGAATGTGTATAAAAAAGTATATGAAATGCTAAAAATTTATATGTAAAATGTTCCTGATATATACAAAAAGGTACAATGTTTATTCAAAACTAGACACAAAAGTATATGTTTTAATAATATATTTATCATGTATTTTTTAGATGTTAAACGTGTATATAAATATATTCCTGGTGCATATAAAAATGTACAATATGTAAAATAAACTTCAAAGCATATAGTTGTCAAAATTGTTAAGCACATAATTTACAAGTATTAAACACGTATATTTAAATTGTTCCTGGTATATACAAAAAATTTACAAAGAAAACCTATTGAAACAAAAAACAGAAAAAAAGAATTAAGTAAGTAAAGAAAGAAAGAGTAAAAAAACTAGTAAAAACCTAGAAAAATAAAACCAGTAAAAATTGTGAAAGGATCAACGAAAAATGATGAAAAAATAAACCAAATAAAAATGATAAACGAAAAGAAAACCAAACGTGAACATAAATACAATGTAATAGAAAAAGGGAAGAATAACTTCAGATGAACGCGTAGATAAAACGAGCGAGCGACAGGCTCTAACGGGCCGGCCCATACATGCGAGCTCTTCAGGCCAGACAGATGCTAGTCTCGCTATAAGCGAGATATAACATAGGTATAGATATAGCTCCTGCACCCTGATGCAAAATCATTAATTGAGGAGTACTCATTTCTCAAAATAATAATAATTCAGGAGTACTCCTTATAAAGATCACACTCGCCTTCCAGATTGTGACAAGTGGTTTGTTACATGTGCGCCACTTATCGCAACCTGTGAGCTTTTCTTTTTCTCGTAGATCCGTTTATTCAAAATCTTTTATCTCTTAAACCATGCATCCAAATCTTGAACTGTTTTTATTGTTGGATTCCTCGCGTTGATATCTTTCAAATTAGATTCGGTTGTTAGGTTTTGATGATTTTTTTTATGAAAAAACCGGAAGAAAAAACCGAATGAGGAGCATGGTTTTTTCCTTTCCGAAAGAGACACGGTCGTACCTCCCGCGTAAGCACAACCGTACCTCTCACGGAAGCAAAACTGCACCTCTCGTGGAAGGAATAAAATAAAATAAAAACGCATTTTTTCCATTTCGGACCGTGCCTCTCGCGAAAGGAAAAAATAACAGAAAACATAAAATAATAGAAAACATACAATAACAGAAAACATATCGTTTTCCCTGAGAGGCACGGTCGCGAAAGCAAAACGGTGCCTCTCGCGGAAGAAAAAAGAAGATTACGTATTTTTTTCCGTTTCCGAGAGCCCTGGTTGTGCCACTCGCAAAAGCAAAACTGGGTCTCTCAATTTTTGCGCTTTTAAATTTTTTTTTTCAAAATCTAAGAATGGCCGTTGGAAAACTAAAAAGTCAAAAAAAAGTTTAAAAAGCCGAAAATGCATGCGAAAAGAATAAAATAAGATCCGGAGGATGCGTCCAGAGTGCGACACGTGGCGCCGTCTGAGAGCGTGTCACATGTCACGCTCTCAGTCCACTCGCAAGTGATCGTTGCGCGGCTCCCCAAAGAGTACTCGTCAACTAGTTGCTCCCCGCCCTCATGTCTCAGCCCCTACTGTAGTGCTTGGACCCTAGGGGCTCTCTTCAGAGTGGGCTTTTGGCCCATGTTATCTTTATCTGAAAAATCATCGTTGATTTTCTATTGTTTTGACATGCAGAGAATATCTTTTTACCGAAACCCAAAACAGTGGAAAACAACTAGTACTCTGGCAGTACTTTAATATGTTAATACAAAAATAGACACGCTGTTACCTTTTGCAATCAAATGTAAATTCTTGAACGGAAGAATCACTTTTTTCTTTGGACTTGGAGTTTATTTTCCCGAGCATAAATGCACCCTCATGAACAATATAGTAAAAATAGTAAAGAAGGTATATATTTTAAACAAAAATTGGCAAAAAACATTATTGAATGTCATGCATACCTACAACTTTATGTGAAGAAAACACATTCCTAATATTTATGCTTCAGAAAAGATTATTTTTGAAAGCATTTTTAAAATACTCGGATCTGTTATAAAAGTTCACCAGGAGTAGAAAACACCTCAATAAAAACAAAAATTACATCAAGGTCTTTGGACGCCACCAGAATGAGCCACCGATGTCCCGCTGACGCCGCTCCCATACTGGAGTTGACCTTACCTTGTTGATGACAGCCGAGAAGTCTTCGTGCACATGCCCCTAAGAACCATCCCTAGGGTCATAGCAGTCATTGAACCCTTGAATCGATCCAAAGTTTGTACCGTCAAATCTTGTTGTGCGCACGCACGAAGAAAAATGCCTACCTCGTCGCACCAAGAAGTTCGTAGGAATTTATGTTGGAGCTCCGTCGACTCCGTCTTGACGGACAAATTTAAGAAGGATCAAAATCAACAAAACCAACTCGAAGATGAAGCACCACCTTCCATATGAATGCCTCCCCCGCGAGGACTAAGATCACTAACCTAAACTACTACCTAGAGCCGAGGCACCGGGATTACCCTCCCCGCCACCAGCCATCGAAGGCGACAGGCAGAGGGGAGGAGATTGCACGGGATGGCTGGTGGAGCATGGGGGGTAGGACACTTTGCCTTAGCTACCTTTGTGTGAGGGAAAGGGAAAAAAGCTGTGTATTAGTTTCCCACTTTAAACCTTTTGAAGAGCGGATTTTGTTATTTTTTGGGCCAAATTTTCATAAATGTGATTTCATCACGCAAATTTACACATTGATAGTAAACCAGGCAATGTTCATTGTAAAAAAAATTATTTATTATTTTTTGTATTTTTATTGTATTATTCATGGTGGGAGGATTTGAGATCGGGATTAAAAGGAAACTTTGATTCTTTCTTCCATGTGCTTGTTTTTAAAAATATCTAGCAACAACTAGCATTCATATATTAAGCAGGTAGAGGATGACAAAAGGTGGTCATGCTCAAGTGATCATGGTGGTGTTACAAGAGGGATGCCATAACATCTATGCAAAAGAAAATTTACTCCTCATCCCGAATCACCTAGAGGTGTCTTTAAACATTTAGCTCCCTCCAGTTTCCATTGTTCCATGTCCCTGTTTATGGCTGCCATTATCTCATTGTTTGTGACATCTTAGTTCTGAAGGTTTTGCTATTTTTCTCTGCTTAGATGTGCCAAGAAACGAGCAAGAGCATGGTTTGAATTCTCTTCCTATTGGTGGTCGCTGTTTTAGCAAACAAGTTTCTAACTCGCTGCTTTGAAGAGCCTGAACTTCCACCTGCAAGCACCGAAAACAAACTGCACCCAGGACATAGTGTCATCTTGCGCCACAGTTCAATGACCATTGGGCACTCCCAGAACAGGTGGGAGGATGTCTCCAGATTTCTCGTGCAAAGAGTACAAAAATATCCATTTTCCCATCCTCTCCTTTGAAATCTGTCATTGCACCATTATCTGTCTTTCATCAGCAGCCAGAAGAAAAAATCAACTTTCCCAGGAGCCCAGCCCTTTCATAATAGCTTCGTGTTGTCAGATTTTGGCAAGTCTCTGAAATGAAAGTTGCACGCTGAGCTTGCACTATATTGTCTTGATGAATCAAGATGCCAACAGATGGAGTCAGGAGTGCTAGCATGTAGCGTCAAATTTGTAGCTCGCAAGGCACGCCATAGAATCAGAAAATGATGTAAAAGTTCATCACAGTTGTGGTGTCTAACATCTTTTGCTAGGGCGGCAGCCACCGGTCTCCTTTTCCCCTTGATCCCTTGATAAGGTCTGGGAAGAGCTCAGCCAACGAGGAGTTTCCGAGCCATGGGGAGTGCCAGAATAAAGCCATCTCTCTATTGTCGACCATAACTGTGATTGCATAAGTGAACAGCGCCATGCCCTTGGCATCACATGGCAATTCAAAGTCCGCCTAAGTGCTATCATTTTTCTATTAATCAATCCATAACCAACGGAGTCTTAGGGCTCCGGAGAACTTGTCCAGATCCTGAACCCCCAAGCTTCCCTTGTCACTTGGGGAGCACACCTTGCTCCAGCTGACCTTGCAATGGCCCTTGCTGATTTCTTTGTCTCGAGCCCAAAGGAATCGTCGCGAACCTTGTCGATGTCTCTGAATAGTTTTTTGGGTGCACGCAGAACCGACAGAGCAAAGGTTGTAATAGCAGTGACAACACAATGCACTAGCACCCTACGACCAACAATGGACAATAACCTCCCTTCCAACCAGCCAATCTTGCTCTGATCCTGTCCAGGATAAATTGCAGGTGCACAAGCTTGATCCTATTAGGGCAGATTGGGAGGCCGATGTATCTTATGGGAATGCTTAGATTTGACCTCCAAAATTTTGCAGAACATCTTGGAGGTTTATGTCTTCACATCTGATTGTGTTTCGTTGATTTTGCACGGTTCAAACACAGTCCTAAGACCTTGACAAACAAGTTTAAAATTTCCAGAAGCCTTTGAGTTTCCTCCTTGTCTGGATTGGCAAAAATCATAGCGTCATCGACATATAAGCTAACACGAAGCTTGATTCCCCTCTCAGGGAGAGCTTCCAGAATCCCATCCTTTTCAGCCTTGGCAATGAGCCAGTGGAGCGGGTCAGTTGCGAGAATGAACAGGAGAGGTGAGAGGGGCCGCCCTGCCGGACACGCCGATCATTAATAGATTTTTCGGGTGTTACATTCAACAAGAAGTAGGAGGACGTGGAGCGCAGAAGGAGAGTAATCCAATCTTACCATTGGGCACTAAAACCCATGTATGGCAGCAGCTCCAACAGATATTCCCAAGACATCAAATCAAATGCTTTAGCAATGTCCAGCTTCATCAACATCGCCAACTTTTTCCATCGGTGCAGAGAGCGGACAATGTTCTCGAACAAAAGAAAATTATCTTGCAGACATTTTTTGTCTTCATGATGGCACACTGGGTAGGAGAGATGATGGTTCCAATGACTGATGATAGCCTCATAATTAGGACCTTGGTGATCAGCTTGACTATGGAATTAATCAAACTTATCGGTCGGAAGTCATCAATGGTCTCGGCACCATCTTTCTTTGGCAGGAGAGTAATAAGAGTAGAGTTGAGGGAAGCAAAGTTTGCACCTGCAAGGCTATGAAACTGATTAAACACCGCCATCACCTCGTCCTTGATAATGGGTCAGTAGCCAAGGAAGAATACACTGTTGAAACCAACCCGCCCGGGTGCTTTTTTTTTTGGAGAAGAAAGAACAACAACCCACACTTCACCTTCAGTGAAATGATTATCCAGCTCTCCACCTGCCACCGACGGTTGCTGTAGCTTGTTCTAGTTGATCGTACAATGGCGACTTTGTGTCGCCCTGAGGAACCTTGAAAAGTGATCTCTAATCACCTCAACCTTGTCGTCATGTTTAGTTGTGGTGTGTGTGTGTGTGTCTTCAGATACTGAATGAAGTACTTCCAGTGCCTAGAACTGATTTTGGCATTGAAAAAGGAGGTGTTGGCATCCTCAGCCTTCAACCAGGTGAGCTTGGATGCCTGGCGCCTTTTGGCTCACGCAATTGCTGCTAACCCGACTACTCTTTGCTTAAGTAACTTCCTAAAACTAAACTCGGAATGAGGGGGTTGGAGGCTCTCCATTGCAACATCCAGTCTGAGACTCAGTTCATTTGCCATCTAACTGAACTTTAGTGTCACTGAAGAGGGAGGAACTCCAGCACTTGAGATCTTTTACAACTTTGAGAAACCTCGTTTTGATTCTGGTGAAAGCACAATTATGGTTGACCAGGCGTTTCCAAGCTCGTTTGAAAGTTTCTCTAAAGTGGGGAAACTTGGGCCAAAAACTTTCAAACTGGAATCTTCCGCGACAAGGAGGAGCAGATGCATTGATTAGGACAGGGGGCAGTGGTCAGAACACGCAGATGACACTGCCATGAGCAGGTGAGAGGGGAAGGTTGTCTACCACTCAGGGTTGACATAAATTTTGTTGATGCTTACTAGTGCAGTGTGCTCTCTTTCGTTACTCCAAGTGAAGCGTCTAATTTTGCATTTAATCTCCTTTAAGACCACAGTGTTGATCGCCCATCTAAATCTACCCATAATTCTCATATTGAGGTTAAGGTTACTCTTATATCTAGCTACGTAGATGACATTGAAATCGCCATTGATGAGCCATGGTGCACCTGAAGGAGGTGCACATCTAACTAAGTCCACAAGGAATTCATCTTTTGTTTGTGTCATCTGAGGGGCCATACACTGTGGTGATGAAGAATTGGCTCGAGCAGCTAAGAACAGTAACCTGTGCCATAATGGAGTATATGCCTAAAGCTTGGGAGACTACCAAAACTAATTCCTTGTTCCAGAAGATTGCCTCACCACCTCGAGTCCCTATTGCAGGCAGAACTACACAAATCATGCATAGAACTACCTCCAATATATTGCACCATGGCTTGATCCCATGTGTTGATTTTTATTTCTTGCATGCTGAGAATAGCTAATCTATCAGATGCAGCAACCGCATGAACCAACTCTCGTTTCGCCAATGAATTTAGCCCTCTAACATTTCAGGATATGATCGAACGAGAACTACTCATAGGGACACCATAGATTTCTCTAGGAGCTAAAATTACTAATGAAGAGGAACACCACCACCAACCTTGGCATATCTACAACCACCAATAGGCCCCAAATTCTGTAGATGAGATGACGAGCACATAGCCCTAACAGCTAGAATCAAACCTAACTCAAGCCATCTTAAGGTTGACCGCCATCGGAGACTAAGCTTAGAGAGGACTAATATAACTAAACATGTTCCCCTTGGGCAGCTCCATCAGGGCCAGCAAGCCCTGCAGCGATGCGGAGAGCATCTAGATCCAGGTGGGTGAGCTTGGCGAGGCCGACGATATCTTCCTAAGTGAACGACTCCTCAAACCTCTTGATCAGGACGGCAATAGCTCCGGGTGTCATCTTGTCCTTGGGCCCTAAGAGCCCGAGCTCTCGCACGATCCTAAGTGAGGCCGGTCTGCCACCGGAACAGGAGCTTGCCTGGGGCGCGCTCTGACAAACAAGGACCAAGGCCGCCCTTGTCTTCGTGGGCGCAGATGGACAAGAGGGGGATCAGTGATCAACGACACCGAGACGTCGTTCAAGAGGCGGGAGACCGTGGTTGGAGAGTTGGCGGTGCCAATGGCCAAGTGTTTCACACGCTCGGTAACTGATCCGAGATGGACAACAACCGAGGTGGTCGGGGCAACAACATGGAGCTGAACAACGATGGAGAAAGTTGGGGGCAGTAGCTTGGCACACAAGGGTGGAGTGAGCTTCATCCATCAAGGGAGTCGCAGCGAGGGGCGTGCTGCCTTGTGGCTTGTCATTGAAAGCCAGCGGCTCCTTGAGAGAAGCAGTGATGTCGATGTCGATCTCCGGACATCCTCGGTGCGACGACCAGTGAGGCAGCTGCAGCTCATTGATACGTCTCCAACGTATCTATAATTTATGAAGCATTCATGCTATTTTATTATCTGTTTTGAATGATTATGAGTTTTATTATACACTTTTATATTACTTTTGGGACTAACATATTAACCGGAGGCCCAACCCATATTGCTGTTTTATTGCCCGTTTCAGTATTTCGAAGAAAAGGAATATCAAACGGAGTCCAAACGAAATGAAACCTTCGGCATCGTGATTTTTTGGAAGAATATCATCCGGGAGACTTGGAGTTCACGTCAGAAGATCCTCGAGGAGGCCACGAGGGTGGGGGGGGGGGGGGGGGGCGCCCCCCCTACTGGGCGCACCCCCTGTCTCGTGGGCCCCTCGAGCACCTCCCGACCGACTTCTTTCGCCTATATAGTCCCACGTACCCTAAAAACATCCACGGAGAAGATAGATCGGGAGTTTCACCGCCGCAAGCCTCTGTAGCCACTAAAAACCTCTCAGGAGCCCGTTCCGGCACCCTGCCGGAGGGGGAACTCATCACTGGTGGCCATCTTCATCATCCCGGCACTCTCCATGACGAGGAGGGAGTAGTTCACCCTCGAGGCTGAGGGTATGTACCAGTAGCTATGTGTTTGATCTCTCTCTCTCTCATGTTCTCTCTCGTGTTCCCTCTATGGCACGATCTTGATGTATCGCGAGCTTTGCTATTATAGTTGAATCTTATGATGTTTCTCCCCCTCTACTCTCTTGTAATGGATTGAATTTTCCCTTTGAAGTTATCTCATTGGATTGAGTCTTTAATGATTTGAGAACAATTGATGTATGTCTTGCCGTGCTTATCTGTGGTGACAATGGGATATCATGTGCCACTTGATGTATGTTTTGGTGACCAACTTGCTGGTTCCGCCCATGAACCTATGCATTGGGGTTGGCACACGTTTTCGTCTTGACTCTCCGGTAGAAACTTTGGGGCACTCTTTGAAGTACTTTGTGTTGGTTGGATGAATCTGAGATTGTGTGATGCATATCGTATAATCATGCCCACGGATACTTGAGGTGACAATGGAGTATCTAGGTGACATTAGGGTTTTGGTTGATTTGTGTCTTAAGGTGTTATTGTAGTACGAACTCTATGATGGATTGAGCGGAAAGAATAGCTTCATGTTACTTTACTACGAACTCTTGAATAGATAGAACAGAAAGGATAACTTTGAGGTGGTTTCGTACCCTACCATAATCTCTTCGTTTGTTCTCTGCTATTAGTGGCTTTGGAGTGACTCTTTGTTGCATGTTGAGGGATTGTTATATGATCTATCTATTTTATTATTGTTGAGAGAACTTGCACTAGTGAAAGTATGAACCTTAGGCCTTGTTCCCTACCATTGCAATACCGTTTACGCTCACTTTTACCACTTGTTACCTTGCTGTTTTTATAATTTCAGATTACAGTTACCTTTATCTACTATCCATATTGCACTTGTATCACCATCTCTTCGCTGAACTAGTGCACCTATACAATTTACCATTGTATTGGGTGAGTTGGGGACACAAGAGACTCTTTGTTATTTGGTTGCAGGGTTGTTTGAGAGAGACCATCTTCATCCTACGCCTCCCACGGATTGATAAACCTTAGGTCATCCACTTGAGGGAAATTTGCTATTGTCCTACAAACCTATGCACTTGCAGGCCCGACAACGTCTATGAGAAGAATGTTGTGTAGTAGACATCAAGCTCTTTTCTGGCGCCGTTGCCGGGGAGGTGAGTGCTTTAAGGTATATCTTTAGATCTTGCAATCGAATCTTTTTGTTTCTTGTTTTATCACTAGTTTAGTTTATAAAAGAAATTTACAAAAAAAATGGAATTGAGTTTGTCTCATACGCTTCATCTTTTTAGTATCTTTCGCGAGTTTGATGAAAAGGAAAATTGTGCTCAAGTGCTAGAAGAATAAATCTATAGAATGTTTGGTACTAGATCTTTGTATGATGAACATGATTGCAATGTTGTTAGTATGAATTCCTTGAATATCCATGATGCTAATGATATGCAAAGCCACAAGCTTGGGGAAGCTATGTTTGATGAAGATGATATTTTTAGCATCCCAAGTTTTGATATGCAAAGTTGTTATGATGATAGCATGCCTCCTATTTATGATGATTATATTGATGAAAGTGGGTTTGGAAGAGTGTCAACTTTATTTAGTGATGATTCCACTATTTCGGAAGAGGTTCCAATTGATTATGAGAACAAAGTTGCTATCTATGATGATTATTGTGATGACTTGTATGCTATTAGGAATAATGATAACCATGAAACTTGTCATCATGATTTTAGTTTTTAATTGGATTATGCCTCGCATGATAATTATTTTGTTGAGTTTGCTCCCACTACTATTCATTAGAAGAAATTTGCTTATGTGGAGAGTAATAAAATTTCTATGCTTGTAGATCATGAAAAGAATGCTTTAGGTGCTGGTTATATTGTTGAATTCATTCATGATGCTACTAAAAATTATTATGAGGGAGGAACACATGCTTGTAGGAATTGCAATAATATCAAGTTTCCTTCCTATGTGTTTAAAATTTTGAAGCTATGCTTGTTTTACCTTCCTATGCTAGTTGATTATTGTTCCCATAAGTTGTTTGCTCACAAAATCCCTATGCATAGGAAGTGGGTTAGACTTAAATGTGCTAGTCATATTCTTCATGATGCTCTCTTTATGTTTCAATTCTTATCTTTTATGTGAGCATCATTGAAATCATCATGCCTAGCTAAGGGCGTTAAACGATAGCGCTTGTTGGGAGGCAACCCAACTTTATTTTTGTTTCTTACTTTTTGTTCCTGTTTAGTAATAAATAATTCATATAGCCTGTGTTTAGATGTGTCTTTATGTTTTAATTAGTGTTTGTGCCAAGTAGAACCTTTGGGAAGACTTGGGTGAAGTCTTTATGATCTTGCTGTAAAAAACAGAAACTTTAGCGCTCACGAGAATAGCTGCCATTTTTTACTCGAGAGTGATTTTAGGTTGATTCTTTTTTAAGATGATTAATATACAAATTAATCAGGTCCATAAATTTATTTCATAATTTTTGGGGTTCCAGAAGTATATGTTTGATACAGATTACTAAAGACTGTTCTGTTTTTGACAGATTCTGTTTTTCATTGTGTTGTTTGCTTATTTTGATGAATCTATGGCTAGTATGTAAGGGTATGAACCATAGAGAAATTGGAATACAGTAGGTTTAACACCAATATGAATAAAGAATGAGTTCATTATAGTACCTAAGTGGTGATTTATTTTCTTATACTAACGGAGCTTACGAGTTTTGTCTTGAGTTTTGTGTGGTTGAAGTTTTCAAGTTTTGGGTAAAGATTCAATGGACTATGGAATAAGGAGTGGCAAGAGCCTAATATTGGGGATGCCCAAGGCACCCCAAGGTAATATTCAAGGAAAACCAAGAGCCTAAGCTTGGGGATGCCCCGGATGGCATCCCCTCTTTCGTCTTCGTTCATCGGTAACTTTACTTGGAGCTATATTTTTATTCACCACATGATATGTGTTTTGCTTGGAGCGTCATTTTATTTTGTTAGTATTTGCTTTCTGTTATTTAGAATAATGTTTTGCATCTTTATTTCCAATAAAAATCTCAAGGATAGCCTTTACCATGCTTATTTTGCTAGTATACATGTTGCTGTTTGAAAACAGAAAGTTTATCGCTGTTGCAAAAATTCCCTAGAAAAGTTAGAGAATGCTATAATGTTGAATATTCTTGAATAATGAGATCTGATAAATCTTCTACATCGTAGTATTTTTCTTATAATTTTTGGAGTTAGGGAAGTATGATGAATCTTGCATTCTTTACAGACTATACTGTTTTGGCAGATTGCGGTTATGTTTGCATTGTTTGCATATGTTTGCTTGTTTAATGATTCTATTTGAGGATATGAGTATTAAATATGCAGAGACATTTAGTATTCAATGTTGAATAATAATCTTAGTGATTTGTTACAGTAGAAAATGATATGGTTTTGCATTGGTTTATACTAACCTATCTCACAAGTTCTTGTTGAGTTTGGTGTGAATGAAGCTTTTGAGATTTAGGAAACCAACATATAAAAGGAATTAAGGAGACACAAAAGCTCAAGCTTGGGGATGCCCAAGGCACCCCAAGATAATATTTCAAGAAGTCTCAAGCATCTAAGCTTGGGGATGCCCCGCTAGGCATCCCACCTTTCCTCTTCAACAACTATCGGTTAGTATCGGTTGATCCTAAGTTTTTGCTTCTTCACATGAGTTGTGGTATCCTTGCATTATCATTTTATTTTGTTTTGCTTGCTGTTTGAATACAATACCAAGATCTGAAATTCTTAAATGAGAGAGAGTCTTCATATAGCTACATAATTATTTAGCTACTCATTGATCTTCACTTATATCTTTTTGGAGTAGTTTGTCATTTACTCGTGTGCTTCACTTATATCCTTTGAGTAAATGGTTGAATGAGTTGAATGTCATAAATCTGAAATTATATATGTTTTATTTGCTTATCCCATGGGTAGAAATGACTTCAGATCTAAGAAGTAGAGGTTGTAAATTTATTGACGGTTAGCAAGCATTGTATTAGTCATTTGAACAATTCATGAAAGAATATTGAAGGAAGAGAGATTTCACATATAAATATATTATCATAGACATCTTTTATAATTGTGAGCACTCATTAAGTATGACATGCTAAAGAGTTGATGTTGGACAAGGAAGACAATGTAATGGGTTATGTTTTCTCACATCTCAGTTAAAGTATATTGTCATGGATCATTCAAACATGTTGAGCTTGCATTTCCCCCTCATGCTAGCCAAAAATTCCTAGCACCAAGTAGAGATGCTACTTGTGCTTCCAAATATCCTTAAACCCAGATTTGCCATGAGAGTCCACCATATCTACCTAAGGATTGAGTAAGATCCTTCAAGTAAGTTGTCATCGGTGCAAGCAATAAAAATTGCTCTCTAAATATGCATGACTTATTAGTGTGGAGAAAATAAGCTTTGTACGATCTTGTTATGGAAGCAATAAAAGCGACGGACTGCATAATAAAGGTCCATATACAAGGGACAATATAAAGTGACGTTCTTTCGCATTAAGATTTTGTGTATCCAACCCTAAAAGCGCATGACAACCTCTGCTTCCCTCTGCGAAGGGCCTATCTTTTACTTTATGTCTTTTACATTATGCAAGAGTCAAGGTGATCTTCACCTTTCCCTTTTTCATTTTATCCTTTGGCAAGCACTTTGTGTTAGGGTGATCCTGATATATATATATATATATATATATATATATATATATATCCAATTGGATGTATGTTAGAATGAACTATTATTGTTGACACTACCCAAAGGTGAATACATTTGGAGGCAACATTATAAGCCCCTATCTTTCTCTGTGTCTGATTAAAACTTCATAACCACAAGTATTGCATGAGTGTTAGCAATTGTAGAAGAATATATTGTTGAGTATGTGAAGTTTGCTAAATCAAAGCTCTGACATAGGCCCTTCCTAAAAATAGGATGAATTGCAATTGTTTGATGACTAAGAATGAAGTTTGCTAGTTTTCAAGAAAGTTTATGGTCTATGCTTTAACATGTGAATAGCTTGTTACTTGATCATGAAAAGTTTTATGAGATGAACTATGGTTATGGCATATAATGATGCTAGTAAAGGTGATTGAAATTATAATTGATCAAACTTGTGCACCTCTACCATTCACACTTCATAAATTATTTCTTTATCATTTACCTACTCGAGGACGAGTAGGAATTAAGCTTGGGGATGCTGATATGTCTCCAACGTATCTATAATTTATGAAGCATTCATACTATTTTATTATCTATTTTGAATGATTACGGGCTTTATTATACACTTTTATATTACTTTTGGGACTAACCTATTAACCGGAGGCCCAGCCCATATTGCTGTTTTATTGCCTGTTTCAGTATTTCAAAGAAAAGAAATATCAAATGGAGTCCAAACGAAATGAAACCTTCGGCATTGTGATTTTTTGGAAGAATGTCATCCGGGAGACTTGGAGTTCACGTCAGAAGATCCTCGAGGAGGCCACGAGGGTGGGGAGGGCGCCCCCCTACTGGGCGCGCCCCCTGTCTCGTGGGCCCCTCGAGCACCTCCCGACCGACTTCTTTCGCCTATATAGTCCCACATACCCTAAAAACATCCCCGGAGAAGATAGATCGGAAGTTCCGCTGCCGCAAGCCTTTGTAGACACTAAAAACCTCTCGGGAGCCCGTTCCGGCACCCTGCCAGAGGGGGAACCCATCACCGGTGGCCATCTTCATCATCCCGGCGCTCTCCATGACGAGGAGGGAGTAGTTCACCCTCGAGGCTGAGGGTATATAACAGTAGCTATGTGTTTGATCTCTCTCTCTCTCTCTCTCTCTCTCGTGTTCCCTCTATGGCACGATCTTGATGTATCGCGAGCTTTGCTATTATAGTTGAATCTTATGATGTTTCTCCCCCTCTACTATCTTGTAATGGATTGAGTTTTCCCTTTGAAGTTATCTTATCGGATTGAGTCTTTAATGATTTGAGAACACTTGATGTATGTCTTGTCGTGCTTATCTGTGGTGACAATGGGATATCATGTGCCACTTGATGTATGTTTTGGTGACCAACTTGCGGGTTCCACCCATGAACCTATGCATTGGGGTTGGCACATGTTTTCGTGTTGACTCTCCGGTAGAAACTTTGGGGCACTCTTTGAAGTACTTTGTGTTGGTTGGATGAATCTGAGATTGTGTGATGCATATCGTATAATCATGCCCACGTATACTTGAGGTGACAATGGAGTATCTAGGTGACATTAGGGTTTTGGTTGATTTGTGTCTTAAGGTGTTATTCTAGTATGAACTCTATGATGGATTGAGCGGAAAGAATAGCTTCATGTTATTTTACTACGAACTCTTGAATAGATAGAACAGAAAGGATAACTTTGAGGTGGTTTCGTTCCCTACCATAATCTCTTCGTTTGTTCTCTGCTATTAGTGGCTTTGGAGTGACTCTTTATTGCATGTTGAAGGATTTTTATATGATCTATCTATGTTATTATTGTTGAGAGAACTTGCACTAGTGAAAGTATGAACCTTAGGCCTTGTTCCCTACCATTGCAATACCATTTACGCTCACTTTTACCACTTGTTACCTTGCTGTTTTTATAATTTCAAATTACAATTACCTTTATCTACTATCCATATTGCACTTGTATCACCATATCTTCGCTGAACTAGTGCACCTATACAATTTACCATTGTATTGGGTGTGTTGGGGACACAAGAGACTCTTTGTTATTTGGTTGCAGGGTTGTTTGAGAGAGACCATCTTCATACTACGCCTCCCACGGATTGATAAACCTTAGGTCATCCACTTGAGGGAAATTTGCTACTGTCCTACAAACCTGTGCACTTGCAGGCCCAACAACGTCTACAAGAAGAAGGTTGTATAGTAGACATCACTCATGGGCACCGTCAAAGAGCTGGCAACAGAGTCCCGTGAGGCTTGGCATGAAGGAAATATGCCCTAGAGGCAATAATAAAGTTATTATTTATTTCCTTATTTCATGATAGATGTTTATTATTCATCCTAGAATTGTATTAACCGGAAACATAATACATGTGTGAATACAAAGACAATAAAGTGTCACTAGTATATCTCTACTTGACTAGCTCGTTGATCAAACATGGTTAAGGTTTCCTAACCATAGACATGAGTTGTCATTTGATAAACGTGATCACATCATTAGGAGAATGATGTGATTGACTTGACCCATTCTGTTAGCTTATCACTTGATCGTTTTAGTTTACTGTTATTGCTTTCTTCATGACTTATACATGTTCCTATGACTATGAGATTATGCAACTCCCGATTACGGCAGGAACACTTTGTGTGCTACCAAACGTCACAACATAACTGGGTGATTATAAAGGTGCTCTACAGGTGTCTCCGATGGTACTTGTTGAGTTGGCATAGATTGAGATTAAGACTTGTCACTCCGATTGTCGGGGAGGTATCTCTGGGCCCTCTCGGTAATGCACATCACTATAAGCTTTGCAAGAAATGTGACTAATAAGTTAGTTGTGGGATGATGCATTACAGAATGAGTAAAGAGACTTGCTGGTAACGAGATTGAGCTAGGTATTGAGATACCGGCGATCAAATCTCGGGCAAGTAACATATCGATGACAAAGGGAACAACGTATGTTGTTATGCGGTTTGACCGATAAAGATCTTCGTAGAATATGTAGGAGCCAATATGAGCATCCAGGTTCCGCTATTGGTTATTGACCAGAGATGTGTCTCAGTCATGTCTACATAGTTCTCGAACCTGTAGGGTCCGCACGCTTAACGTTCAGTGACGATTGGTATTATGAGTTTATGTGTTTTGATGTACCGAAGGTAGTTTTGAGTCCCGGATATGATCACGGACATGACGAGGAGTCTCGAAATGGTTGAGACATAAAGATCTATATATTGGATGACTATGTTTGGACTTCGGAAGTGTTCCAGGCAAGTTCGGGCATATACCGGAGTACCGGGGGGTTACCGGAACCCCCTGGGGAGTATAATGGGCCTATTGGGCCCTAGTGGAGAAGAGGAGGGGCGGCCAAGGCAGGGCCGCACGCCCCCTCCCCCTCTAGTCTGAATTGGACATGGAGGGGGGGGGGGGCGCCCCCCTTTCCTTCCCCCCTCTCTCCTCCTTCCTCCTTCTCCTACTCCTACTAGGGGGGTACCCTAAGACACACAAGTTGATCATTGATCTTTAGCCGTGTGCGGTGCCCCCTCCACCATAATCCACCTCGGTCATATCGTAGCGGTGCTTAGGCGAAGCCCTACGTCGGTAGCTTCATCAACACCGTCATCACGCTGTCGTGCTGACAGAACTCTCCTCGAAGCTCTACTAGATCGTGAGCTCGTGGGACGTCACCGAGCTGAACGTGTGCAGATCGCGGAGGTACCGTACGTTCGGTACTTGGATCGATCGATCGTGAAGACGTATGACTACATCAACCGCGTTGTCATAACGCTTCTGCTTACGGTCTACGAGGGTACGTGGACAACACTCTCCCCTCTCGTTGCTATGCATGACCATGATCTTGCGTGTGCGTAGGATTTTTTTTGAAATTACTACGTTCCCCAACAGTGGCAACCGAGCCGGGTTTACGCGTATATGTTATATGCACGAGTAGAACACAAGTGAGTTGTGGGCGATACAAGTCATACTGCTTACTAGCATTTTATACTTTGGTTCAACGGTATTGTTGGATGAAGCGGCCCGGACCGACATTACGCGTACGCTTACGCGAGACTGGTTCTACCAACATGCTTTGCACATAGGTGGCTGTCGGGTGTCAGTTTCTCCAACTTTAGTTGAACCGAGTGTGGCTACGCCCAGTCCTTGAGAAGGTGAAAACAACACTAACTTGACGAAATATCGTTGTGGTTTTGATGCGTAGGTAAGAATGGTTCTTGCTCAGCCCGTAGCAGCCACATAAAACTTGCAACAACAAAGTAGAGGACGTCTAACTTGTTTTTGCAGGGCATGTTGTGATGTGATATGGTCAAGACATGATGCTAAATTTTATTGTATGAGATGATCATGTTTTGTAATAGAGTTATCGGCAACTGGCAGGAGCCATATGGTTGTGGCTTTATTGTATGCGATGCAATCGCCCTGTAATTGCTTTACTTTATCACTAAGCGGTAGCAATAGTCGTAGAAGCAATAGTTAGCAAGACGACTACGATGCTACGATGAAGATCAAGGTGTCGTGCCGGTGACGATGGTGATCATGATGGTGCTTTGAAGATGGAGATCAAAGGCACAAGATGATGATGGCCATATCATATCACTTATATTGATTGCATGTGATGTTTATCTTTTATGCATCTTACTTTGCTTTGATTGACGGTAGCATTATAAGATGATCTCTCACTAAATTTCAAGGTATAAGTGTTCTCCCTGAGTATGCAGTGTTGCCAAAGTTCGTCGAGCCGAGACACCACGTGATGGTCGAGTGTGATAAGCTCAACATTCACATACGACGGGTGCAAGCCAGTTTTTGCACACGCAGAAATACTCGGGTTAAACTTGACGAGCCTAGCATATGCAGATATGGCCTCGGAACACTGAGACCAAAAGTTCGAACGTGAATCAGATAGTAGATATGATCAACATAGTGATGTTCGCCATTGAAAACTACTCCATCTCACATGATGACCGGTTTTGGTTTAGTTGATTTGGATCACGTAATAACTTAGATGATTAGAGGGATGTCTATCTAAGTGGGAGTTCTTAAGTAATATGATTAATTGAACTTAAATTTATCATGAACTTAGTACCTGATAGTATTTTGCTTGTCTATGTTGTTGTAGATAGATGGCCCATGCCGTTGTTCTGTTGAATTTTAATGTGTTCCTTAAGAAAGCTAAGTTGAAAGATGATGGTAGCAATTACACGGACTGGGTCCGTAACTTGAGGATTATCCTCATTGTTGCATAGAAGAATTACGTCCTGGAAGCACCGCTGGGTGCCAGGCCTGCTGTAGATGCAACTGACGACGTTAATAACATATGGCACAGCAAAGCTGATGACTACTCGATAGTTCAGTGTGCCACGCTTTACAGCTTAGAACCGAGACTTCAACGATGTTTTGAACGTCATGGAGCATATGAGATGTTCCAGGATTTGAAGTTAATATTTCAAGGAAATGCCCAGATTGAGAGATATGAAGTCTCCAATAAGTTCTATAGCTGCAAGATGGAGGAGAATGGTTCTGTGAGTGAACATATACTCAAAATGTCTGGGTATAATAATCACTTGATTCAACTGGGAGTTAATCTTCCTGATGATAGTTTCATTGATAGAATTCTTTAATCACTGCCACCAAGCTACAAGAGCTTCGTAATGAACTATAATATGCAAGATATGAACAAGATAATTCCCGAGCTCTTCGCCATGCTAAAGGCTGCGGAGGTAGAAATCAAGAAGGGACATCAAGTGTTGATGGTCAATAAGACCACCAGTTTCAAGAAAAAGGGTAAAGGGAAGAAGAAGGGGAACTTCAAGAAGAACGACAAACAAGTTGCTGCTCAAGAGAAGAAACCTAATCTAGACCTAAGCCTGAGACTGAGTGCTTCTACTAAAAAGGGACTGGTCACTGGAAGCGGAATTGCCCCAAGTATTTGGCAGATAAGAAGGATGGCAAGGTGAACAAAGGTATATGTGATATACATGTTATTGATGTGTACCTTACTAGAGCTCGCAGTAGCACCTGGGTATTTGATACTGGTTCTGTTGCTAATATTTGCAACTCGAAACAGGGACTACGGATTGAGGGAAGATTGGCTAAGGACGAGGTGACGATGCGCGTGGGAAATGGTTCCAAAGTCGATGTGATTACCGTCAGCACACTACCTCTACATCTACCTTCGGGATTAGTTTTAGACCTAAATAATTGTTATTTGGTGCCAACATTAAGCATGAACATTATATCTGGATCTTGTTTGATGCGAGACGGTTATTCATTTAGATCTCAGAATAATGGTTGTTCTATTTATATGAGTAATATCTTTTATGGTCATGCACCCTTAAAGAGTGGTCTATTTATCTTGAATCTCGATAGTAGTGATACACATATTCATAATGTTGAAGCCAAAAGATGCAGAGTTGCTAATGATAGTGCAACTTATTTGTGGCACTGCCGTTTAGGTCATATTGGTGTAAAGCACATGAAGAAACTCCATACTGATGGACTTCTCGAATCACTTGATTATGAATCACTTGGTACTTGTGAACCATGCCTTATGGGCAAGATGACTAAAACGCCGTTCTACGGAACAATGGTGCGAGCAATAGATTTATTGGAAATCATACATATTGATGTATGTGGTCCAATGAATGTTGAGGCTCGCGGCGGGTATCGTTATTTTCTCACCTTCACAGATGATTTGAGCAGGTATGGGTATATCTACTTGATGAAACATAAGTCTGAAACATTTGAAAAGTTCAAAGAATTTTAGAGTGAAGTTGAAAATCACTATAACAAGAAAATAAAGTTTCTATGATCTGATCGTGGAGGAGAATATTTGAGTTACGAGTTTGGTCTACATTTGAAACAATGCGGAATAGTTTCGCAACTCATGCCACCCGGAACACCACAACATAATGGTGTGTTCGAATGTCGTAATCATACTTTATTAGATATGGTGTGATCTATGATGTCTCTTACTGATTTACCGCTATCGTTTTGGGGTTATGCTTTAGAGACGGCTGCATTCACGTTAAATAGGGCACCATCGAAATCCGTTAAGACGACGCCTTATGAACTATGGTTTGGCAAGAAACCAAAGTTGTCGTTTCTTAAAGTTTGGGGCTGCGATGCTTATGTGAAAAAGCTTCAACCTGATAAGCTCGAACCCAAATCGGAGAAATGCGTCTTCATAGGATATCCAAAGGAGACTGTTGGGTACACCTTCTATCATA
Source organism: Triticum aestivum (assembly GCF_018294505.1). Classification (NCBI taxonomy): domain Eukaryota; kingdom Viridiplantae; phylum Streptophyta; class Magnoliopsida; order Poales; family Poaceae; genus Triticum; species Triticum aestivum. Next base: position 160,640,454 of record NC_057798.1, on the reverse strand, counting down.
GATCCAAAGGAAAAACATTCGTTGCTAAGAATGGATCCTTTCTAGAAAAGGAGTTTCTCTCGAAGGAAGTGAGTGGGAGGAAAGTAGAACTTGATGAGGTAAATGTACCTACTCCCTTATTGGAAAGTAGTTCATCACAGAAACCGGTTCCTGTGACGCCTATACTGATTCGTGAGGAAGTTAATGATATTGATCATGAAACTTCAGATCAAGTTACTACCGAACCTCGTAGGTCAACCAGAGTAAGATCCGCACCAGAGTGGTACGGTAATCCTATTCTGGAGGTCATGTTACTTGACCATGGCGAACCTACCACTACTAGGAAAATGGTTATAGATGAAATGGACACTAATGGCGCACCACATGTGTGGTGCGCCATTAGTATATAGCAATGGCGCACCACATACAGGTGCGCCATTAGTAATATATTACTAATGGCGCACCTAGTGTGTGGTGCACCATTAGAAGTTTTGAAAAAAATAATAATTTTTTTTGTTACTAATGGCGCACCGTGGGATAGTGCGCCATTACTAGTTGACATAGTAATGGCGCACCACACCCACCATGCGCCATTAGTAGTTTTGAAAAAAAAGTAAAAAAAAAGTAAATAAAAAATTGTTAGTAATGGCGCACCTGTGGACAGTGCGCCATTACTACGTCAATTAGTAATGGCGCACTGTCCACTGGTGCGCCATTACTAAGTTTTTTCAAAAAAAAGTTCAAAAAAATTTCAATTTATTTTTCAAAACTAGTAATGGTGCCTTCTCAGTTTTAAAAAAAATAAAAGAAAATGATGGAAATGTCAAAAAAATAAAAAGAATAAGCTTCCCATGTGATATGTGGTCTAGTTGTTGGGAAAATTTACAAATATGAATTTCGACTTTATTTGCAAAATCTCTCTGGAAATTTGTAAAATGGGCATAAGTTTTGCATACGAACTCGGATTAAAAAGTTTTTTATATGAAAAATCATCTACTCGAAAATTTACACCTGAATTTAATGGGGAAACATTGTTAAACATTTTCAAAATCCCCAAAAACCTAGCAGAAAAAAAGTTACGGGGCTTTCAAGATCTAGAGGGGAAAAATTCAAAAAATTTCAAACTTACTAGTGGCGCACCGTGGATGTGGTGCGCCACTAGTAACAGAAAAAAAATTGGTTTTGAATTTTTTTTGAGCTTTTTTTTTTCAAAAAATGATACGTAATATGACCGGGAAGTTTGAAATATTTTTCAAAATTTCATCATAGTCATGAACATGAACAAAGTCCTAGACATCAACAAGGTATAATAGGATTGATATGCTAGATATATCAACAAGTGCCTGTGAAGTGAGCTGTTGCTGGGGTTGGATAGAACTTTGAAGTTAAGCGTGCTTGGGCTAGAGTAGTGTGAAGATGGGTGACCTTTTGGGAAGTTTGACCACAGAGTGCGATTTAACCCGAGATTAAGCCATAGTGACCCGAGATTAAGAAAAAAAATTTGACCACAGATGGCGCACTTCTATGTGGTGCGCCATTAGTATACCAGATACTAATGGCGCACCATAGGTGCGCCATTAGAAAAAAAATCTAATGGCGTGATCCTAGTGGCGCACCTGTAGTGCGCCATTAGTAGCGAAAACAGGTGCACCACTAGCAACCCTTTTTGTAGTTGTGTACGAACTATGAGGAAGCGATGATGAGCCCAGATTCCGCAAAATGGCTTGAGGCCATGAAATTTGAGATGGGATCCATGTATGAGAACAAAGTATGGACTTTGGTTGACTTGCCCGATGATCGGCAAGCCATCGAGAATAAATGAATCTTCAAGAAGAAGACTGACACTGACAGTAATGTTACTGTCTACAAAGCTCGACTTGTTGCAAAAGGTTTTCGACAAGTTCAAGGGTTGACTATGATGAGACTTTCTCACCCGTAGCGATGCTTAAGTCTGTCCGAATCATGTTAGCAATTGCCGCATTTTATGATTATGAAATTTGGCAAATGGATGTCAAAACTGCATTCCTGAATGGATTTCTGGAAGAAGAGTTGTATATGATGCAACCAGAAGGTTTTGTCGATCCAAAAGGTACTAACAAAGTGTGCAAGCTCCAGCGATCCATTTATGGACTGGTGCAAGCCTCTCGGAGTTGGAATAAACGTTTTGATAGTGTGATCAAAGCATATGGTTTTATACAGACTTTTGGAGAAGCCTATATTTACAAGAAAGTGAGTGAGAGCTCTGTAGCATTTCTAATACTATATGTGGATGACATATTGTTGATTGGAAATGATATAGATTTTCTGGATAGCATAAAAGGATACTTGAATAAAAGTTTTTCAATGAAAGACCTCGGTGAAGCTGCTTACATGTTGGGCTTCAAGATCTATAGAGATAGATCAAGACACTTAATTGGACTTTCACAAAGCACATGCCTTGAAAAAGTTTTGAAAAAGTTCAAAATGAATCAAGCAAAGAAAGGGTTCTTGCCTGTGTTACAAGGTGTGAAGTTGAGTCCGACTCAATGCCCGACCACTGCAGAAGATAGAGAGAAAATGAAAAATGTTCCCTATGCTTCAGCCATAGGCTCTATCATGTATGCGATGCTGTGTACTAGACCTGATGTGTGCCTTGCTATTAGTTTAGCCGGGGGGGGGGGGGGTACCAAAGTAATCCATGAGTGGATCACTAGACAACGGTCAAGAACATCCTAAAATACCTGAAAGGGACTAAGGATATGTTTCTCATTTATGGAGGTAACAAAGAGCTCGTCGTAAATGGTTACGTAGATGCAAGCTCTGACACTGATCCAGATGATTCTAAATCGCAAACCGGATACGTGTTTATATTGAGCGGTGGAGCTGTCAGTTGGTGCAGTTCTAAACAAAGTGTCGTGGCAGGATCTACGTGTGAAGCGGAGTACATAGCTGCTTCGGAAGCAGCAAATGAAGGAGTCTGGATGAAGGAGTTCATATCCGATCTAGGTGTCATACCTAGTGCATCAGGTCCAATGAAAATCTTTTGTGACAATACTGGTGCAATTTCCTTGGCAAAGGAATCCAGATTTCACAAGATAACCAAGCACATCAAGAGACGCTTCAATTCCATCCGTGACCAAGTCCAGGTGGGAGACATAGAGATTAGCAAGATCGATACATACGGATCTAAATGTTGCAGACCCGTTGACTAAGCCTCTCTCACGAGCAAAACATGATCAACACCAAGACTCCATGGGTGTTAGAATCATTACTATGTAATCTAGATTATTAACTCTAGTACAAGTGGGAGACTGAATGAAATATGCCCTAGAGGCAATAATAAAGTTATTATTTATTTCCTTATTTCATGATAAATGTTTATTATTCATGCTAGAATTGTATTAACCAGAAACATAATACATGTGTGAATACATAGAAAATAAAGTGTCACTAGTATGCCTCTACTTGACTAGCTCGTTGATCAAAGATGGTAAGCTTACCTAACCATAGACATGAGTTGTCATTTGATAAACATGATCACATCATTAGGATAATGATGTGATTGACTTGACCCATTCTGTTAGCTTAGCAGTTGATCGTTTTAGTTTACTACTATTGCTTTGTTCATGACTTATATATGTTCCTATGACTATGAGATTATGCAACTCCCAATTACCGGAGGAACACTTTGTGTGCTACCAAACGTCACCACGTAACTGGGTGATTATAAAGGTGCTCTACAGGTGTCTCCGATGGTACTTGTTGAGTTGGCATAGATCGAGATTAGGATTTGTCACTCTGATTGTCGGAGATGTATCTCTGGGCCCTCTCGGTAATGCACATGACTATAAGCCTTGCAAGCAATGTGACTAATAAGTTAGTTGCGGGATGATGCATTATAGAACGAGTAAAGAGACTTGCCGATAACGATATTGAGCTAGGTATTGAGATACCTAACATATCGATGACAAAGGGAACACCATATGTTGTTATGCGGTTTGACCGATAAAGATCTTCGTAGAGTATGTAGGAGCCAATATGAGCATCCAGGTTCCGCTATTGGTTATTGACCAGAGACGTGCCTCGGTCATGTCTACATAGTTCTCGAACCCGTAGGGTCCGCACGCTTAACGTTCGGTGACGATCGGTATTATGAGTTTATGTGTTTTGATGTACCGAAGGTAGTTCTAAGTCCCGGATATGATCATGGACATGACGAGGAGTCTCGAAATGGTCGTGACATAAAGATCAATATATTGGATGACTATGTTTGGACTTCGGAAGTGTTCCGGGCAAGTTCGGGCATATACCGGAGTACCGGGGGGTTACCGGACCCCCCGGGGAGTATAATGGGCCTATTGGGCCCTAGTGGAGAAGAGGAGGGGCGGCCAAGTGATACGTCCATTTTGCATCATGCTTTTATATCAATATTTATTGCATTATGGGCTGTTATTACACGTTATGTCACAATACTTATGGCTATTCTCTCTTCTTTTACAAGGTTTATCATGAAGAGGGAGAATGCCGACAGCTGGAATTCTGGCTGGAAAAGGAGCAAATATTGGAAACCTATTCTGCACAGCTCCAAAAATCCTGAAACTCCACGAAAGTTATTTTTGGAATTAATAAGAATTATTGAGCGAAGAAAACACCAGAGTGGGCCCACACCCTGGCCAGGAGGGTGGGGGCGCACCCACCCCTACTAGGCGCGCTCCCCTGTCTCCTGGGCCCCATGGTGGCCCTCCGGTGCCCATCTTCTGCTATATGAAGGCTTTTACCCTGGAAAAAAAATCGTAAGCAAGCTTACGGGACGAAACTCCGCCGCCACGAGGCGGAACCAATATAGGGCTCCGGCGGAGCTGTTTTGTCGGGGAAACTTCCCTCCGGGAGGGGTAATCATCACCATCGTCATCACCAATGATCCTCTCATCGGGAGGGGGTCAATCTCCATCAACATCTTCACCAGCACCATCTCCTCTCAAAACCCTAGTTCATCTCTTGTATCCAATCTTGTATCAAAACCACAAATTGGTACCTGTGGGTTGCTAGTAGTGTTGATTACTCCTTGTAGTTGATGCTAATTGGTTTACTTGGTGGAAGATCATATATTCAGATCCTTAATGCATATTAATACTCCTCTAATCATGAACATGAATATGCTTTGTGAGTAGTTATGTTTGTTCCTGAGGACATGGATGAAGTCTTGCTATTAGTAGTCATGTGAATTTGGTATTCGTTTGATATTTTGATGAGATGTATGTTGTCTCTCCTCTAGTGGTGTTATGTGAATGAGGACTACATGACACTTCACCATTATTTGGGCCTAGAGGAAGGCATTGGGAAGTAATAAGTAGATGATGGGTTGCTAGAGTGACAGAAGCCTAAACCCTAGTTTATGCGTTGCCTCGTAAGGGGCTAATTTGGATCCATATGTCTAATGATGTGGTTAGATTTAGCTTAATACTTATTTTGTAGTTGCGGATGCTTGCAATAGGGGTTAATCATAAGTGGGATGCTTGTCCAAGTAAGGGCAGTACCCAAGCACTGTTCCACTCACATATGAAATTATCAAAGTACCGAACGCGAATCATATGAGCATGATGAAAACTAGCTTGACGATAATTCCCATGTGTCCTCGGGAGCGCTTTTCTCATTATAAGAAATTGTCCAGTCTTGTCCTTTGCTACAAAAAGGATTGGGCCACCTTGCTGCACTTTATTTACTTTCATTGCTTGTTACCCGTTACAAATTATCTTATCACAAAACTATTTGTTACCTACAATTTCAGTGCTTGCAGAGAATACCTTACTGAAAACCGCTTGTCATTTCCTTATGCTCCTTGTTGGGTTTGACACTCTTACTTATCAAAAGGACTACGATAGATCCCCTATACTTGTGGGTCATCAAGAATCTTTTCTAGCGTTGTTGCCGGGGAGTGAAGTACCTTTGGTGAGTGGAACTTGGTAAGGAAACATTTATATAGTGTGCTAAAATTTTCTGTCACTTGTTACTATGGAAACTAATCCTTTGAGGGGCTTGTTCGGGGTATCTTCGCCCCCAACCTTCTCCCATATGCTTCTGTCTCTAAAGATTAGAGTCATCGACGCGATTCCAGTCCAGTGCTGATAAAATCCTGCTGTCCAGTTCGGGAAAGCAAGTGATTGATTAGTTCCATTGGTCTATTGGCTTCAGCTTTCTTTGCGCAAACCAACACCTATTTGGATTCGCTTGAGAAGAGCGCATTCTTGAGATGCTAAGGGCTGGCCAAAGGGTTAACTGACCAGTAGAGCAAAGTGTTTCTCCTCAACCTACTGAACCTACTGAAAATGTTTACTTTGAGATTCCTTCGGGTATGATAGAGAAACTGCTAGCTAATCCCTTTGCAGGAGATGGAACATTGCATCCCGATTTACACCTTAACTTTGTGGATGAAGTTTGTGGATTATTTAAGCTTGCAGGTATTCCCGATGATGTTGTCAAAAGGAAGGTCTTCCCTTTATCTTTGAAGGGATATGCATTGACATGGTATAGGCTATGTGATGACACGGGATCTTGGAATTATAAACGATTGAAGTTGGAATTTCACAAGAAGTTCTATGCTATGTATCTTGTTCATCGTGATCATAATTACATTTATAATTTCCGGCCTTGCGAAGGAGAAAGCATCGCTCACGCTTGGGGGAGGCTTAAGTCAATGTAATATTCATGCCCCAATCATGAACTCTCAAGAGAAATGATTATTCAAAATTTTTATGCTCGTCTTTCTCTCAATGATCGCACCATGCTCGATACTTCCTGTGCTAGTTCTTATATGCTGAAGACTATTGAATTCAAGTGGGACTTATTGGAAAGAATTAAACGCGACTCTGAAGTTTGGGGTTCCGACGATGGTAAGGAGTCAGGTATAACACCTAAGTTTGATTGTCTTTTATGGATACCGATGCTTTTCGTGGATTTAGCGCTAAGTATGGACTTGACTCTGAGATAGTAGCTGCTTTTTGTGAATCTTTTGCTACTCACGTTGATCTCCCTAAGGAGAAGTGGTTTAAATATAATCCTCCCATTGAAGTAAAAGTAGTTTCACCTATTACAGTTAAAGAAAAGACTGTCAATTATAATGATCCTATTGTTCCTACTACTTATGTTGAGAAACCACCTTTTCCTGTTAGGATAAAGGATCATGCTAAAACTTCAACTGTTGTTTGTAAGAGTAATACTAGAACTTATACACCTCCTGAGAAAATCAAAGTTGAACCTAGTATTGCTATGGTTAAAGATCTCTTGGATGATAATTTAGATGGGCATGTTATTTATTTCTATGGTGAAACTGCTAATATTGCTAGACCAAATGCTAAGATACATAGACCTATTGTAGGCATGCTTGTTATTTCTGTTAAAATAGGAGATCATTGTTATCATGGCTTATGTGATATGGGTGCTAGTGCTAGTGCAATACCCTTTGACTTATATAAAGAAATTATGCATGATATTGCACCCGCTGAAATAGAAGGTATTGATGTTACTATTAAGCTTGCCAATAGGGATACCATTAAGCCAGTTGGGATTGTTAGAGATGTTGAAGTCTTGTGTGGGAAAGTTAAATATCCTGCTGATTTTCTTGTTCTTGGTTCCCCACAAGATGACTTTTGTCCCATTATATTTGGTGGACCCTTCTTGAATACTGTTAATGCTAGGATTGATTGTGAAAAGGATATTGTTACAATTGGCTTAGGGGATATGTCTCATGAGTTTAATTTTGCCAAGTTTCGTAGACAACCCTGTGATAAGGAATCACCTAGTAAGGATGAGATTATTGGTCTTGCTTCTATTGGCGTGCCTCCTACTGATCCGTTAGAACTATATTTGCTAGACCATGAAAATGATATGTTTATGGATGAAAGAAGGGAAATAGATAAAGTATTCCTTCAACAGGGTCCTATTCTGAAACACAACCTACCTGTTGAAATCCTAGGGAATCCCCCTCCACCCAAGGGTGGTCCCGTGTTTGAGCTCAAACCATTACCTGATAATCTTAAGTATGCTTATCTTGATGAAAAGAAAATATATCTTGTTATTATTAGTGCTAAACTTTTAGAGAAAGAAGAAGAAAGATTATTGAAAACTCTGAAGAAGCACCGTGCTTCTATTGGATATACTCTGGATGATCTTAAGGGCATTAGTCCCACTCTATGCCAACACAAAATTAAAGTGGACAAAGATTCCAAACCAGTTAGAGATCCTCAATGACGGTTAAATCCTAAGATGAAATAAGTGAAAAGAAAGGAGATAGTAAAGGTCCTTGATGCAGGTATAATTTATGCCGTTGCTGATAGCGATTGGGTAAGTCCTGTCCATTGTGTACCTAAGAAGGGAGGTATTACTGTCGTTCCTAATGATAAATATGAATTGATCTCACTAAGAATTATTACAGGTTATAGGATGGTAATTGATTTCCGTAAATTAAATAAAGCTACTAAGAAAGATCATTACCCTTTACATTTTATTGATCAAATGCTAGAAAGACTATCCAAACACACACATTTCTGCTTTCTAGATGGTTATTCCGGTTTCTCTCAAATACCTGTGTCAGCGGAGGATCAATCAAAAACTACATTTACTTGCCCTTTCAGTAATTTTGCTTATAGACGTATGCCTTTTGGTTTATGTAATGCACCTGCTACCTTTCAAAGATGCATGCTGGCTATATTCTCTGACTTTTGTGAAAAGATTTGTGAGGTATTCATGGATGATTTCTCCGTTTATGGATCCTCTTTTGATGATTGCTTGAGCAACCTTGATCGAGTTTTGCAGAGATGTGAAAACACTAGCCTCGTCTTGAATTGGGAAAAGTGCCACTTTATGGTTAATGAAGGCATTGTTTTGGGGCATAAGATTTCCGAGAGAGGTATTGAAGTTGATAAAGCTAAAGTTGATGCTATTGAAAATATGCCATGTCCCAAGGACATAAAAGGTATAAGAAGTGTCCTTGGTCATGTCGGTTTTTATAGGAGGTTCATTAAGGACTTTTCTAAAATCTCTAGGCCTCTGACTAATTTATTGCAAAAAGATATTCCTTTTGTCTTTGATGATGATTGTGTAGAAGCATTTGAAATACTTAAGAAAGCTTTGATCACTGCACCTATTGTTCAGCCACCTGATTGGAATTTACCCTTTGAAATTATGTGTGATGCTAGTGATTATGTTGTAGGTGCTGTTCTAGGGCAAAGAGTTGATAAGAAATTGAATGTTATCCAGTATGCTAGCAAAACTCTTGATACTGCCCAGAGAAATTATGCTACTACTTAAAAAGAGTTCTTAGCAGTCGTATTTGCATGTGATAAGTTCAGACCTTATATTGTTGATTCCAAAGTTACTATTCACACTGATCATGCTGCTATTAAATATCTTATGGAAAAGAAAGATGCTAAGCCTAGACTTATTAGATGGGTTCTCTTGCTCCAAGAATTTGATTTGCATATTATTGATAGAAAGGGAGCTCAGAACCCCGTTGCAGACAACCTGTCTAGGTTAGAGAATGTTCTTAATGACCCACTACCTATTGATGATAGCTTTCCTGATGAACAATTAGCGATCATTAATGCTTCTCGTACTGCCCCTTGGTATGTTGATTATGCTAATTACATTGTTGCTAAATTTATACCACCTAGTTTCACATACGAGCAAAAGAAAAAGTTCTTTTATGATTTAAGACATTACTTCTGGGATGACCGACACCTTTATAAAGAAGGAGTAGATGGTGTTATTAGACGTTGTGTACCTAAGCATGAACAGGAACAAATCCTACGCAAGTGTCACTCCAAATCATATGGAGGACACCATGCTGGAGATAGAACTGCACATAAGGTATTGCAATCCAGTTTTTATTGGCCTACTATCTTCAAAGATGCTCATAAGTTTGTCTTGTCTTGTGATGAATGTCAAAGAATTGGTAATATTAGTAGACGTCAAGAAATGCCTATGAATTATTCTCTTGTTATTGAACCATTTGATGTTTGGGCTTTGATTATATGGGACCTTTTCCTGCCTCTAATGGTTACACACATATTTTAGTTGCTGTTGATTACGTTACTAAGTGGGTAGAAGCTATTCCAACTAGTAGTGCTGATCATAACACCTCTATTAAGATGCTTAAAGAAGTTATTTTTCCGAGGTTTGGAGTCCCTAGATATCTTATGACTGATGGTGGTTCACATTTTATTCACGGTGCTTTCCGTAAGATTCTTTCTAAGTATGATGTTAATCATAGAATCGCGTCTCCTTATCACCCACAGTCTAGTGGTCAAGTAGAGTTGAGCAATAGAGAGCTCAAATTAATTTTGCAAAAGATTGTGAATAGATCTAGAAAGAATCGGTCCAAGAAACTTGATGATGCATTATGGGCCTATAGAACTGCTTATAAAAATCCTATGGGTATGTCTCCGTATAAGATGGTTTATGGAAAAGCATGTCACTTACCTCTTGAACTTGAACATAAAGCATATTGGGCTATTAAAGAGCTCAACTATGACTTCAAACTTGCCGGTGAGAAGAGGTTATTTGATATTATCTCACTTGATGAATGGAGAACCCAAGCCTATGAGAATGCCAAGTTGTTCAAAGAAAAAGTTAAAAGATGGCATGGCAAAAGAATACAAAAGCGAGAATTTAATGTAGGTGATTATGTGTTGTTATTCAACTCTGGTTTAAGATTTTTTGCAGGAAAACTTCTCTCTAAATGGGAAGGTCCTTACGTTATCGAGGAGGTCTATCATTCCGGTGCCATAAAAATTAACAACTTCGAAGGCACAAGTCCGAGGGTGGTGAACGGTCAAAGAATTATATCTCAGGTAATCCTATCAATGTTGAAACTAATATTATTGAGACCGTAACCCCGGAGGAATACATAAGGGACACTTTCCAGAACGTTTCAGACTCCGAAAAGGAATAGGTATGTGGTACGGTAAGTAAACCGACTCCAAAACAGTTCTAATGGTATTTTTTCTTTGTTTTGGAATATTTAAGAATTTTGGAAAGAAAGAAGTAATTCGGGAAGGACACGAGTCCTCCACGAGGGTGGAGGACGCGCCCACCCTTCCTGGGTGCGCCCCCTGTCTCGTGGCCACCTCGTGTGCCTCCCGGACTCCGTTTTTCTTGCACGTTACTTATTTTGGTTGGTAAAAATTCACTATATAATCTCCCGATGGTTTTGACCACCGTATCACGCAATTATCTTCTGTTTTTGTTTCGAGCTGTTTCTGTCGCAGATTTAGAGCAAGATGTCTTCTCAAGAGTCAGTCGGGGAGAGTCGGGTGTCACACCCGATGCCAGGTCCAGAAGCAAACAACAATGCTTATCACTTTGGACCATCAACGGAGGATGAGATGGAGGCCAACTTGAAAAGGATAGATGCTATGGAGGAGGATCAAGAAGTTACCTCTCACTTCCAAGCAGGATTCATGATGGGGGAACTACAGAGCTCGGCTATTCCAAATTCGGTCATCCCTTCCAATGTTAAATTTCTTTCTTACGAAAATATGAAAAAGAGCGTCACTTGTTCTCCAGAAGCTATGTAGCATCCTTGGGTAAAAGGAGCTTTAGCCGTCAATGGCAAGCTCCGCAAGGAAAATATGGACCTCAAACAACAAGTCAATAAGCTTGAGGAGGAGAATCATATCCTGAGGGGCATCATCGCCAAGAAGGTCATAACACCAACTATGAAGGAGACATAATCACATGGGTATGGGCACTCCCCTTGGCAACTGCCAAGCTTGGGGGAGGCGCCCCGGTATCGTATCACCATCACACTCCTATCTTTACCGTTTTACTTAGTTCGATCCTTTTAGTAATATCTTGATCTAGTAGATTGACGTTTTGTTATCAAGTAGTTTTTAAGTTTTGCTTTGTGATCTCTTTATGTAATCGAATCCATGAGCTATCTATAATAAAGATTAGTGTTGAGTCAAGGGCTTTGCTATCTTGCTATGATCTTGAGGAAGTAGAAAGAATAAAAAGAATAAAGAGTTCATATTGATCTTATGGATAGTATTGACTTCACATATAAAGAGTATGAGGCATAAAAGTTGTTGAGAGTTGACAAACATAGTTTTGGTCATCATTGAAATTAATAGGAAGTAATAAGGAAAGAGAGGTCTTCACATATAAATATACTATCTTGGACATCTTTTATGATTTGAGCACTCATTAAGTATGACATGCTAAAAGAGTTGATATTGGACAAGGAATACAACGTAATGGTTTATGTTTTCTCACATCTCAGTTAAAGTATATTGTCATTGATCTTCCCAACATGTTGAGCTTGCCTTTCCCCCTCATGCTAGCCTAAATTCCTTGCACCAAGTAGAGATACTACTTGTGCTTCTAAACATCCTTAAACCCAGTTTTGCCATGAGAGTCCACCATACCTACCTATGGATTGAGTAAGATCCTTCAAGTAAGTTGTCATGTTGCAAGCAATAAAAATTGCTCTCTAAATATGTATGACTTATTAGTGCAGAGAAAATAAGCTTTATACGATTGTGTGATATGGAAGTAATAAAAGCGACGGACTGCATAATAAAGGTTCATATCACAAGTGGCAATATAAAGTGACGTTCTTTTGCATTAAGATTTTGTGCATCCAACCCTAAAAGCACATGACAACCTCTGCTTCCCTCTGTGAAGGGCCTATCTTTTACTTTATGTTTTTACTTTATGCTTGAGTCAAGGTGATCTTCACCTTTCCCTTTTTCATTTTATCCTTTGGCAAGCTCCTCGTGTTTGAAAGATCCTGATATATATATCCAATTGGATGTAAGTTAGCATGAATTATTATTGTTGACATCACCCAAAGGTGAATACGTTTGGAGGCAACACAATAAGCCCCTATCTTTCTCAGTGTCCGGTTGAAACTCCATAACCACAAGTATTGCGTGAGTGTTAGCAATTGTAGAAGACTATATGATAGTTGAGTATGTGGACTCGCTGAAAAGCTCTATTCTTGACTCTTTCTGATGTTATGATAAATTGGAATTGCTTCAATGACTGAGATTATAGTTTGTTAGTTCCCAATGAAGTTTATGAACCATACTTGACATTGTGAATCGATTATTACTTGAGCATAAGAAATCATATGACAAAATTTATATATGTTGCTGTTATAATAATGATCATGATGCCCTCATGTCCGTATTTTATTTTTATCGACACCTCTATCTCTAAACATGTGGACATATTTTTCGATTTCGGCTTCCGCTTGAGGACAAGCGAGGTCTAAGCTTGGGGGAGTAGATACGTCCATTTTGCATCATGCTTTTATATCAATATTTATTGCATTATGGGCTGTTATTACATGTTATGTCACAATACTTATGGCTATTTTCTCTTATTTTACAAGGTTTATCATGAAGAGGGAGAATGCCGGCAGCTGGAATTCTGGCTGGAAAAGGAGCAAATATTGAAAACCTATTCTACACAGCTCCAAAAATCCTGAAACTCCACGAAAGTTATTTTTGGAATCAATAAGAATTATTCAGCGAAGAAAACACCAGAGGGGGCCCACACCCTGGCTAGGAGGGTGGGGGCACGCCCACGCCTACTGGGCACGCCCCCTGTCTCCTGGGCCCCCTGGTGGCCCTCCGGTGCCCATCTTTTGCTATATGAAGGCTTTTACCCTGGAAAAAATCATAAGCAGCTTATGGGATGAAACTCCGCCGCCACGAGGCGGAACCTTGGCGGAACCAATCTAGGGCTCCGGCGGAGCTGTTCTGCCGGGGAAACTTCCCTCCGAGAGGGGGAAATCATCACCATTGTCATCACCAACGGTCCTCTCATCGGGAGGGGTCAATCTCCATCAACATCTTCACCAGCACCATCTCCTCTCAAAACCTAGTTCATCTCTTGTATCCAATCTTGTATCAAAACCACAAATTGGTACCTGTGGGTTGCTAGTAGTGTTGATTACTCCTTGTAGTTGATGCTAATTGGTTTACTTGGTGGAAGATCATATGTTCAGATCCTTAATGCATATTAATACTCCTCTGATCATGAACATGAATATGCTTTGTGAATAGTTACGTTTGTTCCTGAGGACATGGGTGAAGTCTTGCTATTAGTAGTCATGTGAATTTGGTATTCGTTCGATATTTTGATGAGATGTATGTTGTCTCTCCTCTAGTGGTGTTATGTGAACGTCGACTACATGACACTTCACCATTATTTGGGCCTAGAGGAAGGCATTGGGAAGTAATAAGTAGATGATGGGTTGCTAGAGTGACAGAAGCTTAAACCCTAGTTTATGTGTTGCTTCGTAAGGGGCTGATTTGGATCCATATGTCTAATGTTGTGGTTAGGTTTACCTTAATACTTCTTTTGTAGTTGCGGATGCTTGCAATAGGGGTTAATCATAAGTGGGATGCTTGTCCAAGTAAGGGCAGTACCCAAGCACCGGTCCACCCACATATCAAATTATCAAAGTACCGAACGCGAATCATATGAGCGTGATGAAAACTAGCTTGACGATAATTCCCATGTGTCCTCGGGAGCGCTTTTCTCATTATAAGAAATTGTCCAGGCTTGTCCTTTGCTACAAAAAGGATTGGGCCACCTTGCTGCACTTTATTTACTTTCATTGCTTGTTACCCGTTACAAATTATCTTATCACAAAACTATCTGTTACCTACAATTTTAGTGCTTGCAGAGAATACCTTACTGAAAACCGCTTGTCATTTTCTTCTGCTCCTCGTTGGGTTCGACACTCTTACTTATCGAAAGGACTACGATAGATCCCCTATACTTGTGGGTCATCACCAAGGCAGGGCCGCACACCCCCTCCCCCTCTAGTCCGAGGGGGAAGGGGGGGGGGGGGGGCGCCCTCCTTTCCTTCCCCCTCTCTCCTCCTTCCCCTTTCTTCTCCTACTCCTACTAGGAAAGGAGGAGTCCTACCCCCGGTGGGAGTAGGACTCCCCCCTTGGCACGCCCTCCTCCTGGCCGGCCGCCTTCCCCCTAGCTCCTTTATATACCGGGGGGGGGGGGCACCCCAAGACACACAAGTTGATCATTGATCTTTAGCCGTGTGCGGTGCCCCCCCCACCATAATCCATCTCGGTCATATCGTAGCGGTGCTTAGGCGAAGCCCTACGTCGGTAGCTTAATCAACACCGTCATCACGCCGTCGTGCTGACGGAACTCTCCCTCGAAGCTCTACTGGATCGTGAGTTCGTGGGACGTCACCGAGCTGAACGTGTGTAGATCGTGGAGGTACCGTATGTTCGGTACTTGGATCGGTCGATATTGAAGACGTACGACTACATCAACCGCGTTGTCATAACGCTTCCACTTATGGTCTACGAGGATACGTGGACAACACTCTCCCCTCTCGTTGCTATGCATCACCATGATCTTGCGTGTACTTAGGATTTTTTTTGAAATTACTATGTTCCCATACATGGCATTAGGCGTCGTCTGGATCTTCAACAGTGGTCGTCGCCTTGCTAGCAGTGCGCAGAGCACGAGAGGGGGCCGCCTGCCTGCCTCTGTTAATCGCATTGTGTTGACGGCTAGCGGGGGTGTGGCCGCGGTGCCGCTGTTGTGGCTCGATCGCCTGGACCATGTTAGTTGGGCGCGGATGTTTGGTCTATTTGGACATCTACACCCTATATGGATGTTTTTAGTAATTCAACAAAAAGTCAAAAAAATTGAAAATATTTTTAAAATAAACTTGACCTTCCATTGTACTTGTGAGAAAAATTTCACAAAAAGGAAATCCTCCTTTGACTTCTTTTCAAAAAAGACAATTTTTTGGCCAAAATAGTGTGAATAGTGACCTATAATAGCAAAAGAAAAAAAATGTCTTTTTCGCCGATGAAGTCAAAGTTGGTTTTTTTTTTCATGAAAATTTATATACTAGTGCAAAAGTAAGTCAAGTTTATTCTAAAAATACTTCTGAACTATTTTGATTTTTTGTTTATTTTTTTTCCACATAGCGTGTATATACAACTAGAAACCAAAATGTATTTTCCATGTTAGTCCTGTTATACACGTGCACTGCAGCTATACATTGACTGCTGTCGTTTCAATAGCAAAATGGCATATGCATGTCGGCGCGGCAAAAGTTAGTAAACGTGCGCTGGCGACGATCGGCGGCGAGTGACTAGAACAAAGCTAAGGAAAAAAGGCTTGGTGTTGTTTAACGAGAACTCACAGGGCCTTGGCACTAGGTAGCTTTCTTTTCTCTCTCGAGAAAGTGGCACTGAGTAGCTGGCTGGTGATCGAAGGAAATCGTTGAAGTCGTGTACCGCATGTGTGGTGCCCATGTTACTATAGTTGTTTAAGAACGCATTTTTGTGTAGGTTGTTGTTGCTCTAATCATCAGCTCTGCCTCTGGGAGCTCTTTATGTCCTTCTCGACGCTCCTGTGAGTATTGAAATGTTCTCTTGCGTTCGCTTAATGGAATTAGAAGCTCCAGGTGAAGAAGAAGAAAACTCACGGACCCGATTTCAGCATCACTATCTTGTTACCCAAGGACCATCTTTGACAAGAAATGGATTCTTGGCGAGGAAGACAAGTCCAGTGGGACAAATCAAAGTGTCATGTTGCCGCTAGAACCGTTGGAGAACATGCATTTTCTCTACAAGTCGACCTGCAGGACCATGCCAAACCACACGTTTCACACGAGCTGGGGGCCATCCATCCATCCAGTTGGTGCGCGTCGGGCCTGAACCTGCATGCATCACAGCTGACGCCACTCACCCCGCGGCGAAACGCCAGCGAGTGGCCAGCACCCCGAAGTAACTCGGCGACCTGGCCGAATCCATGGTCAAAGCGCAGCCCGCGAACCTGCTATAAATCATCCGCCTCCCCGACCCGAGTCTTTCACAACAGAAACACACATCTCCCAGGCTCTCTCAACCAACTCAAACAGCAGAGGCATCTCCCAGGTCGCTGATATCTTCTCCGCCACCGTAGGGGCAAAGCTCCCGACGACATGGGTCTCGTCTGGATGGTGGCCGCGGCCGTGGCGGCGGTGCTGGCGTCGTGGGCGTTCAACGCGCTGGTGTACCTCGTGTGGAGGCCGCGCGCCATCACCAGGAAGCTCCGCGCGCAGGGCGTCGGCGGGCCGGAATACAAGTTCTTTGCCGGCAACCTCGGCGAGATCAAGCGGCTCCTGGCAGCCACCGCCGGCGCCGTGCTCGACGTCGGCTCCCACGACTTCGTCCCCAGGGTGCAGCCGCACTTCCGCAAATGGATCCCCATCCACGGTACGAACTACGAAGCCTGTAGACTCCTCTCCTCTAGCAGATCTAGCTCGTGATCTCACGCCATTTCCTGCTTGCAGGGCGCATGTTCCTCTACTGGTTCGGAGCCAGGCCGACCCTGTGCGTGGCCGACGTGAACATGGTGAAGCAGGTGCTGTCCGACCGCAGCGGGATGTACCCCAAGAACATCGGGAACCCGCACATTGCCCGCCTGCTCGGCAAGGGGCTCGTGCTCACCGACGGCGAAGACTGGAAGCGCCACCGCAAGGTCGTCCACCCTGCCTTCAACATGGACAAGCTCAAGGTACGTGGCGTGTGTGTTTTGTATTCTACTGTACTATATTCATTGCGCTGACAATTATCCAGTTAATGCACCGTGGCATAAAAAGGAAACTAATAATGTGGATTATTGTCTTTCCTAAGCAAAAAATACGCGTTATTCACGAAATCAAGGGAATTATATTAATTTACCATTTCAAAAACAAAAATACGCTGTAATCGGTGTCTTTCCAAAAACGATAATAGTATTGCCTATTTCATAATCGTACCACTGGGGTAGAAGGTAAGAGATCGTATATCCCTTGGATCAAAGAACATAGACAGCTAAAATTGTTTGGGACCATGCTAAAATTTCTCTTATTTCTCTGCCGGCCAGATGATGACGGTGACCATGTCCGACTGCGCTGGGTCAATGATGTCCGAGTGGAAGGCAAAGATGGAGAAGGGTGGCGACATGGAGATTGAGCTGAGCAGCCAATTTGAGGAGCTAACCGCTGATGTGATCTCTCACACGGCATTCGGGAGCAGCTACGAACAGGGAAAAAAGGTCTTCTTGGCACAGAGGGAGCTCCAGTTTCTTGCCTACTCCACTGTATTTAACGTACAAATCCCAGCATTGAGGTAAATACAAGTTCTTTTTCCTGTACCATTTCAGTTCAAATCAAGACACACCATACATTTTCACATGGCAAAAATAAATAATTGCGCCATGTATGTTTGTGAAATTAATCAGGTACCTTCCAACTGAAAAGAACCTTAAGATATGGAAGCTTGACAAGGACGTCAGGAGCATGCTCATGAACATCATCAAAACCCGCCTTGAGAACAAAGACACCATGGGTTACGGCAACGACCTACTCGGGCTCATGTTGGAGGCGTGCGCACCAGAGCATGGGCAAAATCCTATTTTGAGCATGGACGAGATCATAGATGAGTGCAAGACCTTCTTCTTCGCAGGGCATGACACCAGCTCACACCTGCTCACATGGACCATGTTCTTGTTGAGCACACACCCAGAGTGGCAGGAGAAGCTCAGAGAGGAGGTGCTGAGGGAGTGTGGCAATGGGGCTCCCACCGAAGACATGCTCAACAAACTGCAATTGGTCAACATGTTCTTGCTGGAAACTCTTAGGTTGTATGGCCCAGTAGCTGTCATTCAGAGAAAGGCAGGTTCAGATCTCGAGGTCAGTGGCATCAAAGTGCCCGAAGGCACAGTGCTAACAATCCCCATCGCAACGATACATCGTGACAAGGAGGTCTGGGGGGAGGATGCCAATGAATTCAAGCCTATGAGATTCGAGAATGGAGTGACACGAGCCGGAAAGCACCCCAATGCCTTGTTGTCTTTCTCCAGTGGGCCTAGGTCTTGCATAGGGCAAAACTTTGCTATGATTGAGGCCAAAGCCGTGATCGCCATGATTCTTCAGAGGTTCTCATTCTCCCTATCCCCTAAGTACGTCCATGCCCCGATGGACGTGATCACAGTGCGACCCAAGTTTGGGCTTCCCATGGTCCTTAAGAGCCTAGAGATGTAGCGCTGTGTTGAGTACAACACAATTTTTTTTATTGGTCTCATTGCAATGTATTTTTTTGGAAAGCTACTATGCTGGACTTTATTGAGAACTAGAAAGATCATTCACAAGTTTTTTTTATAAGTGCTTTTCTTTCTTATAAATTGTGGTCAAAGTCTAGAGGGTATGCCTAAGATGCATTTCGGTGTTCTACCTATGTGAGTTCTCTCCAATGTCTCCTCAAGATACTATCACAACATGGGTAGACAAGGAATTAGGTGAGATGGACTTCATATTTCCCCCAGAAGTTAAGCTCGTGTTTATTTCTAGAACGAAGCCTAAGCATATACTCCCTCCGTTCCTAAATGTTTGTCTTTCTAGAGATTTCAACAAGTGACTACACATGGAGCAAATGAGTGATTCTACACTCTAAAATATGTCTATATACATCCATATATGGTAGTCCATTTGAAATCTCTAAAAGGACAAATATTTAGGAACGGAGGGAGTAGGTTGTGAAACCATTGACTCACTGTACTTTTGATTGAACTCCCAAGGAGCAATCCGCAAATAATTGCAAATTGTTATTGTAAACTCAATCATAGGTTTAACATCTAAGATTACCATACCACCGTATGATATAACTCAATACTCATGGGATTTGGTTCTATCACTCATGTATCTCCTCCATCATTTATCATAAAACATTGCAATCTCTATTTGTTCCCCCAATATACGCATACACTTGTACAAAAGACAAAAACTATAGCATAAAAAATAGCATACATATGTGCAACCAATCTTCATACAAATAACTACTCAAACATAGATGTAAAGACGTAAAAAATTATGGGGAAACATTTCATATAACAAGACATCATGTTTTCCAAAGGATTGCATATGTTTTATGATGGAGATGCCACAGATAGATGAGGAAGATGCGATGAAAGCAATGGGGATGATGGTGCTGATGTTGGTGCTCCTGAAAGTGTTTTGGCACCGCCGGGGAAAGGAGAGGTGTTTCCTCTTTGGTTTTTGTTGGCTATGGTGGTGGAGAATGAGAGTCTCTCCGGAGATTGGAGCTATCTTTTGGGAGAAACTATTTTGGATGCCGAAATATGACACATCAACACTATTTCATTAATTGCCGGAGATGTATGATTCTGCAAAAATTTGAAAAGTATAATTTTTTTAAATGTCCGCGTGCATCTACCTTCCAAAAAGTAGACAAAAATTGTGAGGGGCCCATGCGGCTAGGACACGTTGCTCGTAGGTCGTGTGGGACTCACATGACTCCCCTGACTGCATCATTTTTTGTGCCATCGTTATCAAGGAAGTTTTGCATTTGTTTTTTTCGTAATTTTATCACTTCGGGAAGGTTCATGTAATCACCAACATTAAACATATAGATCTTCCCCTTGTTGATGGTTCGAGGATATGCTTCCGGAGTGATAGCTCCTCGCTTGTCATCTGGTTGGACCATCCAACATTGATGTGCCAACGGCGGTATCTTATTGTTGTGCCCTTTATCAATTGACATATCTCTTATAGAATTTGTGGTACGAGTTTGTAGATGCTGTTGTAAGGCATGTCCTATGGAGAGGGTCTTGGATTTTTTTTCTTTATATTTTGTAAGACCTTTGTTTTGACAATAATTAATGTTATGTTACAACTGACTCGGAAGATTGGAGTCATTCTTCATTCTGATAATAAAAATCTTCTAAGACTCCCTCCGTAAAGAAATATAAGAGTGTTTAGTTCAGTAAATAATGATCTAAATGCTCTCATATTTTTTACGGAGGGAGTATTTATCTACAAGTTCGTCAAGTTGAGTTAAAATATAGAATAATTTAATTTTTGTCCAGACTCTGACGGGTGCAAGTTGGAGAACCTATAGCATGATCCCTACGGTGACATTCACTTTTTGTGTCTGGCTCAGACGATGTTTCTTGATATTATGAGTGGTGACCGTCTAAACCCTACCCCCTAGCGGTAGTTTTATTTATGTATACTTCATGTACTTGGTTTCATCTGGTTTTCCTCAATTAATCGCACACCTATCTTCTTCTATGAGATGACATAGCTTATGTCCTTGCCTCGGGAAGCATTTTGTAAGAAAGGGTTTGCTATTTCTAAACTGAAATAGTTATTATCGTGTCGATTAAATTGAAAAAATGTTTATTGGATAAAGTGTCAATGATGCGGTCGACTTTAAAATAGTCACTCTCTTGCCTTTTGCAATCGGATCCGAATTTTTGAAGTGAATAATCACTTATTTCATCTCTATGCATGGGCCATGTTAGTCGTGCTACACACGTGCACGGCGGCTATATGTTGACTTCTATCCTCTGCTTTGATGAACTAGACTCCAGCAGCTACTTCAAGCTGCATGTTTTCAAAAGCAAAATGGCATATGCATGTCGGCGTGGCAAAAGTTAGTAAGCGTACACCGGCGACGGTAGGCCGCAAGAGACTACAACAAAACACATGGAAAACAGGCAATTACCAAAGAAATGATGAGGAAACGGGCAGAACGTGCGCTAACTGGAACTAGTTGCCGATGAACCCGGCTTGGTATTTTAAATAACCGTTGGCTGGTGATCCATGGAGTGGAAATCGTTGAAGTCGTAGCTAGCGCGTGTGTGTCTCACGTCTTACATTTCTTTTACAAAGATAGTAGTATTTTTTTCCCTTTGTTACGGGGAACATCAAATTGCATTAAGCAAACGCAGAAGAACGCTTGATAGTCACACGATAGTCCAGGTAGCTAGGTATAACTGAAGAGGTACTACACGAGTTGATCCGCAAGGTCCATGTTTGACAAGAAACGAAGATACTTGGCGAGGAAGCGAAGTCAAGTGGACTGGGAGAAAATCAAATGCTCAACTTGGGTGACCGTGTATGTGTTGACAGCCTCTGTTCTTTGCTCGAAAACGTCATACTAGATCGCTATATATATACTCATGCGGCGTTCTTACAAATAACATAGCGGCCCACGTAAATATGCGGCCGTTTCTTCAAATGTGTAACTATTTCTAAATAGAGTACTGATATCATTTTAAATCACACAACTGAGGATTTTATATTTTCATAGTAGAACTTTGCCCCACACACGTGCTATCTCGAGCTCCTTACAGACGATGAAACCGGTCTGGTACTTTTTTTCGCGAATACGCAAAGCTTGTGTATCATTGCATTGATAGAAGAAATAGAATGAATACAGATAAGAGTACAAGACATGACATGAACGCAGACAGGCGTGAAAATGGTGCCCGGAGCAGAGAGACAAGGGATGCTCGACCCGAATGGAGGATACAACACAGCTAAACCTACCATGCCCGACCCAAGGGCAGCAATGCCGAACCAACAAGAGCACCAGTATCTCCAGAACCAAAATAGGGGACACCGCGAGCGAGCAAGATGGCGCCTTCAAGAAGGAGAACGATGCCGAGACGCCGTCGCCATCCAGTCCGGAGGAACCAGACCTAGGGTTTCCCCTGAGCTCGAAGAGGGACGTAGCCGCAGGCCTTGACAACGCCTCCAAGAAGGAAACGACATCCACAGATGCCGCCGCTGCCAGCATCGACAAGTCGAGCAGGGATTTCTCCGTGGCCTGAGGCTGAACAATCTCATAGCCACGTCTTTGGAAACGAAGATGAGGAAGCAACGCCTGGTACTGTTTACGAGAACTCGGGCCCTAGCACTTTGCAGCTGGCTAGTGATCGAAGCGTCAAGCAAATCACTGAAGTACATATAACCGCGTGTGGTGGCGATGTCCTCTGCATCATGCATGCAGCCATATTACTAAACGAAAGATTAAAAAACGATTTGAGGTTCAATACAAGCTCCAAAAAGAGCAAAAATAACATGATGAAGTGATAAAAAAAAGTTACCACAAGCAGCGAAAATATGTCAAGATGTCTAAACACCTAACCCATTATTGGACTGTCATCCAAATCGGTTGGAAGTATCGCGTGCTAATGTCTCCAAACGGTTGCACCCAATAGCCATATGATTCTTGGCTTCTGCACGACTAAGTAAAAACCACGTACGTACGGATCCAAGTAATGGCTCTGTATATAACCTGCACAATTTTTTTATAAGAGTTTGTCTTTAAAAATCATGTCATTTCTGTAGTTCCATATAGCCTAAAGTAATGCACATACTCCTAGCTGAATATGTCTTGCAGTACTTGGCTCCACTCCATCCAGTCACATCCCAAATAACGTGTCAATAGCCCAAATAATATGAATTGTATGCCATAAAAGTTTGGCAAGGGGACATTTGAGAAAGAGGTGTTTTATGGTTTCATCTTGATCACAAAAACAACATCGTTTACTAGCTCTCATCTTTGCTTGGCCAAGTTATCCTTAGTCAAAATCACTTCCTTGTGAACAAAGCACATTAAAATTTTGATTCTTAAAGAAATTTTAATCTTCCAAATATGAATTCATTTCGAAATTGGACCAGTATCAATTAAGTCTAAATACACAAACTTCATGGAGAATATCCCATTCAGAGATAACTTCCAGTAAATTTTATCTAGCTCATCAGAGAGGTGAACGTCCATCAACCTCCGCACAAGATGTAGCCAACTGTCTCATCAGTCACCTACTAGTGACCTCCTAGACTGGATATTTAAAGGGCCAGACGGAAATATTGTAGCAATATAAGCGCCATTATGTTGCACAATATTATAGAGAGAAGAATATTGCGTGGCTAGTGCATCTTCCCTAACCAAATATCTTCTCGGAATCTAGTTGTGTTACCGTTCATAATGATAAATTCAGTTATATGAAAGAAGGTTGCTTTCATCCTCATTCTCCCCTTCCAGAAAAAGCGAATCATTGGATCTTACAAACATCTTCCCCGAATCTAGTCATGTGGTGGTGATATTAACTGTGCAATGAAAGATCTTATTCGATCTTTCATGTACTTTCTACGTTTCAAAATACTTGTCCTGGTTTTAGTTTGAGTACTACTTATTATATGTTTGCAAGGAATTCAAAGTTGCGGGCAAAGAAGAAGAAGAAAGCCTCACGTACCCAATTATGCCACAAGAGGCGCGTTAAAGAAATATCTCTATGCAGCCATCAGCATCTAGGCAAATTTGACAATTTTGACCTCTGAACGAAATCAATTCACAGAATGAACTGGGTGTGAAACTATTTCACACCCCTGACCCTTTTGTGTAGCACCCACGACACCGGCGCCACATCCTACTGTGCAGCGCCTAGCTAGCGGGCGTTGCACGCCAGTCCACCGTGGCAGCCCTGGGCCCCGCACCCAGCTGTGCAACGCCTCGGTGCTAGGCGCCACACGATGTGCAGCGCCTAGCCGTTAGGCGCTGCACTGTGAGTTATGTCCAGCCGCGGCGGCCCTCTCCTCCCCCACCCACCCATTGCAGCAGTTACAGAAAGAAAAGAAGCCGCGGCGGCGGCCTTATTGTAACGCTCCGGATTCGATGCGCCGGGTGTCTGCCAGTTATTCGCCGTAGTTGCCATGTCATTTGCTTGCGTGTTTCATTTTGCCATGTCATCATCTACATTTCATCTGCATGTTTTGCAAAACTTGTATCCGTTCGGGTTCTCCCGGTTCTCTCCATTGTCCATTCGGAGTCCAGACCTCTCGCGCGCGCCCGTCGCCCCTCTCAGACCTTGTTTCCGTGTGCGGGTGTTCAACTTTCTCGGAATGGCCCTAGGTTTGCCAAGCGGCCTTGGTATAGCACCAGTAGACCGCCTGTCAAGTTTCGTGCCATTTGGAGTCCGTTTGATACTCCAACGGTTAACCGAGGGACCGAAAAGGCCTCGTGTGTGTTGCAGCCCAACACCCTTCCAAAGTGGCCCAAAACCCATCCAAGCCCCCTCCATGCTCTCGGTCGTTCGATCACGATCGCGTGGCCGAAAACCACTCCTCATTTGGACCCTCCTAGCTCCCAGAATCTATAAATAGACCCTCCCCGTCCAAATTCGCGGATGAAGAACATAATTGGTTTGATGCCAAAAGTTGGCATGCCAATATTTGGCAAATGCCAAATGTTGGCTAGTGATTGGTTGGATGCCAACTTTTTTTGTCAATCTCACAAAAAATTGCCAAATATTGGCAACTTTTGGTTTTGCCAAATATTGGCAATGCCGAATGTTGGCATCAAACCAATTATACTCGAAATCCTACCCTAACCCTAAAACTTCCCCCGCCGCCACCGGACATGTCCAACTCCGGCCGGACACGTCCAACTTCCACCTCACCCCGGCGAATCACGCGCCGCCACGTCACCCTGCCGCCCCTCTCCTCCAACCGCGCCTCGCCACATGTCCCCGCGGCCCTCCTCTCTCCACCATGCCGCCGCGGGCCTGCCGAGCCCGAGGCCGGCCCGCGCAGGCCCGTCTGCCCGCGCCCGCGCCCGAGGCCCCCGCCTCGCGCGCCGGCCGCGGCCGCCGCCGGCGACCCGAGCCACGGCGCCGCCCATGTCAGGCCAGTGCTCTGCGCCTCCTCTTCTCCTCCCTTCTCCCGTGCTCTCCCTCTCCTCTAAGCCCCGCGCCGCCACCATTCTTTTGCAGGAGCCGCCGCCGGAGCTCCGAGGAAGCGCCGCCGACCCCTCCGCCGACCGGATCCGGCCCCCTCATGGCCGGATCGGTCCGTTCCGCCGCTCACCGGGCCTGCCCCGGCCCCTCCTGGCCTCCCCGCGCTCTGGCGCCGCCGCCTCCCCTGCAGGTTCGCCGCCACCATGGCCTTGGTGCCTCGTGCGCGAGCACGGGACGACGACCGCGATGGCCAAGGCCAACGTGGGCCCAAGGCCCAGCCCAGTGCCCCCGACCTGCTTCCTCGTCATGGGCCGAGCCCAGGGTGAGCAGCCCACTAAACCTCGCCCCGTGTGATCTTTAGCTATCTTGCGCGCGTCCATTTTTTTCCGAAAAACTGCTAAGTCCCTGAATTTTCAGCATCATATAGGCATCTTTGACAGGCTGTATCTATGTGTATGTGACTCTAATTTGTGCATATATTATATCAAAATGTTCGTTGTGAGATGCTCTTCATTTCATTCCATTGCATCATGTTCATTTGAGTCCATCTTGATGCCTGAATCATCGTTGCAAGAGTGCTATATAATGTTGTCTGCTGTCTGTTAACAGAACATGTTCATTTGTCATTTTTGCCATGTTTGATGTGTGCATCCTATGAGGTTGATGTCTACATGTGTTTTGTGCTACATCATGCGTGTTTACAGTGGTGTATGCCATGTATTTTTATGATCAATGTGGTGACTAGAACAAGCATGCAAACTAGGCTTCGTGATGTTGCTGATTTCAGTCCCTGTTCTGCTGTTATTTTTATGCCATGTAAACTTGATGCTATAGAGAGATCCAAATATATTTTGAGATACTTAAGTAAGGATGTTTTGAACATGTGGTTATTATCTATCCATTCATGCCCCTATTTGCAATTATGGAGTAGTCTAGCATGTCATTGTATTGCTCTACTTTTGCTATAAAATGTTTCCTGGCAGACTGTTTACATGTTATTCAATTTTGCCAAGGTTGTTATAGTTGGTCCTTGCATGCTATGTACTTGTTCTTACCTTGGTTAGTTTCATAAACATGTCTTCTTGCTGATGCTATACTTATCTTGTCATGCAATGCATTGTGGTGAGTGAATCGAGCTCGTCAAGTAGTGTAATTGCTGTTACTGTTTTGCTAGGCTGAATCTGTTATTTCGTGATGCTATGTAAACCTGCTCCTACAAGTCATTCTATGCATAATATGGAGATGTTAAATAAGGATGTTTTGTTATACATGTTATGATCTATCCATCCATGCCCATAGTTGCAATTATAGCCTGTTGTAGCTTGTTGTAATCTTGCTCCAAAGTTGCTAAATAATGTTGTTGTCAGCCTGTTAACATTAAGTTCAGTTGTTGCCATGATTGTTGCTAGTGTTCCATGCACCCTATGAACTTTCTATTGCCATGCTTAGCTTCATAAACATTTCTTCTTACTGTTGGTTGCCTTGCCATGCCATGTAATGCTCTGTGGTGAGTGGTACAAGCTCATCTACCTGCCTATTTATCGTTGTTCCTGCCATGTTGGAATCTGTCATATAACTTGCTATGTTTAGACGGGTGCCATCATATCTTCTGATCCTTTTTGGCTCATGGTCAGTAAAGGACTTTTGTTCTATGTATTTAGTAGTATCATGCCATGCCTTTGTTTGACATGTTAAGTTCCTGTAACATGTTGTTTGATAGTTCTAAACATTGCAACCTGATGTTATTTCTGCAAAGTCTGAAACTATTATTATTTGCAATCTTGCCATGTGTGTTTGAGCATGTTCTAGTGATTTCTGGAGATGGCTCAGTGTTCATGTTTTGTTATGCTTTACCTGTACATCATGTCCATGCCTTTTGTTATCATGTTGAGCTGCTGTAGCATATTGTTTTGATGCTTGCAAGATGCCTAGTTACTATTTTGGACAGCTTATCCTTTAAACTTGTTTCATGTGTGTGGGTTGCACCGTTGCTCCGTTTTGAGTGTGCTCTATATGAAACTTGCTTGATTTTGCATGTAGTTTCATATTATCATGTTGCATCCTTGTTTTGAGAGTGTTTGTTTGATGTTTGTATGTATTTTGCATCAATGCCATGTTTAACTTGCTTTGCTCATATCTTCTAGGCCGTAGCTCCGAACTAAATGAACTTTATATGTAACTTGACTAGAATTTCGTGTAGATCATCTTTGTGCATATTAACTTGCTGTTTAACAACTTGAACATAAGGTTTATTCAGATCTGAACCAATTTCGAAATTTGCATATGAGGACTTACTGGATTGGTTATATGTTGTTTCCGGCCTCATTTAAACTTGCCATGATGTGTTGTTCTTGTTTGCATCATCTCTTGCCATGAGTAGCTTCATGTAGTCTTGTCTTGCATCATGCTTGCTGTGCATCATGTCTTGTCTATGTGTGGTGTGTTTACCATGTTGTGTGCTTCTTCTTGTTAGTTCCTGTTTCGTTGCGATCGTGAGGATTCGTTCGTCTACGCTTGGATCGTCTTCATCCGTTTGTCTTCTTCATGGACTTGTTCTTCTTCCTAGCGGGATTTCAGGCAAGATGACCGCTACCCTGGATCTCACTACTATCATTGCTATGCTAGTTGATTCGTTCTATCGCTTTGCTGCGCTACCTATCACTTGTTCCTCAAGCCTCCCAAATTGCCATGTCAACCTCTAACCTTTTCACCCTTCCTAGCAAACCGTTGTTTGGCTATGTTACCGCTTTTGCTCAGCCCCTCTTATAGCATTGCTAGTTGCAGGTGAAGTTGAAGATTGCTCCATGGTGGACAGGATTTTGTTTGGGATATCACAATATCTCTTATTTAATTAATGCATCTATATACTTGGTAAAGGGTGGAAGACTCAACCTTATGCCCGGTGTTTTGTTCCACTCTTGCCGCCCTAGTTTCCGCCATACCGGTGTTATGTTCCCGGATTTTGCGTTCCTTACGCGGTTGGGTGATTTATGGGACCCCCTTGATAGTTCGCTTTGAATAAAACTCCTCCAGCAAGGCCCAACATTGGTTTTACCATTTGCCTCACCACCACCTACTTTTCCCTTGGGAGTCGCTCTCTCAAGGGTTATCTTTATTTTAGCCCCCCCCCGGGCCAGTGCTTGTCTAAGTGTTGGTCCGAACCGAGTAGACTGCGGGGCCCCCTCGGGGAAACTCGAGGTCTAGTTTTACTCGTAGGATGTCTCATCCGGTGTTGGCCTGGGAACGAGATATGTGCAGCTCCTATCGGGATTGTCGGCGCATCGGGGCGGCTTTGCTGGTCTTGTTTTACCATTGTCGAAATGTCTTGTAAACTGGGATTCCAAGTCTGATCGGGTCTTTCTGGGAGAAGGTATATCCTTCGTTGATCGCGAGAGCTTATCATGGGCAAAGTTGGGACACCCCTGCAGGGTATAAACTTTCGAAAGCCGTGCCCGCGGTTATGGGCAGATGAGAATTTGTTAATGTCCGGTTGTAGATAACTTGACACCAGATCCGAATTAAAATGCATCAACCGCGTGTGTAGCCGTGATGGTCTCTTCTCGGCGGAGTCCGGGAAGTGAACACGGTTTTGGGTTATGTTTGACGTAAGTAGGAGTTCAGGATCACTTCTTGATCATTGCTAGCTTCACGACCGTTCAGTTTGCTCTCTTCTTGCTCTTATTTGCGTATGTTAGCCACCATATATGCTTAGTCGCTGCTGCAACCTCACCACTTTACCCCTTCCTTCCCCTTTAAGCTTTGCTAGTCTTGATACCCATGGTAATGGGATTGCTGAGTCCTCGTGGCTCATAGATTACTACAACAACAGTTGCAGGTACAGGTTTATGCGATGATCATGACGCGAGAGGGATGTTGGCTTGTTTTGGAGTTCTTCTTCTGCTTCTTCTTCGATCAGGGGATAGGTTCCAGGTCGGCAGTCTGGGCTAGCAGGGTGGATGTCGTTTGAGTTTTTGTTTGTGTTTCATCCGTAGTCGGATGATGCTCTTATGTAATGTGAGGTTGTACTCGTGTGGCATTGTATGCCTCTTGTATGTATCCCCATCTATTATGTAATGTTGATGTAATGATATCCACCTTGCAAAAGCGTTTCAGTATGCGGTTCTATCCTTGGTGGGGCCTTCGAGTCTCTTTAGGATAGTATCGCATATTGCGCGTGACAAGTTGGTATCAGAGCCTCGACCGACCCTAGGAGCCCCCTTGATTGATCGTGTAGTTTGGCCGTTGTTGAGTCTAGAAGAAAACTTTTTCTGAGTCTAGTTATATCGGAGAGTAGGAATTCTTTTTACTCCGCAGCCCCTTCATCGCTCTGGTAAGGAATCTTGATGTAGGTGTTTTGAACTACTCCTCTTCCCCTTCAAATTTTTCTTTAGGTTCACGTAGTTGGTTTTCCGATTGTTGTTTCTCATCTCTTTTCATTCGGTGCATTTCTCGTCAAGTTGACTCGAGCCTCTTCATCTTTGCCAAGTTTAATCCTCAGTTGTTTTCTTTTCCCACCCGCCCTCCCTTTTTCTTCTTGGAACCGGAGTCCGTAATCGAGTACCCTTCCTACTCGTGCGAAGTCTTTGCTTTCTTTCCTCAATGATTTCAACCGGTGTTTTTTCCCTTCTAGATATTCGTCATTTCCCCTTCCAAGTTGCCTGTGTTTTTCCCGCTCTCCCACCCTCTTCTTCCCGGAGCCTAAGTCTCTTTCGAGCATCAATTTCATTCGTGCGGAGCCTCTTCAGTTTTTCCTCAATTATTTCAACCGGTGAATTCTCGTCTCCTTTGACATTCTTCATCACTTTTTCTTCTCCGGTGGATTCAATTCTAATTTTCGGTAGTGATTATATTTTTTTCCTCGGCTCAAGTGTTCTCCCTGCTCGTTCGCCTCTCGCTAGTTTATCCTTCCGGAGTGCTCAAGACATCTTAGGAGATTCGCCTGTGTTCCAATTAATTCGAGGTTGTCACCTCATTCAAATATTTCAGTTGTTCCGGTGCATCGTCTATATTTTCAAGAATCCTTTTCAATGGTGTTATCTCTTCAGTGGGCCCTAACCCACAGCTCTTTTCCAGGATCTTACCTGACTCTTCTAATTCCCCCGGAGTTATTCCCAATTTTCTTTTCAAGTGTGATGTAAGAATGGATCCCATCAGTCAGATGCCTTTCCAAGATCGATTTCAAATCATTTCATTGTTGGCTCAACCTCTTTGTTTTTCATTCTCCCGGAGTATCTCAGTAATTTTAGTGGTGTTTCTCGTCGTCATTTGAAGACCGAAGAAGAGTTTTTCCTCTAAATCTTGTCCGTTCTCTCGAAGTTTCGTGGTTCTAGATTCATGTTATCAATCTCGAATTATTTTCAGTTTGTCAGATATTCTTTCTTACCCATCCGGAGTATTTTAGGATTTGATTTCTTTTTCGTTTCACCGGAGGACATCATTCCAGCTATCGTTCTCTATTTATCCCGACGTTTCGTTCAAATGTTCGTTAATCAGCTCGAGTTCTTCCCGGTGATTCGTTCTCTTTTCTTCGTTCATTTTCATTTCTAACGGTGGTTCGTTCAAGATTCTTTTTCTTTGATTATCATATTAATCCATTCGTTCTTTCGAATCCTACCGGTGGCTCAGGAAGACCTTCTTAAGTTTGCGACATGTCACTTCTCAATCCTTTTCAAGAAGAATAAGTAGTATGCAAAATCAATTGCTTGTCATCTATTTAGTTTGATGAAGGATAAGCATACAATAAATCTTATTCTTATTTCATCCAAGTGAGTAATCCCTTCCTTCGGAGTTTGTTCGTGAGGAATAAATTCTAGGTCCAAGTGTTTTCATCTTTTCTTATCCGGAGTTCTTTTTCCTCGGCTATTTCGTCGGAACCTCCATCTATATCACCGCAAGGTTTTAATCTATTTCTTTTCAAGCTTCAACTCGATGTCATCATCCTTTTATTACTGGAGTTCTTCACGGTGGCTCGTCATGATTTAATTCATTCCTCAAGTGTTCATCAAGATTCTTATCGAAGAAGCTCAAGTATCTTTCCTTCTTGCTTTTGAAGTGCAATTAATTCTCCGAATTCTTTTGAAGTGGAGTTTTGCATTTCTTCGTTCTTCTCAGCTATCCAATCATTTCCGTTTGTGGCCGATTATCATCTTATGATCTTGAGATGTTAACCATAAGTCCACATCAAGCTTATTCTTTTCGTTGTTGATTTTCTCAACAACTCCGTTCAACACTTTCTTCTAAGTTCTTTTCATTCAATTCTCTCTCAATTCTTTCTAGAGGTTTTGTGTCATGTCTTCATCAAGTATCATTCCATCCTCTCAAGTTCATGTTCTTTGCCTTCTATTTTCAGCCGGAGTGCTGCCTAAATCCTTTCAGTCTTATTCGTTTCTTATCTCGTTCTAACCGGAGTGGTTTCATAGTCTATCTGATTCCGCGAGCTTTCGATTCTTGTCTTTCTCATCGTGCATCTCTTCTTCTCGAGTGCTCTCGATTCTTTGCTTCTTCTCTCGAGTTCTTGCTTCACCTCATCCCTTTTCTCTTCTGTCTCGGTCCTAAGATCTCGGGACGAGATCTCTTGTTAGTGGAGGAGTGTTGTAACGCCCCGGATTCGATGCGCCAGGTGTCAGCCAGTTATTCACCGTAGTTGCCATGTCATTTGCTTGCGTGTTGCATTTTGCCATGTCATCATCTGCATGTTTTTCAAAACTTGTATCCGTTCGGGTTCTCCCGGTTCTCTCCATTGTCCGTTCGGAGTCCGGACCTCTCGCGCGCGCCCTTCGCCCCTCTCAGACCTTGTTTCCGTGTGCGGGTGTTCAACTTTCTCGGAATGGCCCGAGGTTTGCCAAGCAGCCTTGGTATAGCACCGGTAGACCGCCTGTCAAGTTTCGTGCCATTTGGAGCCCGTTTGATACTCCAACGGTTAACCGAGGGACCGAAAAGGCCTCGTGTGTGTTGCAGCCTAACACCCTTCCAAAGTGGCCCAAAACCTATCCAAACGCCCTCCATGCTCTCGGTCATTCGATCACGATCGCGTGGCCGAAAACCGCTCCTCATTTGGACTCTCCTAGCTCCCAGAATCTATAAATAGACCCTCCCCGTCCAAATTCACGGATGAAATCCTACCGTAACCCTAAAACTTCCCCCGCCGCCACCGGACATGTCCAACTTCGGCCGGACACGTCCAGCTTCCACCTCACCCCGGCGAATCACGCGCTGCCACGTCACCCCACCGCCCCTCTCCTCCAACCGCGCCTCGCCACGTGTCCCCGCGGCCCTCCTCTCTCCACCGCGCTGCCGCGGGCCCGCCGAGCCCGAGGTCGGCCCGCGCAGGCCCGTCCGCCCGCGCCCACAACCGAGGCCCCCGCCTCCCGCGCTAGCCGCGACCGCCGCCGGCGACCCGAGCCACGGCGCCGCCCATGTCAGGCCAGTGCACCGCGCCTCCTCTTCTCCTCCCTTCTCCCGTGCTCTCCCTCTCCTCTAAGCCCCGCGCCGCCACCATTCTTTTGCAGGAGCCGCCGCTGGAGCTCCGAGGCAGCGCCGCCGACCCCTTCGCCGACCGGATCCGGCCCCCTCATGGCCGGATCGGTCTGTTCCACCGCTCACCGGGCCTGCCCCGGCCCCTCCTGGCCTCCCCGCGCTCCGGCGCCGCCGCCTCCCCTGCAGGTTCACCGCCGCCATGGCCTCGGTGCCTCGTGCGCGAGCATGGGACGACGACCGCGATGGCCAAGGCCAACATGGGCCCAAGGCCCAGCCCAGCGCCCCTGGCCTGCTTCCTCGTCATGGGCCGAGCCCAGGGTGAGCAGCCCACTAATCCTCGCCCCGTGCGATCTTTAGCTATCTTGCGCGCGTCCATTTTTTTTTGAAAAACTAAGTCCCTGAATTTTCAGCATCATATAGGCATCTTTGACAGGCTGTATCTATGTGTATGTGACTCCAATTTGTGCATATATTATATCAAAATGTTCGCTGTGAGATGCTCTTCATTTCAATCCATTGCATCATGTTCATTTGAGTCAATATTGATGCCTTAATCATCGTTGCAAGAGTGCTATATAATGTTGTCTGCTGTCTGTTAACAGAACATGTTCATTTGTCATTTTTGCCATGTTTGATGTGTGCATCCTATGAGGTTGATGTCTACATGTGTTTTTTGCTACATCATGCCATCTTTATAGTGGTGTATGCCATGCATTTTTGTGATCAATGTGGTGACTAGAACAAGCATGCAAACTAGGCTTCATGATGTTGCTGATTTCAGTCCCTGTTCTACTATTATTTTTATGCCATGTAAACTTGATGCTACAGAGAGATCCAAGCATATTTTGAGATACTTCAGTAAGGATGTTTTGAACATGTGGTTATTATATATCCATTCATGCCCCTGTTTGAAATTATGGAGTAGTCTAACATGTCATTTTATTGGTCTACTTTTGCTATAAAATGTTTCCTGACAGATTGTTTACATGTTATTCAATTTTGCCAAGGTTGTTATAGTTGGTCCTTGCATGCTATGTACTTGTTCTTGCCTTGGTTAGTTTCATAAATATGTCTTCTTGCTGATTCTATGCTTATCTTGTCATGCAATGACTTGTGGTGAGTGAATCGAGCTCGTGTAGTGTACTTGCTGTTACTGTTTTGCTAGGCTAAATCTGTTATTTCGTGATGCTATGTAAACCTGCTGCTACAAGTCATTCTATGCATAATCTGGAGATGTTCACTAAGGATGTTTTGTTATACATATTATGATATATCCATCCATGCCCCTGGTTGCAATTATAGCCTGTTGTAGCTTGTTGTAATCTTGCTCCAAAGTTGCTAAATAATGTTGTTGTCAGCCTGTTAACATTAAGTTCAGTTGTTGCCATGATTGTTGCTAGTGTTCCATGCACCCTATGAACTTTCTATTGCCATGCTTTGTTTCATAAACATTTGTTCTTACTGTTGGTTGCCTTTCCATGCCATGTAATGCTCTGTGGTGAGTGGTACAAGCTCATCTACCTGCCTATTTATCGTTGTTCCTGCCATGTTGGAATCTTTCATATAACTTGCTATGTTTACATGGGTGCCATCATATCTTCTGATCCTTTTTGGCTCATGGTCAGTAAAGGACTTTTGTTCTATGCATTTAGTAGTATCATGCCATGCCTTTGTTCTCCATGTTAAGTTCCTGTAACATGTTGTTTGATAGCTCTAAACATTGCAACCTGATGTTATTTCTGCAAAGTCTGAAACTGTTATTATTTGCAATCTTGCCATGTGTGTTTGAGCATGTTCTAGTGATTTCTGGAGATGGCTCAGTGTTCATGTTTTGTTATGCTTTACCTGTACATCATTTTCATGCCTTTTGTTATCATGTTGAGCTGCTGTAGCATATTGTTTTGATGCTTGCAAGATGCCTAGTTGCTGTTTTGGATAGCTTGTCCTTTAAACTTGTTTCATGTGTGTGGGTTGCACCGTTGCTCCGTTTTGAGTGTGCTCTATATGAAACTTGCTTGATTTTGCATGTAGTTTAATATTATCATGTTGTATCCGTGTTTTGAGAGTGTTTGCTTGATGTTTGTATGTATTTTGCATCAATGCCATATTTAACTTGCTTTGCTCATATCTTCTAGGTCGTAGCTCCGAACTAAATGAACTTTATATGTAACTTGACTAGAATTTCGTGTAGATCATCTTTGTGCATATTAACTTTCTGTTTAACAACTTGAACATAAGGTTTATTCAGATCTGGACCAATTTCTAAATTTGCATATAAGGACTTACCAGATTGGTTATATGTTGTTCCCAGCCTCATTTAAACTTGCCTTGATGTGTTGTTCTTGTTTGCATCATCTATTGCCATGAGTAGCTTCATGTAGTCTTGTCTTGCATCATGCTTGCTGTGCATTATGTCTTGTCTATGTGTGGTGTGTTTACCATGTTGTGTGCTTGTTCTTGTTAGTTCCTGTTTCATTGCGATCGTGAGGATTCGTTCGTCTATGCTTGGATCGTCTTCATCCGTTCGTCTTCTTCATGGACTCGTTCTTCTTCCTAGCGGGATTTCAGGCAAGATGACCGCTACCCTGGATCTCACTACTATCATTGCTATGCTAGTTGCTTCGTTCTATCGCTTCGCTGCGCTACCTATCACTTGTTCCTCAAGCCTCCCAAATTGCCATGTCAACCTCTAATCTTTTCACCCTTCCTAGCAAACCGTTGTTTGGCTATGTTACCGCTTTTGCTCAGCCCCTCTTATAGCATTGCTAGTTGCAGGTGAAGTTGAAGATTGCTCCATGGTGGACAGGATTTTGTTTGGGATATCACAATATCTCTTATTTAATTAATGCATCTATATACTTGGTAAAGGGTGGAAGACTCGGCCTTATGCCCGGTGTTTTGTTCCACTCTTGCCGCCCTAGCTTCCGTCATACCGGTGTTATGTTCCCGGATTTTGCGTTCCTTACGCGGTTGGGTGATTTATGGGGCCCCCTTGACAGTTCGCTTTGAATAAAACTCCTCCAGCAAGGCCCAACATTGGTTTTACCATTTTCCTCACCACCACCTACTTTTCCCTTGGGAGTTGCTCTCTCGAGGGTCATCTTTATTTTAGCCCCCCCGGGCTAGTGCTTGTCTAAGTGTTGGTCCGAACCGAGTAGACTGCAGGGCCCCCTCGGGGAAACTCGAGGTCTGGTTTTACTCATAGGATGTCTCATCCGGTGTTGCCCTGAGAACGAGATATGTGCAGCTCCTATCGGGATTGTCGGTGCATCGGGCGACTTTGCTGGTCTTGTTTTACCATTGTCGAAATGTCTTGTAAACCGGGATTCCGAGTCTGATCGGGTCTTCCTGGGAGAAGGTATATCCTTCGTTGATCGCGAGAGCTTATCATGGGCTAAGTTGTGACACCCCTGCAGGGTATAAACTTTCGAAAGTCGTGCTCGCGGTTATGGGCAGATGGGAATTTGTTAATCTCTGGTTGTAGATAACTTGACACCAGATCCAAATTAAAATGCATCAACCGCGTGTGTAGCCGTGATGGTCTCTTCTCGGCGGAGTCCGAGAAGTGAACACGGTTTTGGGTTATGTTTGACGTAAGTAGGAGTTCAGGATCACTTCTTGATCATTGCTAGCTTCACAACCGTTCAGTTTGCTCTCTTCTCGCTCTTATTTGCGTATGTTAGCCACCATATATGCTTAGTCGCTGCTGCAACCTCACCACTTTACCCCTTCCTTTCCCTTTAAGCTTTGCTAGTCTTGATACCCATGGTAATGGGATTGCTGAGTCCTCGTGGCTCATAGATTACTACAACAACAGTTGCAGGTACAGGCTTATGCGATGATCATGACGCGAGAGCGATGTTGGCTTGTTTTGGAGTTCTTCTTCTGCTTCTTATTCGATCAGGGGATAGGTTCCAGGTCGGCAGCCTGGGCTAGCAGGGTGGATGTCGTTTGAGTTTCTGTTTGTGTTTCATCCGTAGTCGGAAGATGTTCTTATGTAATGTGAGGTTGTACTCGTGTGGCATTGTATGCCTCTTGTATGTATCCCCATCTATTATGTAATGTTGATGTAATGATATCCACCTTGCAAAAGCGTTTCAGTATGCGGTTCTATCCTTGGTGGGGCCTTCGAGTCTCTTTAGGATAGTATCGCATATTGGGCGTGACACTTATCCACTCCCCCTCTCAATCCCCTCTCCCAAATCCTTCAAATCCAACAATTTGGTCCGTGGATTTCGTCACCAATCCATCCTAGAAGGTACTCTTCTCCGATCCCCTTCTTTCTATCCATAGAAAATATAGTATTTTGAAGATTTGGGGAACCTTTGTTTGATTTGATTAGATTAGAATATTGCATGTATTATAATCTTGCATGTATTAGAACTCTTGTTTGTTTGATTTTGGGAACCCTAGTTTAGTTTATTTTTTTCGAAAAAATATGGTTGGATACATAGGTTGACATGTTATTTCTATGGAAAATATATTTGTATGAAGTAGGCCTAGTTTAGTTTATTTGTGTTGAACTTATATTTGTTTTGACAAGAATGCTTTGGATACATATGCTTTGAATTTTGCATCTAGTAGGCGTAGTTTAGTTTATTTGTATTCAAAAGATAATTGTGTTGACAAGATTTTTTTTTGAATTGTTAGGATGGTTTGGCTTCTCGATGATCACTGGGACAAACAACACCGGTCGTATGCTATGTCGGTGGAGCAACGGGTAATAATGAAAGTTGCCGGTGTTATGAATTTCATGTTTATTTCAAACACAAATGCCCCATATGTAATGATTTGTTTGTTTGTTTGTAGGAGCTTGCACCTTTGAAGATTCGGTCTCACGGGGTCACCCTTGGGTGGATGCACTATGATGAGCGGTACACACCGTATGTAAGGGAGACATGACTTCTCCCTTTCATTTAGTTCGTCAGCCGGTCGACGTCACCCAACAATGCTGCAGCACTCACCGCGCTTATTGATCATTGGAGGCCGGAGACACATACTTTCCATCTTCGGACTAGGGAGATGACTGTGACGCTCCAGGATATGGCTATGATCACCGGTCTTCCTATCGATGGGAACCCTTTGTGTATGAACACTGATTCTGATGGGTGGCGCGCGCAGATGCATGCCCTTATTGGTATGGTTCCTCCGGAGCCTCGTGAACCAGAAGCAGAAGACAAGAAGAAGGAATGAGTCACAGCCGGTGCTCCTTTCACGTGGATTCAATCGAACTTTGGTACTTGCCCTGAGGATGCTAATGAGGACATGGTGAAGACATATGCTCGTGTGTACATGTGGTACGTGATATCCAGGACTATGTCTGCTGATGGCACAGGCAAGAATGCTCCATGGATGTGGCTGAAGGCATTGACTGTCTTCGATAGCAAATGGAGTTGGGGTTCGGCGACACTGGCTTACTTGTATCGACAGGTATGAAGTTGTTTCCTTTTCACTTCATTGCTACATTATCAATGCTATCTTGTTGTTAATTCAACCATGTTCTCTTTTATGTGCAGCTGGACGAAGCCTGTTGTAGGCCATCTGGAGGTATTGGTGGTTGTATGCTCGCACTTTCCATATGGAGCTAGGAGCATTTGTCAGTTGGACGACCGAAGATCGTGAAGTACGAGGATTGGGACGACAAACATGACCCACTACGGCGCCCCACTTGGGCTTACACGTGGGATGTGTTAAATGAGACGACGGATGATCCGTCGATCATGTACAAATTGTACAAGAGCAAGCTGGACGCGATCACGCCTGAGCAGGTGATTGGACATTGCATAAGTGATTATCATGCTTCTATCGTAACGCGATATCAATTTTGCATTCTATCCCATTTTGCAGGTGGAATGGGAGCCGTATGGAAAAGGAGAGAGTTTTGGTAACCCTATAGAGTTCAGTCTGAATGCAATGTGCACTAGGGATAGGGATCTCTGGCATATGCGGTGCCCACTCATATGAAACTCGGCGGTTGAGCTTCACCTGCCACATCGGGTGTTCCGCCAGTTTGGTTTGTTCCAGTCATTTCCGCCGGAGTGGCAGGACACGGACAAGGTGCTACACGGGTAAGTTTTTGTTTCTAACTAGCACTTAACCGCTTCTCGGCGGTTTCAATGGTGGTAATATTCTATTTCTAACTTGCAGGTTGGATAGGAAAAAGCAGCGGAAGATCAAGGATTGGGCCAAGCATCACAGGAAGTATGTCGTACAGTTCGCGCTTAGTGTGGAGCAAGCTAGGGCTGGAAAACGAGCCCAACTTCGTGAGCACTATCCGATCGCGTTCAACAACTATCTCACATGGTTTCTTGAAAGTACCCGTGTGGAGGTATGCAAGTCGGCGTATGCTGATGAGATCTTGGAAGAACCGACCGTTTTTGATGAGCTAGCCCAGCACCAGTACAACGCATTAGTCAGGAAAGGCAACCTAGTGATCCCTGCGGGGCCAATGATGAACTTTGTGGTATTTGGACTTTTTGCTTTTCCATTCACACTATTCTCATTTTCACTTGCCTAACACGTTAATACCGTTTCTGTTCATAGCGTGCCCAGATCAAGAAAGCAGTTGATGAGACCGAGACTATTCTGGAAACAACCCTGGCTGGCAAAAGTGATGGGGAAGATGCACTTCAAGCATTCATTAAGGTTCACATATCCTTCAAACTAGCACTTAACATGTTTTGCTACGTTCGATGTCTCATTCACTTGTATATGTTGCAGCGCCAGGGCCAAAAGTTAAGGCGGCTATCAAACCTTTTCGGTTGTCATGACCCGGAGTATGTATCACCAGAACGGTCTAGGTCGGTGACACCATCAGATCCCACTTAGGGCCAGGGCCATGGTGATCCTTTGGAGGATGAGGATGTGGGTGTGATCACCCAAGAGGTATGGCATGAGCATATATCCAATTGTTGATGCATTGCATACTATATCCTCACACACAGTCTCTCAACTATCTTTTGTTGATGCATAGGCTGCTGATGAGGAGACATACCAGGTTCGGTCTGCATACCAATTAAAGCCTAGGAAGGGAATCAACAAATACACATCTGAAGACTTCACCCAAAGAGGCAAAAGGACGGTCGGCACCTCGCGGATGGTGGCCTTGGATGACTATTTGGAGGACGATGTGGATGCCATAGAGGCGCCGGAGCCGGAGCCGGAGCCGGCGCGGGTTCCTCTTCCTAGGAAGGTGAAGAAGATCTCCGTCAAGAGGGAGGGGGGAGGAGCCAATAAGCGCTCAAGGAACTAGTCATCGTCAAGAGGGGGTGAAGAAGATCTAGGTTGTAGCTCAAGGAACTAGCTCTATGTTGGTTGTAGCTCTATGTTGAACTCTATGTTGAATTTGTCGTGATGTTCACTCTAGGTAATGTTGAACTTGAAGCTGTTATTAATGTTGAACTTGTCGTGATGGTCACACTATGTTGAACTTGTCGTGATGGTCACTGTCGGTGTCAAAACCGGCGGATCTCGGGTAGGGGGTCCCGAACTGTGCGTCTAGGCGGATGGTAACAGGAGACAAGGGACACGATGTTTTTACACAGGTTCGGGCCCTCTCGATGGAGGTAAAACCCTACTCCTGCTTGATTAATATTGATGATATGGGTAGTACAACAGTTGATCTACCACGAGATCAGAGAGGCTAAACCCTAGAAGCTAGCCTATGGTATGATTGTTGTTCGTCCTACGGACTAAAACTCTCCAGTTTATATAGACACCGGAGAGGACTAGGGTTACACGGAGTCGGTTACAATGGGAGGAGATCTTCATATCATATCGCCAAGCTTGCCTTCCATGCCAAGGAAAGTCCTATCCGGACACGGGACGAAGTCTTCAATCTTGTATCTTCATAGTCCGGGAGTCCGGACAAAGGTCATAGTCCGGCCATCCGGACACCCCCTAATCCAGGACTCCCTCAGTAGCCCCTGAACCAGGCTTCAATGACAACGAGTCCGGCGTGCAAATTGTCTTCGGCATTGCAAGGCGGGTTCCTCCTCCGAATACTTCACAGAAGATGTTGAACACAAGGATAGTGTCCAGCTCTGCAAAATAAGTTCCACATACCACCGTAGAGAGAATAATATCTGCACAAATCTAATCTGCTGACGTATTCCGCAGCGTGACATCACACCACGGCCAAGCCTTTATTCGAATCGTCTTACTGTTCCACCTCAGCGCGTTTAGCGAGGCGGTTTCCTTGGCACGTCTTGTCAAGGCAGAGATCGTGTCCCCTTATTCCGGGATTCTCATCAATACGGGCGTGGGTAACCCAACCGCGCCATTAACCACAGCGCTTAGGAGATAAGCGAGTTTTATTAGGCTGGTGGGGCTTATAGTTTCGGCCGTCCATATAAGGGGATAAGGATCCACCCTTTCCATTTAAGCCTTCTTCCTCCTTTGCTTATCCATCCTTGCGCACTCGAGCTCCAGCGCCCAAGTCCGCACTTCCCACCTCAACCTTCTCCAATCATGTCCAGAGCGGGAGGTAGATGGATGGCCTCCTCCGTGACGGAGGAACAAGTCAAAAAGCTGCGGAAGGCCGGATATTTGTCCAGCGACATCGCGCATCGGCTCCCCGACAAGGGGCAGCTTCTTCCCACCCCCAGGCCCCATGAGAGGGTGGTGTTCCTCACCCACTTCCTCCGCGGACTAGGTTTTCCACTTCACCCATTTGTCTGCGGGCTCATGTTCTACTATGGCCTAGATTTCCACGATCTAGCCCCAAACTTCATCCTCAACATCTCGGCGTTCATCGTCATGTGCGAGGCCTTCCTCGGCATCCAGCCCCACTTCGTCTTATGGCTGAAGAATTTAAATGTCAAGCCGAAGGTAGTGGGCGGCCGCCAAGCGGAGTGCGGAGGTGCCATGGTGGGCCGGATGGCCAACGTCCTATGGATCGAGGGCTCCTTTGTGGAGACAATAAAGGGGTGGCAATCGGGGTGGTTCTACATCACCGAGCCGCGCGACCCCAAATGGGCGGCGGCCCCCGAATTCCAATCTGGTTTCCCCACACGGCTCACCTCCTGGAAAGAGACGGGCCTAACGTGGGGAGATTCGGAAGAGCTGACCGGACTTCAAGCTTGCGTCCAAAAGCTGGTGAACAAGAGTCTCAAGCTTGTCAACGTAGTCCAGGTCTTGCTCATCCGCCGGATCCTCCCATGCCAACAACGGGCCTTCAAATTGTGGGAGTTTGATCCAGCACAGCACCAAACCTTGAGCAAGCTCTTCGACACTATGTACGAAGATGCCTAGAAGGTGCTGTTTAAGGGTGCCGAGGCCCCCGCATCCGCCATCGAAGATCGCGGATTCAGCTCGCGGCGCCAGGCCAGCGAGGTAAGCTATTCTACCCTTTACGGGACTCTTGTGTTTCATAGTCTGACTCTATGTGGGATCTAAACTCCCTTACCTTTGACAGGACTGGCTGAAGA
The DNA here is from genome assembly GCF_018294505.1 of Triticum aestivum. Taxonomy (NCBI): domain Eukaryota; kingdom Viridiplantae; phylum Streptophyta; class Magnoliopsida; order Poales; family Poaceae; genus Triticum; species Triticum aestivum. The sequence continues at coordinate 160,598,026 of NC_057798.1, read as the reverse complement.
AGTCCGGGCAGGTTAACTGTCCGGCTCCCTTACCAGAAGACCCAGCGGACGCCCGATTGACGGGGCTGCTGGTTCCGGCACCTCACGTGGTGCCGGATAAGAAGGCCAAGAAGAAGGCCACGGGAACCCGAAAGAGTTCCCGGCGTCAGGTACTATCGGACTCATCGTCCGATGACTCCGAGGCAGACTCCTCCCGCGAAGACGAGGAGGAGAAAAAAGAGGCTTCTTCCCCAGCGGGGGAAGAGAAGAAAAGGAAGGCCTCCCCAACTAGGGAGGCCGGACGGTCCAAGAAGGGAAGGACCCTTCCTTCGGACTACTCCACCGACGCCGACGATGGCGAAGAGGAGTGGCCACCGAGGGCTAAGCCCCTGGTGACATCGTAATTGTCCGGATACGAGAATAATTCATGGCGTTTCGCTTGTCGCATAGAATCTCCTAACGCCGAATACAATCCTGCAGCCCGCCCAAGGACGGGCTTGACATTTCAACGAGGCGCTCCCTGGCTCTGTCGGATGTGAACAACACTTCACTTCCGGCCGCCTCCTCTCCTCGCGCTGCTGATGACGCCAAGGTAGGGTCCCAAAAGGGGCCCAGACAGGAGGAGGAGGTCCCGGAGGTACCACAATGCAAACTCCCGGACTTTGGGCATAAGGGGGATAAAATCCCAAGGGGTTCTAAGTCCGGCCCTAGGCCGGACTCCGCACCGGAACCTTCAGTGGTTCCGGAGTTCGATGGGCGATCCCTTCGTAAGAAGGGCGAGACTACGACACCGGCGACCTCCGCCCAACCGGAGGCACCGGATAGCTTGCTGGAGGCGCTTAACGGCGCCTCCATCGACGAGGTGCACCGCACTATCATGAGTGCGGTGATCCAGAAAGTTCAGTCCGCCAAGAGCGGGCTGACTGAAGCCTGTACCAGCCTTCTAACAGGCTTTGAGGTAAGTTTTAGGATATGTAAGAATATTACCGCATAGACAGTAGCCCCTGATGCTCAGTTTGGCGTTTGGAAAGAAAAGCCGAGCTGAGGATCTAAAAAGATATACGCAGGAGTCTAACATAAATATGTCAATATGGGAATGCAGGCTGCGCTGCTGACCTCTATCGCACTGACTGCGGAGGTCAATGCATTGAAGGAGAGCCTCGAGCGGTCCGAGAACGAGCTCGGCCTTGCCAAGAAGCAGCTCGAGGACAAGGAAGGTAAGTAATACCTTATTAAAGTAATACCTTATAGAAAGGATTTGGTTGCAAAAAATGACAGGAATAACGTGGGTATTGCAGGGGCCATGACCGAGGTGGCGACCCTGAGGGAGGCGGTGTCCAAGGCCAAAAATAGTGTGGCCTTGGAGCGAACCGAGCGAGAGAAGCAGGAGGCGCGGGTGGCGGAGGTGCGGCAAGAGCTCCAGGCTCTCATGGAGAAAAACAAGAGTTTGGAGCGTGACTCAAAGACTCGAGAGTCCGAGCTCGCCTTGGCTCTTGAGAGTGCCAAAACCGCGAAGGCCGAAGCCCAGAAGGCCCTCCAGGAGATCGAGGCGATAAATAAGATAGCGGAGGGTAAGGCATTCTTTATGCAAAGCAAGCATATAAAAGTGAATTATCTGTTACTTACCCGAATCCAGAGCTCTCCAGGAGCGTTCGCCGATCTGCCCCGTAGTGTGTCTGATGCTGCCGCGTTATACCGAGCCCAGGAGGGGAGCTCGACGGAAATGGTGTTCTGGTCTCAATATGCTGAGGCCGGACATCCGGTGCCCCTGAGCGACTAGCTGAAGCAGCTGGTCAAGCTCCACAAGGTGGTCGAACAGGCCATGAAGGGCCTCATAGTTCGGTTGTTGCCTAGAGAAGCCATGCCTGGGAGCTACTTCGGTCTGGTGCGGCGGCTGGTGGACGCCTGTCCATGGATTGAAGTCATCAAGTGCTCCATCTGTATTGAAGGTGCTCGTCGGGCCCTTGCCTGTGCTAAAGTGCACTGGGGCAAGATGGACGCCGAGAAGCTTGTGACGGATGCGCCACCGCCGGGCAAGGAGTATCGCAAGCCCGAGATGTATTATGAGGACGTCCTGAAGGGTGCCCGCCTTATAGCGGGTGAATGCTCCAAAGATGTAATTTTTGAGTAGGCTCGCATCTGTTATCCTGTACGCTGAAAACTTTGTTCATATGCGCTAAGCAACGCTTGTTAATTTAAAATATTACCTTCTGTGCGGCCGTTTATCAAATCTGAGAGATGCAAGTCGTCGGCTTCTACCCCCATGCCACGAGTGCTGGGGTGTTCAGGATAAACCTGAGCGCTCTTGTTCCCATATTGGGGTCCATCTAGGGAGGCGCTCAGCACAATGAACAAGGCCATCGGACTTATAATGCTTTATCACTCTCACTTAGCCATAGAATTCTATAATTTCAAATTTCGGCGAAGCCCCTAGTATTCGGAAGACCGAGTTCGGGGTGCTATCCACGCCTAGGCCAGATGAATCTGGCTCCTCGCTCTAAGCGGCATAAGTCTTTAGGGACTCGAAAAACCTCGCGAACAGTGACCGGTCTCTCGCACTATCATGACGGTCAGTTTTAGCTTTCTCTACTGAGGTGTTAACCCAGCTCAACTGGGGCACAATCGCAGTAGTTCTCCCAGCGCTACCTTAGCCAACATTGCGGAACGTAAGGTACCAAAACATGGGAGCCGGGCAAACCCAACTACCCAAGACATGATTCGGAGCCGATGCATATAGTGCTATAAGTTCGGGGTGCCGCACTCATGAGAGTGTTCGGTCTTCTCACACCGTGTTATGGGGTGCTTAAGCCCCTGGTGTATTGGACGTACCAAAGTGTACGGTTGCATAATGTCATGACTGAACATACTTGTATAAAAATAGATGAATACAATAATAGATAAGAGCTATGTATTGTTTATTAAAAAGGGCTGCTATGAAAGTAGAACGATACAAATAGTGCGATAAACAAGAGATGGGATTATTTGACATGTCCCCCTCCAGGTGCAAGCTGCGAGACTTTAAGTAAAATAGGTATTTAGCCCGTTATAGAGACCACCTGGACATTTGACGTGGCTTGTTCTCTCCCTGGATGTTGCATCGTGTGTTCGGCGAGTGTATTGTCGGACAGGCCTTCCGGATAGTTGGGTCCTGAAAGTATATAAAAAAAGGAAACGGCAGAATAGGGAGCCCCTAGTGCGGTTGAGCCGCATTCTGGGCGTGCCGTGGTTGTTCCCCTCCCCTTATGCCCATGGTATTTCCAAAGCGTAATTATGTACGCGTGGTACCGCTATCGCCATCTGGCGAGGGCTGGGGTTGGGGCCGCACTGCTATGCTTGCTCGGAACGTGCCAGCCGGTTTTGTTGTAGGTTACTTCGGGCGCGCTTGACGTTGTATGGACGTTTAACACCCGGATTGGAGAATTGCCTTGAGAGGCTACTTTGTACTTCCGCCGCCAGGGCCACCATGTGCTCCTCCGTTCAGAGAGAGCGTTCGGTGTTTCCATTTACCGTAATGACTCCGCGAGGGCCTGGCATCTTGAGCTTGAGATATGCGTAGTGCGGCACCGCATTGAATTTTGCAAATGCGGTTCATCCGAGCAGGGCGTGATGGCCACTGCGGAATGGGACTATGTCGAAGATTAACTCTTCGCTTCGGAAATTATCCGGGGATCCGAAGACCACTTCGAGTGTAACGAGCCTGTACAGCTGGCTTCTACACCTGGTATGACGCCTTTAAAGGTTGTCTTTGTGGGTTTAATCCTTGAGGGATCTATACCCATTTTTCGCACTGTATCCTGATAAAGCAGGTTCAGGCTGCTGCCGCCGTCCATGAGGACTCTAGTGAGGTGAAATCCGTCAATGATTGGGTCTAGGACCAATGCGGCGAATCCGCCACGACGGATGCTAGTGGGGTGGTCCCATCGATCAAAAGTGATCGGGCAGGAGGACCATGGGCTGAACTTTGGGGAGACTGGCTCCAACGCATAGACGTCCTTGAGAGCACGCTTCCGCTCCCTTTTGGGGATATGGGTTGCGTATATCATGTTCACCGTCCGCACATGCGGGGGGAAGCCCTTCTGTCCTCTGTTGTTCGGCGGCCGGGGCTCCTCCTCGTCATCGCTATGCAGCCCCTTGTCTCTGGTTTCGGCACTTAACTTGCCTGCCTGCTTGAACACCCAACAATCCCTGTTGGTGTGGTTGGCTGGTTGTTCGGGGGTGCCGTGTATCTGGCACGAGCGATTGAGTATCCGGTCTAAACTGGATGGGCCCGGAGGGTTTCTTTTGAATGGCTTCTTCCGCTGACCTGGTTTAGAGCCTCTAAATCCGGCATTAACTGCCGTATCCTCAGTATTGTCGCCGTTAATGCGGCACTTGTGCTTGTTGCGACGTGACCTGCCATTGTTGTCCTTGGTATCCGAATTGCCAGGGCTCTTGCTTATGTTATTGCTACGAGCTAGCCAGCTGTCTTCTCCCGCGCAAAAGCGGGTCATGAGTGTCGTGAGGGCTACCATAGATTTCGGCTTTTCCTGTCCTAGGTGTCGGGCAAGCCAGTCATCTCGGATGTTGTGCCTGAAGGCTGCAAGGGCCTCGGCGTCCGGACAGTCGACTATTTGATTTTTCTTGGTTAGGAACCGTGTCCAGAATTGTCTGGCCGATTCCTCTGGCTGCTGGATTATGTGGCTTAGGTCATCGGCGTCTGGTGGTCGCACATAAGTGCCCTGGAAGTTGTCAAGGAACGCAGATTCCAGGTCCTCCCAGCAACTAATTGACTCTGCTGGCAGGCTGTTAAGCCAATGCCGAGCTGGTCCTTTAAGCTTGAGCGGGAGGTATTTGATGGCGTGTAGATCATCACCACGGGCCATGTGGATATGAAGGAGATAATCCTCAATCCATACCGTGGGATCTGTTGTGCCATCGTATGATTCGATGTTTACGGGTTTAAAACCCTCAGGGATTTGATGATCCATTACTTCGCCTGTGAAGCATAGTGGGTGTGCGGCGCCCCTGTACTGGGCAATATCGTGACGTAGCTCAGATGAGCTTTGTCTGTTGTGTTCGGCCTGGCCGTATTTATCATATCCGGCGTGACGGTTATCGTCACGTGACGTGGGGCGCCCACGCGATCCGTAGATCGATCTTGTTTGCCTTGCCTTATCCTACAATATATCTCGCAGGTCTATTGCGTTTCCCCGCGCTCTGGTATTTTTTGAGCGGCGTCGGGGTGCGGCTTGGGTTGAGGGCCGAAAGGCCTCTCTGTCGCGGCCACGGGGTGGCCGATCGGGTGCATCATACGCTGGTGATGTAGGTTTAGTTGCTTCCTCCTCTAGTTGGGGTAGCAGCCTGCGCTTTGGGTAGGTCTTGGAGGGGTGTTCGAGTTTATACTCTTCGGCCGCCAGGACTTCATTCCATCTGTCGGCTAGCAAGTCTTGGTCAGCTCTAAGCTGCTGCTGTTTTTTCTTGAGGCTGCTTGTCGTGGCCATAAGCCTGCATTTGAAACGCTCTTGTTCGACGGAATCCTCTGGCACGACAAATTCGTCGTCGTCGAGGCTTGCCTCGTCTTCTGAGGGAGGCATGTAATTGTCGTCCTCGACCTCCCTGTCTGCCGCTCTCTCATGAGGGCTGGCTTCTCCGTCCTCCTGCGCTGAATCCTGCTGGAGGGGGTTGTCTTTGGCACTGTCCGGGGTGTTGTTGTCTCCAGTGCCGGACTCGCCGTTTTTGCTTTGGCGGAATTTAGAGCGGCGCCGCTGACGTCGACGCTTGGGTTGCTTCTTGGAGGGGTCGTCCTCCATTTTTTCATCGCCATCCCCTGCTTTGGGGGTGTCCATCATGTATATGTCATATGACGAGGTGGCTTTCCAGTGCCCTATAGGTGCTGGTTCTTGGTCGTCTCCTTCATCGGCGTCCATACCGTCGATGTCGTCGGAGTCGAAGTCGAGCATGTCGGTTAGGTCGTCGACAATGGCTACGAAGTGGGTGGTGGGTGGGTTTCGAATTTCTTCATCGCCCGCATCCCAACCTTGCTGACCATAGTCTGGCTAGGGCTCTCCTGACAAAGAGAGAGACTTTAGTGAATTCAGGATATCGCCAAAGGGCGAGTGCTGAAAGACGTCCGCAGCGGTGAACTCACTGATCGTAGCCCAATCGGGTTCGATCGGAAGGGGTGCGGGAGATTCGGAGTCCGGAAAGGAGTCCGACACCTTGGAGTCACAGGCCTCGCAAAGGACTAGGCTGGTATTCGGCTATATTGCCGTAGAGATTGCGGCTCCTGGGGCGGCGTCCAACTGTCCATCCCCGACTGGCGCAGTCGGCTTCGAGCTAATGGTCGGAGCGGACACCTGAGCGGCGCTTTGGGCACTGTCCGGTGGCAGAGCTAGATCATGCCCATCGTGATAGTGCGGCGCGCTCGACCGTGGCTCGAGTTCATCGAAGATCAAGTCCCTGCGGATGCCGGCCGTGTAGTTTAAGCTTCCAAATCTGACCTGATGGCCAGGGGCGTAGCTTTCGATCTGCTCCAGATGGCCAAGCGAATTGGCCCGCAGTGTGAAGCCGCCGAATACGAAGATCTGTCCGGGGAGAAAAGTCCCACCCTGGACCGCGTCGTGGTTGATGATCGAAGAAGCCATCGTGTCTAAAGGTGACGACATAGAGGAACTCTCAATGAAAGCACCAATGTCGGTGTCAAAACCGGCGGATCTCGGGTAGGGGGTCCCGAACTGTGCGTCTAGGCGGATGGTAACAAGAGACAAGGGACACGATGTTTTTACCCAGGTTCGGGCCCTCTCGATGGAGATAAAACCCTATTCCTGCTTGATTAATATTGATGATATGGGTAGTACAAGAGTTGATCTACCACGAGATCAGAGAGGCTAAACCCTAGAAGCTAGCCTATGGTATGCTTGTTGTTCGTCCTACGGACTAAAACTCTCCGGTTTATATAGACACCGGAGAGGGCTAGGGTTACACAGAGTCGGTTACAATGGGAGGAGATCTTCATATCATATCTCCAAGCTTGCCTTCCATGCCAAGGAAAGTCCTATCCGGACACGAAGTCTTCAACCTTGTATCTTCATAGTCCGGGAGTCCGGCCAAAGGTCATAGTCCGGCCATCCGAACACCCCCTAATCCAGGACTCCCTCAGTCACACTATGTTGAACTTGTCGTGATGGTCACACTATGTTGAACTTGAAGCTACTATTACTGTTTATTCTATGATGCAACTATCTATGATTTAAAATGGCCAAGTTTGAGCAAAATTATGTAGGGCAACATAGAGCAACAAGTGACCAGGGATAGCTACAGACCTGTGTGGCGCCTAGCAGGCAGGCGCCACACTGGACAGTGCAACGCCTGACGACTAGGCGCTGCACTGTCCAGTGTGGCGCCTGCAGTCTAGGCGCCACACAGGTCTGTAACTTGCAAACACTGCTGTTGCTCTCTGGATAGCTACAGACATGTGTGGCTCCTAGCCTGCAGGCGCCACACTGGACAGTGCAGCGCCTAGCCTGCAGGCGTTGGACTATCCAGTGTGGCGCCTGCTTGCTAGTCGCCAGACATGTCTGTAGCTATCCAGAGAGCAACAGAAGTATTTGCAAGTTATAGACCTATGAAGCGCCTAGCCTTCAGGCGCCACACTAGACAGTGCAACGCCCACCTGCTAGGCGGTGCACTGTCTAGTGTGGCGCCTGCACGCTAGGCGCCACACAGGTCTGTAACTTGCAATACTTCTGTTGTTCTCTGGATAGCTACAGACATGTGCAATGCCTAGCATGCAGGTGCCACACTAGACAGTGCAACGCCTGGGCGTTGCAATGTCCAGTATGGCACCTGCTTGCTAGGCGTTGCACAGGTCTGTAGCTATCCAGAGAACAACAGAAGTATTGCAAGTTACAGACCTGTGTGGCGCCTAGCGTGTAGGCGCCACACTGGACAGTGCAATGCCCATGTGCTAGGTGTTGCACTGTACTTCAACTTGAGGAGTAGTTCATACAACCAAATTTAGGAGGAAATACATAGTACTTCACGACACATAGTAGTTCACAACCAAATTGAGGAGGAGGCATAGTAGGCCATTACACATAGTAGTTCACAACCAAATCGAAGAGCATAGTTTAGAGGATAACACGATCATCATCCACAAGCAAGTTGAAGTTGAAGATGACATAGCTCTATTGCGTAGAGCAAGGCCCCTTTCCCTTCTTCTTCTTCCTCTCTTCTTCCTCTTCCTCCTCCCTTTTCCTTATGAGGTGAGCCTCCTTAACCACCCTCTCCATGAATATCTTGTTCTTCCTCTCCTCTTTTTCAGCTGCTAATGCCCAAAGTTTCATGGTTCTTTCTTCAAAATCCTTTTGATGCTTCTTCTGTGCCTCCTCACATTTCCTCACCAACGCTTGCTCCCTAGCCCACATCGCACGTGTCGCTCTCTCTGTTTCCTTCCTCTCCTTCTCAAGCTCCTCTTCCTTCTTCTTCTTTAGTGCGGCTTCATCCTCATTTCTAAGCTTCTTCACAGCCTTCTCCCACCATCCCGTCATCTCATCTTCGCCATCCTCCTTCATTGTTGGTTTGTTGGGTTGGGAAGCCGCCATACCTGCAATGAGTGAAACATAATGGTCAGTAAAGACAATAAAAACAAATGGAAGAACATGTGCAACAAGAACATATGAAAAAGAAGAACATATGGAACATTATAGTTAGTCAGCAACATACGGAAATGGTCCATCGAGGTATCCAAACATTCCTCTATAACGACCTTGTCCCTCTCCATCACCACAGCCAAGTCCACCACCAAGGCCAAGACCATCACCACGGCCAAGACCATCACCACGGCCAAGACCACCACCACGAGCTCTACCACCACCACGGCCTCTTGTAAGTCCTAGTTGCCGACCTCTTTGTTGCCTAGATCCTCTTTGGCTAACACTTGGTTGGCTTGGCACTTGTTGGCTACCACTTGGTTGCCTTGGCACTTGTTGGCTACCACTTGGTTGGCTTGGCACTTGTTGGCTACCACTTGGTTGGCTTCCTTCTGTAGCTCCTTGTTGGCTTGTGCTTGCATCATTTTTCTTGGACCCTTTCCTTGGTTTCGTACATTTTATTTTGTTGTGGCCATGACCTTTGCACTCCCCACAACGGGAGCTCTCACGAGGCTCTTGGAATTGGTCGTTGCCCGCTTCACGGCGGCCACCATGGCCCCATCCGTCCATGTCGCCTCTAAGATGCTTTGTCTTACGTCTACCCCGTTTAAAAACCTTCAACTCCGGATCCGGCCATAGTTGAACACCATGGTACTCTGGCCATTGTGATTGGTCAAGATATGGGTGAAAGCGGGGAGCCCATGTTTTCTTGACCGTCATGATTGAGAACTCCGACTCCCTCATGGTGCGTGGGTGATTGATGTCCACATTCCTAACACGACTGGTGGTATACAAGTGTGAGCATGGAAGATGAAGCAACGATGGCCTCCCGCAAGAGCAATCACATTGTGTTAACGACACCTTGAAAGCACGACCTCCATGTTGGCGGCCATCGTTTGTGGTTCCTCCTGGCTCTTTCACTTTGTACTTCCACTCTTCATTTTCATATAATATAGCTTCTTCTGAGTCCACCTTCCGTGATTGAAATACGAACCATTCATCAACCTTGGGTGGGAAATTGTACTTGTACTTGCGCGGGTTCTCACCCGCTATCTGTGCATCCGTTTCCATCGAGTACTTTAGAAAGTACGCATTCATCTTGTCAAATGTGTATTGAACTATTGCCGTCACGGGTAATCCACGTGCACCTTTGAGCACCCTATTGAAGCATTCGGCCATATTGCTTGTCATTTGACCGTATCTCTGGCCATCTTCATCAAAAGCACGTGCCCACTTGTTCCGGTATTGAATGTGCCCATTGAGAAAGTCTTGACCCCCGGTATCAAGTTTTTTGTGTGCAAGCAATTTGTTGTACAAAGTGGTGAAGCGCTTGTCGGAGAAAGCGAGACAACAATCTTGAAGATCATCGGCCAACTCCTTAAGGCCACATGCCCTATAGAAGTTCGAACAAAAGTGCCTCATGCACTATAGATGGTGCAACGGAGCATGCCTGGGAATGTCAATCTCCACCGCGTTAAGAATACCTTGATTCCGATCCGATATGACACAAATTTCCCTCTGAGCGGGTAACACCTTCGTCCTCAAAAGACGCAAAAACCACTCCTAGTTGTCATTGTTCTCCACCTCAGCCAAAGCAAATGCCAATGGCAACACCCGGTTATTGGCATCACTTGCTATCGCAACCAACAAGGTGCCCTTGTATTGTCCGATCAAGAATGTGCCATCAATGGCGATGACCGGCCTACAGTGTTTGAAAGCCCTCACGCATTGCTCGAACGCCAAAAATGCACGGCCAAATACTCGGACTTTCCTTCCTTCATGAACCGTTGTTTGGTGCCCATGAGGCTCGACCACATGAACCATGCCCGGGTTTGTCGTGGCCATGGCTAACAACAACCTAGGGATTCAATTGTATGCTTCCTCCCAAGTACCATACAACATCTTAAATGCGGCTTGCTTCGCCTTCCATGCCTTACCGTACTTCACCTTATAATGAAAGATGGCTTTCACAAGGTCAATGACATGTTGGATGCTCATTGTTGGAAGTGTGGATATTGAGTTGGAGAGCCTGTAAGCGATGAACTCGGACGTGAGTTGTTTGTGGTCTTGGGACACAATCTTGCCATCCACCCTTTTGCCTTGGCACATGTGAGTTGGCACACAACTCACTACGTGCCAAGTGGGACCTCCTTTCCATGGTCTTGCACGCACAATCCACGGACATATTTCATCTTCACATGCACATGCAACCATGTAGCGCACATCGACGTCCGGGTGCACCACCTTGTGTGGACGATAATGCGTAACCAAGTAGTTGTCGAGCCACATCTTCAATTCCAAGAAGGTTTCGAACTTAGACCCTTTTGCAATCCGGTTCTTGTCATCTCCCAAATCATGGTGAGAGCTTGGCCTAACCCCAACAGATATACATTGGACACCATCTACCACGGCTTCATCCGCGAGACTAACATCCTTGAACAATGTAGTCCGATGATCATGACCGAATACCTTCTCGAAAGCTTCGGCCTCCTTCACCGTGAACCCCTCCGCATCAACTTGTTCATCGGGACCATCGTCATCCGAGTCCGATGCATATGCATGGGAAAAAGGGATGGAATGGTCCATTGTCTCTTGCAAATGATATCTGTCGAGATCACCCACATTGTTGTCATGGAGATCAACTTCATTGTCATCATCCGCATACTCATCATTCTCCTCTTGCAAAGCTTCATCTTGGTTGCTTGTAAAGGGCTCAATATTGGCCTCACTTCTTGGGTCAAAAGAGGTTCAACAATTTCATCTCGCTTCAAGGGTGGGGGGCTACTAGCAACCGAAGGGGAGGGGCTCTGGTTCAAGTCCAAATGCAACCTTGAATCAACCTTCTTCGTTGCAAATAACTCAAGAGCCTTGTCTAGTGATTTGGCCACCGTCTCCTTGTATGCAACCCAATGTTGCTCCGAGTTGACACGCATTGTCTTCCAACGGATGTGCATTTCAAAACCAACATTATGCCTTCCTTCCAACTCAACGATATCATTAGGGTCCATCCAATTCAAATCTTTCCTAACTTGTTGCAAGAGCTCCGCATAGCTAGGACTACTATCAAACACCATGTCAAACTCATCCGGGTCCGGTTCAATATTGCCTTACAAGAAGGCGTCTTTGTCCCCATGATGAACAAACACACATGTTCTTTCCATCAATATAAGCATTCAAAGAACACAAGGTAACATTGCTTCCATGAGTACTAATCCAAGGATACAAACCCTAATATATATATATGAAACAACAACCCTAACCCTAACCATAACCCTAACCAAAAGCATAACCCTAGCCCTAAACCTAACCCCAGCACCAACATAAGAACACCCATAAGAATAACCCTAACATACTAACAAAGCCTAATCATAGGAAATTGGCAAACAAACATCTCACATCTCCATGCAAATCTCTAGATCCAAACAAAACTAGGGTTTCCCCAAACTAGCAACGAATGAGCAATTTGATAACATTACTTGGATCAAAACAAGGGGATCAGAGAAGATTACCTTGAGGGAGGGTTTGACTTCGAAATCCACAGACAAATTCTTCAGATTTGCAAGATTTGGAAGAGGATTTGAGAGGGGGAGAGAGTGGAAGAGGGGGCAAAGCTCGGGTTGGGGGTGGGAGAGTGTGTGATGTGGGGGAGTGGGGGAGGGGGGGGGGGGGCAGCCGGATAAGTCACAGTGCAGCGCCCAAGCGCTAGGCGCTGCACATTAAATGTGTGGCGCCCGACGGCTAGGCGCTGCACATTGTGTGGCGCCTAGCACCGAGGCGTTGCACAACTGGGTGCGGGCCCAGGGCTGCCACGGTGGACTGGCGTGCAACGTCCGCTTGCTAGGCGCTGCACCGTAGGGTGTGGCGCCAGCGTCGTGGGCGCTACACAAAAGGGTCAGGGATGTGAAATAGTTTCACGACCAGTTCATTATGTGAATTGATTTCGTCCACAGATCAAAATTATCAAATTTGCCCGTTCTAGAAGGACCATGTTTGATAAGGAGTTAGATTCTTGGCGAGGAAGGGAAGTCAATTGGGATAAATCAGGCGCTCAATCTAGCCATGTCTGTGTCGACAGCCTCTGCTGTTCTGTTGTGTGCTCGAAAGCACCATTGATCATAAAGTTAGTACAAAGTTGTGTCATCTATTTTAAAACGGAAAGAGTATATATCAATCCACGTGTCGTTATCTTTTCAAATCAAGATAAAAGAAGTTTTGTCTAGAAGCCAGCCCCGTGCGAATATCCCGTCCATGTCGACCAGCAGCACCATGCGTACGACGGCTTCCCGGCAGACCACACGTTCCCACGAGCTGTGGACCATCTATAGTCTAGTTGGTGCGCATCACGGCTGATCTCACCGCGACGAAACGCCTCTCCTCTGCCTTCTCTACCCCGGTGGCGGTGGGTCACAGGCGCGTAGCCAGCAACCAGGCGACCAGAAAGGCATGGTCGAAACGCAGCCACAAAGGCCATATAAATACCCACCTCCCCCGACCCGAGTCTCGCAACGGAAACCCACAAACATTTCCCGGTCTCATCAAACCCACAAGCAGTACCAGAGGCAGAGGCGTACAATACAGGTCGCTGATATTTTCACCCTTATCCTGAATCCTGAGTGACCACCGGTCCACCATGGGTCTCGTCTGGATGGTGGCGGCCGCCGTGGCGGCGGTGCTGGCCTCGTGGGCGTTCAACGCGCTGGTGTACCTCGTGTGGAGGCCGCGGGCCATCACCCGGCAGCTCCGCGCGCAGGGCGTCGGCGGGCCGGGCTACAGGTTCCTCGCCGGCAACCTCGCCGAGATCAAGCGGCTCCGCGCCGACACCGCCGGCGCCGCGCTGGACGTCGGCAACCACGACTTCGTCCCCATGGTCCAACCCCACTTCCACAAATGGATCCCCATCCACGGTACGTAACTCAGAGACACTGCAATTGCTTCCGTAATTCGATGCCGGCCGCGCGTCTATCTTCTTCCTTCCTGTTCTTACGTTGTGTTCTGCTCTGCAGGTCGCACGTTCCTGTACTGGTTCGGGGCCAGGCCGAGCCTGTGCGTGGCCGACGTGAACACGGTGAAGCAGGTGCTCTCCGACCGCGGCGGGCTGTACCCCAAGAACCTCGGGAACCCGCACATCGCCCGGCTGCTCGGCAAGGGGCTCGTGCTCACCGACGGCGACGACTGGAAGCGCCACCGCAAGGTCGTCCACCCGGCCTTCAACATGGACAAGCTCAAGGTACGTGTCCAGCTCCAGCGCCACACGCGTTGACGTCTGCGTGTTTTTTACTATTCGATTTTAAGTGTGCGCGATGCGTGTGACTTCCGCTAACTGTTATCTTTACGACAGATGATGACGGTGACCATGTCCGACTGTGCCGGGTCAATGATGTCGGAGTGGAAGGCAAAGATGGAGAAGGGGGGCAGCGTGGAGATTGAGCTGAGCCACCAGTTCGAGGAGCTGACTGCGGATGTCATCTCTCACACGGCATTCGGAAGCAGCTACGAACAGGGGAAGAAGGTCTTCCTCGCGCAGAGGGAGCTCCAGTTTCTTGCCTTCTCCACTGTATTCAACGTGCAAATCCCAGCATTCAGGTACCTTCCAACTGAAAAGAACCTCAAGATATGGAAGCTTGACAAGGAAGTGAGGACCATGCTGATGAACATCATCGAAAGCCGTCTTGCCACCAAAGAAACCATGGGCTACGGCAACGACCTGCTTGGGCTTATGTTGGAGGCATGCGCGGTAGAGGGTGGGCATAATCCGATTTTGAGCATGGACGAGATCATAGATGAGTGCAAGACCTTCTTCTTTGCCGGGCATGACACTAGCTCTCACCTGCTCACATGGACCATGTTCTTGCTGAGCACGCACCCTGAGTGGCAGGAGAAGCTCAGGGAGGAGATACTAAGAGAGTGTGGCAGTGAGGTTCCCACCGGTGACATGCTCAACAAACTGCACTTGGTCAACATGTTCCTACTAGAAACTCTCAGGTTATACGCTCCTGTGTCGCTCATTCAGAGGAAGGCGGGTTTGGATCTCGAGGTTGGTGGCATCAAAGTGCCTGAAGGCACGGTCTTGACGATCCCCATCGCGATGATACATCGTGACAAGGAGGTATGGGGAGAAGATGCCAACGAATTCAAGCCCATGAGGTTCGAGAATGGAGTGACGAGGGCCGGAAAACACCCCAATGCCTTGTTATCTTTCTCCAGTGGGCCGAGGTCGTGCATTGGGCAGAACTTTGCAATGATAGAGGCCAAGGCTGTGATCGCCGTGATTCTTCAAAGGTTCTCGTTTTCCCTATCACCTAAGTATGTCCATGCCCCAATGGACGTGATCACATTGCGGCCCAAGTTTGGGCTTCCCATGATCCTCAAGACTCTAGAGATGTAGAAAATATGTATGGTGTTAAGTATAACACAATTTTGTATTATTTGACTGGATTTTAGTATATGTTATGCACTAGATAAGCTTGTAAAATTATTGATGTATAATGTATCCTATTTGTGAGTGTAAATAACAAAAAATAGTCACTATCTATAGTTAAACCAAAATAGTTACCTAAGTATGTCACAATTTTTTTAAATGTTCAAATTTTAAAAATATTCCCCAATTTTAAAATGTTTGTGTTTTCATTTGTAAAATCTTCTTTTTTTCAAAAAATATTAGCAAATTTGGAAAATAGTCGCATAACCAGAAATGTTCAAATTTTGAAAAAAATGTGGTTTCAGAAAATGTTCGCAAATTAGAAAAAAAACCTGTTTTCTAAAGCATTCACAATTTGAAAGATATTCATGTTCCTCAAAATATTTTCAGAAATATGAATAAAAGTTCATGCTTTCAGAAAAAAATTCAAAAATTGGGAAAATATGCGAGCTTTCAAGAGAACATTCACATATTTGAATAATTGTTCGATTTATAAAAAGTTCACAAATTGAAAAAGTATTTGCATTTAAAGAAAATATTCACAAGTTCAAAAAAATTGTCACGTAGAAAACATTCACATTTTAAAATATTTTAATTTGGGGAGGGGGGCTCGTGTAGTGAAATTCTCCCCCAATTTTTAAGAAGCTCTCGTAACCATCTCGCTTCGCTCCCCCGCGAGTGACCGAGGGGGCAACCCTGGCCGCCGGCGCCTCAGGTCCCCCGCCCCTCTTCTCCCCTTGCCACCGCCGGTCCGCGCCGCCGGGCAAAGCCCGATAGGTGATGGCGGCGGCGGGCCCCATCTCCTCCCCGCGCGAGGGCTCGGCGCGGGCGGGCGTTCTCGAGCGGCGGCGGCGCGCGGGCAGATCCGGCAGGGTGCTGCGGTGCCTCATCCTGGGCGTGGAGGGCCGGACACGGCGGGGGCTGCGGGATCACCTGGAGGCGACAGGGGTGACTCCGGTGTTGGATCCGCGAGCAGTAGGTAGGGTAGTGTCCCTAGCCTATGCGGCGGAGGCCAGATCCATGTCCAACATGGTGCTCTTCCCCTCGGTGGGTCTATGCCTGGAGATGAGCGACGAAAGTCGTGGATCTGGCGTCCATCCAGGTCCGCCCCGGCGTGGCAACCGGTGGCGCGTGGAGGACCGGTGAGGGGCGGCTGGAGGCTCCCTGCCGGCATGCCGACAATGGCTTTGGTCTTCACGGCGAAGCTCCGTTCGGTTTCAGTCAGCTGCGAGATCGGGGGGCCGTGATTTCTGGTGAAAATCGCACCGACTACGGTCACGGCAAACGATGGCGGCATCTATGACGTCGTTCCCTTCTTGAGGCATCGTTGTTGTAGGTCATGGCACTTCACTCGTGATGCTACGGGGAAACCCTAGATCTGGGTCTACCAGATCAGACGATGATGTCACCTTCAATGTCGTTGTCCCTCCTGGGGGCATCGTTTTGGAGCACATGTTGGCTGGAGGGGACAAGAGGAGGAGTGGTGTTACATCTACCGCAAGGCCGATGGTGGATCCTAGCGGCATGTCGCCGCGGAGGTTCAGTGATGGGCGCGTATTGGATATGGACTCGCGTAGGAGGAGGAAGTTGTCTGGTGTCATGGTGGTGTTGATGGCAGAGAGGCCCGGCAAGGTCGGTGCATCAGTTCTGCTCAGAGGATGGACTGAGGGAAGATGGAGGTGACGGCCCTTGTAGCGTGCGGTGCTCACTAGGAGTGTGCCAGACCAGTGTGGGACCCAATCCAGGTAGTGGCTTGGATGGGACACCTGACTTTAGATGTTACGCTTTGGTGCGATGTCTGTTTGGTATTAGGCTAGGACATTTGGCACGCCTTCATCGAGGGGATAGGAGTAGCAACAACGTTGCCAAGATGGTGGCTTCAGGCTTGTTGATGTATCACCTTGTATGGTCCTTGTGAATAGTTAATAATATGGCTACATGCATCGTCCAGATGCAGAGGCCGGGGTAGATCCTCCTTTTCTAAAAGAAACAATCTTGCAAATCATGTTCGGGGGTTGTAGGTCAACCCGCAGACCTTTTTTTTGTTCCTGTAAACATTGTGACGATGCAATAAAGCTTTGTGAGGTTGTCTAAAAAAATCTTTTTCCCTGATCAGTTTTCTAGTGGTATTTTTGTTTGTTTTACAGAATAGCTAAAAAATATCTTTTAGAACTTATGTTTTTCAAAAAATTGAGAACTTATATTTGGAAAATACCTTAACATTTAAAAAAAATGTGAACATTTGGAAAGTGATTCTTCTGGAAAATAGCGCAGATATGTTTAAAATATTTTGTCATTTTAATACAAATTTAGAAAGTTTGTAAAAATATGGAATTTTTTAAAAAGTTCAATCTTTAAAAAAACATGAAAAAATAAATGTGAATATTTCTAAAAACATCTAACATTTTCTAAAAATGATGAAGTTCTTTGAAAGAAAAAGTAACGAGTAGAAAGTAAAAATAAAAATAAAACCTATCAAAGATCCGGAAAGAACCTTCTTGAAGGTTCTCAAATCCGGCAAAGAAACCCAAAAGGACCTGTTAAAAATGTTCTAGGCCCAAATAGCTGAATGAGGCCCTAGGCCCAAACATAGTTAAAATCGAAAGGGTATGCCCTAAAATCACAATAGTTTATGAAGCAAATACCACCAAGGCTTGCCCTAAAATCACAATATATATGTCAGCAATACAACAAGGTAATGGTACTGAAAGTGTGGTACTAAATGTTGGTACACAATCTGGTTCTAAGAGAAAACATAGATCTGTGGTTTGCAATGATTTTCAGGAAGTAATTGTTGATGGGAAATTGAAAGTTGAATGTGCGTTCAGTCACAAGAAACTTAGTGGGGAACAATCTCATGGGACATCACATTTAAGGTCTCATTTGGAAACGTGTGATGCTAAGAAATCCGTAGATTCAAAACAACAAAAAATGAGGTTGACAAAACGTGATGCTGGTAAAGTCAATTTAGAGAACTATGTGTTCGACCAAAATGTTGCTAGGAAAGAACTTGCTATCATGATATGTGTGCATGAGTACCCTTTGCCCATGATTTACCATGCTAGTTTCATATCTTTTTGTGCATCCTTACAACCTATATTCAAGATGGTCAATAGAAATACAATCAAGAATGATATAATTGGTCTCCGTCGAACGCAAAAGAACACTATGATCCAGTATTTTTTGCAAAATTCAATCATCGAGTGGTTGTGACTTGTGGACTGCTGGACATCAAAAGAAAGTCTATATGGTTGTTACTGCACATTTCATTGATGAAGACGGGAATTAAATAGTTTTCTCTTAAGGTAAAAACTATTTTATCTACTTGTAAATCTGAAACTTTTTTATCTACTCGCTGTTTGAAACTGATTTATATATATGTTCTTGGTTCATGTATGTGCCATGCCCTCATAACTCTGAAGTTATGTGTGAAGCACTACATCAAGTCCTCGCCGAGTGGCATCTTGAGAGGAAGATATCTACAGTGACTCTTGACAATTGCACAGCAAATGATAAAGCTACTTGGAATATGGAAGATAAGTTGGATTCTAACTCTCTTATATTCGAAGGCAAGTTGGTCCATATGCGTTGTTGTGCACATATATTAAATTTGATTGTTCAAGATGGAATGAGTGTCTTGAAAGAAGGTATAGAAAGATTCCGTGATAGTGTTGCTTATTGGTCTGCCACACCAAAGAGGCATGAAAGGTTTGAAAAGATGGCACGCACTCTAAACATTCCGTACACTAAAAAGATCGGACTCGATTGTAAAACACGATGGAACTCAACTTATGTCATGCTTAGCACTCCATTGCCATATCAAGAGATTTTTTATCGTCTAAGTCGACAAGTCAAACAGTTTTATTGTTGTCCAACAATAGAACATTGGAATTGTGTGAAGGACATTTATGATAAGCGAAAGATCTTTTATGATATCACAGGGTTATTGTCGGGTACTAAATATGTGGCAGCTACTATTTTCCCCCAAAGATATGTTGTATTCGTTTGGAAATAAGGAAATGGTCAGATAGTAATAATGAATTGATGCAAAAGATGTCGGCGGAAATGAAGGAAAATGATAAGTATTGTCTTGTTGTGCATGGTCTTATGGCCATGGAAACTATTCTTGATCCTAGGTATAAAACTCACATGTCGAAGGCTTTATTTGGATCTCTTTACGGATATGAACATGCAGCTAATAACGTTAATGAAAAAACTTATGGTTGAATTGTTGCTAGAATACAAAGAATCCGACGAGCCCTCTACTTCTGTCCAAGTTGCTGTCCAAGTTGACAAAGATAGGAGGATGAAGCGGACAAATTCTTTGATCAATATATGATGCATCAACCAGTTGTTTATTCTCAGCTGCGCATAGAACTGGACTTGTACTTAGAGGAGCCTACTCTCCCTAGAACACAAGAGGTTGACATCATTACTTGGTGGAAGATTGGAGGTATGAAGTATCCCGCCTTGCAAAGGATTGCTTGTGATATATTACCCATTCCAGTTACAACTGTGGCATCTGAACCTGCATTTAGTACCAGTGTCAGAATACTTAGTGTGCATCGAAGTCGCCTTGCACCCAAAACCGCTGAAGCTCTTATGTGCATGCAAGCATGGAGTCGTGTTGATATGTTTGGTAATAAACCATCTATTTCAGTCGTGGATATTTATGAATTAGATTTTGTTTTCTTTGGCTATCTTCTTACTAAATGTCAAATAACTTTGCTTTATATAATATTACTTCCAACCACTTTATGATCCAATCTGTTATTGAAGATGATTAAGAAGCTATGGTAACAATATGTTGCCTTCATTTACAACTTATCATGTAGATACATGTGATGTTATTGTATACGTCCTTATACTTTTTATTTATTTTGCAGGAGGAATGTGAATCTGAAGTCACAATTTAAGACTAAAATGAGCAAGTGGCTCTGGGGATGGGATGTTAGCATTGAACCATGGGCGTGCATTGCTGTTATTCATGCCATGCTTTTTGGCTGATTGTTATTAGCATTGCAAGTTTGCAAATTATTATGTTTCTCAATGTTAGTTTGTAATGGATATTAAGACCTTTAATTGTGTGTCAATCATCATTGTGAACTTTTGATGTCAGTGCAAACCTGATTGTGATGGGTGGGTAACTGAATTTAGACCCTTTTCTCATCTTACTTTTGTCATGTCAACGTTATATATTGTACCCACCAGATACCCATTGGGTATAGTATACCTGATGGGTATGGGCATGGGTACCAATTTGTGCCCATGGATAGTGAAGTGGGTGGGTATAGAAAAAAGATTTGGGTATGGGTTTGGGTAGAAATGGGCCGTACTCGCCCATACCCTACCCATTGCCATCCCTACTAGTGAGTTCAATATCCAATAAAGGAACACTAGCTATAAGAATGATCACAACAACCTGTTTAGTGTAGCGAACCATTTTTCCCATGTTTCTTTTTCTTCTAATATTATTTTTGTTTCTTTTTCCTCTTTCAAATTTTGTTTTCTTTTCAACAAAATGTTAATGCTTTTAATTTTTGTTCAAAATTTCAGAAAATGTTTGTTTCTTCCAATTTTTCTCATAAATAAAAAAAATCACATTTTCAGAAAATGTACAAGAATTTTTTTAAAATGTTCATGTCATTAAAAGATTGTACAGAATGATAAAATGTGAACATTTACTGAAAATTATGGACAAAATTTTGAATTTCTTCGGAAAACACAAACAACAATTGGAAATTTCAGACATTTTTTCAATAAGTCAAACAAAAAATTGAAACCAAAATGGTTTTTTTGAATTTCATCGACCATTTTGTTCAATTTGTGAACAAAAGAATTGGAGGCAGGAACATTTTTTAAATTCTGAACAAATTTTGAAAGCGCCAATGTTATTTGAAACTCCACGAACATTTTTTGAATATGAGAATAAATTTTGGAAAGGGGTACTTTTTTGAATTTGTGAGAAAATTTTGGAAACTAGAACATTTTTGAAAGGGATTTTTATTTCTGCGCCCCTGGTTCCTTAGCTCTACTCATTCATCCCCACTCTGTTAACTTTTGCTCACTTTTCCCCACTCCCTTGCCCGAAACCCTCAGAACAGGTTATAACGGACGTTGCCGTCGGGTCAATGCCTTTGACCGTTAGCTGACGAGTGGGGCCGCGTATACGTAGGCGCATGCGAGACCGCGGTCGTGGGGTAGCACGTGTCCATGGACATGCCCGAAATGTCCCATCATATAAAGAGGGCAACCACCTCCATCGCCCTACCATTTACCCCCAAATCCCCTCCCTGCCACATCGTCTTCCTCTCCCCCACCGACGTCGTCTCGCTCTCATCCACTGCCTCCACCGCACCATCTCGCTCTCCCCCACCGCATCCTCTTCCTCACCTTCATCGCCTCCATCTGTAAGATGGCCGATGCTCGTGGCGACGCCGGCGCAGCGGCCGGAGATTGGTGGAGCTGCAGGGTCCAGGCGCGGTGACCGCAGACGTCGGCGGCGTCCACAACGGTGCGGGTAAACTCGCAACCGCTGTGGATGTGGCGGGCTCCACCTCATCGCTGCAGAAGGTGAAGGCATCGAGCGGCGCTGTCAATCCAGATGCCCCCGTTGCGCCGCCTGCCGTGGAGGAGCAGGTATTTGCACTTGTTTAGCTTGTAGAGTTAATTGCTCCCTAGTTGCATTGGTTAGATTGTGATTCATACAGTAATTCAGATGGTTAGAGTAGTTGGTTTAACGGATGGGCCGGCATTTTCTGTAGGGTATGGGTTGGGGGGACGGGGGGTTTTGGACTAGGGTTTGTTGGATAAATTCGTTGCAAAAATGCTATGTTGTGAACTATGATTTTAGGTGCTGTAGTTATTGGGGTTTTTAGATTTGTTTTTAGATTTGGATAAATTCGTTGCAAAAATGCTAGATGTTGTGAACAGATTGAGGTTTTTAATGCTATGATGCTTATTAGATTTGTTTTTAGTGCTCACAGATTGGGGTTTTTAATGCTAGATGTTTTTGAATGCTACTCAGATTGGGGTTTTGAATGTCATATTCCCAAATGGAATCCATTGATTAAGAAGTTATAAATTTGATTCAATGTGTGTAAATTTGTCATATTGGGTTTTTGATTCATTAGTATATAAATTTGGTATATTAGCGTTGTTCTTCAATGTGTGTGCATGACCAATGATCAATGTGTTATTTGAATGTCATATTGGGGTTTTTGATCCATGTGTGTACAAATCTAATACATTGATATACTAGTGATGGATGTGGTTTTTGAATGCATAGAGATAAGGGGCACAAAAATAAAAAAACACTTCTAAAACATTTCTGATATTGGGAGTATATTAGCCCTATGATCAATGTGTCATGTGTGCATATCTAAATTTTCAATTGGCTACTAGTGATGGATGTAATTGTATATTCAGGAGGGTGATGGTTGGGGGGAGAAAGAGGAAGTTGGCCAACTACGACCTGTACGAGGGGGAGTTTAGTGACGATTCTGAATATGAGGTAAGCATATCTCTTGTTCATTTAGTTCCTTTGACATGATGTATATGAATCTAACGCAATTCATTCATGTGTGTAGTATGATTCTGGAGATGATGTGTACAAGGGCAACGTCGCGTCCTTCACAGCCAATCAGGTGGAGAAGATCAAGGCCAAGGGAGTTGCTTCCTTCTACAACCGCAAGTTCAAGAAGTGGCACTGCCCCTACTTCACCACCAAGCCAAAGCCAAGGGATGGCCACTTCGATCACCTTCTATATCATGCTGAGGATGTGGCGATTCGCGGGGAGGACTACATGATCAGGGGGAAGCATGCCACCCTCGCGAAGGCCCTGACTCCGGCGTGATGTGATCGATGATGTGATGATGTGTTACTTTTGGTTTGGTTTGTTGAACTGTTGGGTTACTTTTGGTTTGTTGAACTGAATGTCATTGGTTATGGTTTGTTGAACTGAATCTCTCGTTGGTTATGCTAGTAATCTGGTTGCTCTCTATATTTGTCTGTCCTTAAATTTGCATGTGGCATATTTGTCTGTCCTGAATCTATGGTTAGTTATGTTTAGATGTTGTGAACTATGATCTTAGGTGCTGCAATGATCACACATGTTGTGTAGGAAATCAAATGCATGCTCCAAATAA
This sequence comes from Triticum aestivum, assembly GCF_018294505.1. NCBI lineage: Eukaryota > Viridiplantae > Streptophyta > Magnoliopsida > Poales > Poaceae > Triticum > Triticum aestivum. The sequence continues at coordinate 160,574,851 of NC_057798.1, read as the reverse complement.
GATCATGTAAACATTGGCAAACCTGGACAGTACAAATTCAAGAAAATGCAAAAACAAGTAAAACCTTGGCAAACTATCTATGTTTGTGTAGAAGATCATGTGTGCAAAATTTCAAGTGATTTAGAGGAGGTCAAATAAATTTGAATCTGAGAAAATGTGCTCCAAATGTGCTCCCAGGCTAGGGTAAACAGCCCATTTGTAATCAAGTTTTTTTGAACCTACTCTAAATGAGCCAAATGTTTTTTTATTAACACATATTCACTTTCCATAGTGTAGATTCGAAGTCTCACTATTTTTTGAATTAATCTTCATATTTTTACATTTTCTTTTGAAAACATATGCTTTAATATAAAAACTATAAAAACATGTTTTGAAATATGAAAATGGAAAACTAACTTCAGATCCTTCTTATTCACTTTAAAACAAAGCTTTAGTGATTTTTTTTGATTTTTTTAATTTTTCAAAAACAGAAGGTAACACCACCTCCTCTCCTTGAACTCTATGAATTATGTACATGATAGCTCATATGTGTGAAGGTTTTATCATGAAAATGACCATAGACCAACTTTATGATTTTTGGTTGGTAACATGTCACATAAGACAACATTGTGCGTAGGTTTTATATATTTTTTGTTTTTTTACAATTAATGTTGCTCATTTGACCACGATGGTGCCAGCTAGGGTTTTTTCATGAAAATGACCATAGACCAAGTTTAGTATTTTTCCTCGTTAGTTTGTCTTATAAAACGACGAACGGCGAAGGTTTAGATTTTTTTTTGATTTTTTTTAATTAGTTATGCTCAGTCAAAGCCATCGAAACCTCGTTGACCAGCTCAAAACCCCTCTAAACCCCGCGGGGTTTCGCCTAACCCTAGCTGCCAACGTCAGCCATCCGATCATACCCTCGCGCCAAGCGACAACCCTCAGAGCTGGCCTTCTAGAAGGAACTAGGTGGGCTGGTTGTGTACAGGCTCCGCGCCGTTGGATCACAAGGACGGCTCCGCATCGTTGGATCGTGGGCGATCCGTGAGAGGCGATCCTATTGGTTGTGCTCGACTGCTCGCCCACCACTGACTCCGTAAAAAAAACGCTATTATTAGGCCCAAAAGGAAACCAAGCTCTGGTTGGGCCATCGAATTGCGTCGTTTTTTTGCATCGTTTGCTCTGTTTTTTGTGAACGTGCAGGTTCTGTATTTTTGCATCGTTTTTTGCATCGTTTGCTCTATTTTTTGTGAACGTGCAGGCTCTGTATTTTTGCATCGTTTGAAATCAATTGACATTGCATAGCAAATGACCAATTTTTAAGGGCTAAATTTATTTTTATCATGCAAAATGGCCACAAACTATTCAAAAATTGTCTCTTTTTGTTCATAGAATATATATGACCACGGATTCCCACGCGTGCAATTAGCTTCTTTTTCTTCTGCCTCTACCAAATGGCCACGCGTGCAATTTATTTTTATCATGCAAAATGGCCACAAATTATTCACACGGCCAAATAACACGTAGCACTACGGGTATTTAAGCCACCCTCTGCCTCTGCCATCACGCATCCATCTCCCTTCTTGCTCTTCGACTCCTTCTCCGTCTTCTGCACATCCCTCGGCCATGCAGTACACCGGACCAACCTACCACTTCCCACCCACCGTGCCAGAGAGGCTCTACCCTACCGGTGTGTACGTTGATCGCACACTACGTGTCTACGTGTGTGGGTGATATCAAGGCTGAGGACCCCAAGCAACTTCACCGAATTCTTCCTCGCGTCCGGCTACCACCACCTCCCGAGGGGATCTCCAATGATGTTCCGCGTCGAGGAGGTCATCCAAAACCGGGTGGTGGTTGCTCTCCTTGCCCACTTCACCAACACAATCGACGCCTTCTACCTCCTCGGCCGGGTGTTTTGGTGTGGCTCCGAGTTCATCGCTTTCACCACCCACAATAGGTTCACGGAGTACAACAACATCTTCCCCACCGCGACGCGCACGCACACTCTTCCGTACCCCATCAACAACGCCCCGGAGGAGCAGTGAAAAGGGCGCCCGGAGGAGGAGCGAGGTGGAGAAGGCGGCGGCTAGGGTTCTAACCCCTCTATCTTTTTTTACTCTATGTTATGTTAAGTTGTAATTGAACTATGTTGGAGTTGTTATGGGCTTGTTAGCCCTTTTCTTAATTTCTATTATTAAGTTTTCTATCTATTCTATTATTAAGTTCTACCTAGTTTGAGATATGTGACCGTGCTGTGGGCTTGTTGGCCCTATATTGGGACTACATATTTGTTGATTATTTTCTTAGAGAGCTCGGCTTGTTAGTAGGGTTCCCTTGTTAGTAACCACCTAGTGCATGCAAGCAAGCTTTGTTAGTAGGAATGAATGAGTACAACTAAGCAAGGGAGTGGATCTTTTTTTACACAAGCCACAAATATGTAGCCACCTAGCTAGAAGAGAGGAACCAGCGGCAGTGACCGTCGCTGCATCCGTGGTGGCTGGTGTGCAAGAAAGCTGCTCGCTCAGTGCATCATGGCGGACGCATCGGCGCATGCAGGCTCGGTCGGCGCATGCAGGCTCGGTCGATGCATCGTGGGATCGTGGCATCAGCGCATGCAGGCTCGATCGACGCTGTAGGCAGGCTTTGTTGGGTGCATGCATAGCAGGCTTCTGTCCTGGCGGCGCGCGCAGACATTTAATGCAAGGGACAACCCAACGAAACCACGACCCAACGATCGAGCAGTGACACCACCCAACGCGGCCCCCCTTGTCAGGTCGAATGGACAACATAGTCCAGTATGGCCCCACTAGTCAGAGTTAACGGTCAAGCCTTTGACCTGACGGGAACGTCTGTTGTGCCCAGTTATGAGGGTTTCTGGCAAGGGAGTGGTGAAAATTGAGCAAAAGTTAAGAGCGCGGGGATGAATGAGTAGAGCTAAGGAACCAGGGGCACAGATGTAAAAATCTCTTTTTAAAATTGTGAATTTTTTGGAAATGGCAAACATTTTTTGAAATCCGTGAACATTTTTTACGAGTAAAATACACCATAAGTCTTAAATCTATTCATTGTGTGTCAAATTAGTCTGAATACTATGAAAATGCATATATGCGTCCTAAAAGTTTGCTAAGTGTGTCGTGCATAGTCCTATCCATCCTGCATCAGCTTTGACTTACATGGGGTGGGACGTTGACTACTCCAATGTGACAACTTTTTGCACACCCCTCCCAAAAGGTGATATGTTCTAATTTTGTGGCGTTCACCCTTGAGCACATCCTATCTCTTGCCCTCCTCTCCACCTCCAATGGGCACAGTCCACCTGGAAGCACGAGCGCCATAAACATGATGAGCTTCATGCATCATGCATTGGATCCGCTCTGACATGTCTACCTTTTGTGTCGAGGTAGGATCGCCTATGTTGTGGAGGAAGTGGGGACGGAACTGTTAAGACTTCTACATCAGGGTGTAAGGAGGAGGACACATGATGAAGCCTGTCGAGTGCTTGCTGACACCGCCACGCTCTCGCGTACGGCGGTGGTGCCACAATATTTGTGGAAGGAAACAACCGTCACGTGGGGGAGGGGGCTTTGGGGCCATCGCATGGGAAATCATGATCGACGACGACGTGGATGCATGATGGTGGACCTGTTTGCAAAAATTGGGTACGTCAGATTTTTAATAAATTATCATGTTCAATGGAGAGTGTTTGGGTAGGCTAGAAGGGTCCGTTTGGGAGCAACTCGTTACTCAATATCCCTTAAATAGCCCCAATTTTTTAATGCCTGCATGACCAATTCAAGGCACCATGCCAAGTTTGTTTTTTGAGTTTTTGACAAATTTTGCATTTTCTGGAGTTTTTTTGGTGAAAAATGGCCAAGAAATGGTCGGGCGTGACGCAACTTGCATATGGCATCGGAATTCATTCAAACCTATCAAGCATGCCTACCATGGGTAGTCCTACTTGCTTGCAATAGTTGGGGTCATTTCATGCATTTCCAAAAGTAGACCATGTTCAACTGGCAGTGTTCGGGTAGGCCAGAAGGGTCCATCTGAGAGCGCATTTTTCCGGAATGTGTCAAACGACCCCAAGTTTTTACATGAGCTTATATGACCAATTCAAGGCACCATGCCAATATGTTTAAGTTTTTTACAATTCTTGCATTTTCTTGAGTTTTCACGATGAAAAATGCCCGATAAATGGCCGGACATGACGCAACTTGCATATGATCTCGGAATTCATTCAAACCTGGCATGAATGCCTACCATGGGTATGACCACCTTCTTTCAAAAGTTTACATGTCGAAAAATAGACCGTTCTCAATAGAGGGTGTTTGAGTAGGCGAGAAGGGTCCATCTGGGAGCACTTCATTTCTTAACATCTCTAAAATGGTTCCATATTTTTTTCTTGGTATTATATGACCAATTCAAGGCATCATGCCAATTTGTTTCAGTTTTCAACAATTCTTGCATTTTCCGAAGTTTTTGATGATAAATGGCCGAACGTGATGACTTGCATACAATGTCTAAATACGTTTGAACTTGGAATATATGACCACCATGGGCATGCCCACCCGCTTGCAAAAGTTGGGTCAGTTCATGCATGTAGAAAAATAGACCATGTTTAATGGAGGGAGTTCGAGTAGGCCAAAACGGTCTGTTTGAGAGTCTGTTTTTGTTCATGGCCTTATATGACGAAATCAAAGCACCATGCCAAGTTGTTTGAGTTTCCAACAAATAAAATGGTCAATAAATGGTCGTGACACAACTTGCTTAAGGTGTTGGAATTCATTCAAACCTAGCATGGGTGCCTATCATGGGTATGTTGGAAATATGTCCTAGAGGCAATAATAAAGTGGTTATTATTATATTTCATTAATCATGATAAAGGTTTATTATTCATGCTATAATTGTATTGATTGGAACCTTAAATACATGTGTGGACATAAACAAATATTGTGTCCCTAATGGGCCTCTACTAGACTAGCTCATTGATCAAAACATGGTTAAGGTTTCCTAACCATAGACATGTGCTATCACTTGATAATGGGATCACATCATTAGGAGAATGATGTGATGGACAAGACCCATCCGTTAGCATAACATATGATCATTCAGTTTTTGCTACTGCTTTCTTAATGTCGAATGCATAATCCTCCGACCATGAGATCATGCAACTCTCGGATACCGGAGGAATACCTTGTATGCTATCAAACGTCACTTTGTAACTGGGTGATCATAAAGGTGCTCTATAGGTATCTACGAAGCTGTCTGTTGAGTTGGCATGAATCGATATTGGGATTTGTCACTCCGTATGACAGAGAAATATCTCTAGGCCCTCTCGGTAATATAGCATCACAAGAAGCTTGCAAGCAAAGTGAGTAAGGAGTTAATTGCAAGATGATGTATTACAGAACGAGTAGAGAGACTTGTTAATGACCCACAATTATATGGGATGTATCGTATTCCTTTGGATAAGTAAGAGTGTCGAACCCAACGACGAGTAGAAGGAAATGACAAGCGGTTTTCAGCAAGGTATTGTCTGCAAGCACTAAAATTATTGGTAACAGCTAGTTTTGTGATAAGATAATTCGTAATGGGTAACAAGTAACAACTGTAACTAAAGTGCAGCAATGTGGCCCAATCCTTTTTATAGCAAAGGACAAGCCTGGACGAACTCTTATATAAAGCAAAGCGCTCTCGAGGACACATGGAAATTATTGTCAAGCTAGTTTTCATCATGCTCATATGATTCACGTTCGTTACTTTGATAATTTGATATGTGAGTGGGCCGGTGCTTGGGTGCTATCCTTACTTGTACAAGCCTCTCAATTATGATTAACCCCTCTCGCAAGAATCTGCAACTACAAAAGAAGAATTAAGATAAATCTAACCATAGCATGAAACATATGGATCCAAATCATCCCCTTACGAAGCAACACATAAACTAGGGTTTAAGATTCTATCACTCTAGCAACCCATCATCTACTTATTACTTCCCAATGCCTTCCCCCAGGCCCAAACAATGGTGAAGTGTCATGTAGTCGACGTTCACATAACACCACTAGAGGAAAGACAACATACATCTCATCAAAATATCGAACGAATACTAAATTCACATGATTACTTATAACAAGACTTCTCCCATGTCCTTAGGAACAAACGTAACTACTCACAAAGCATATTCATGATCAAAATCAGAGGAGTATTAAATATCATTAAGGATTTGAACATATGATCTTCCACCAAATAAACCAACTAGCATCAACTACAAGGAGTAATCAACACTAGTAGCAACCCACAAGTACTAATCTAAGGTTTGGAGACAAAGATCGGATACAAGAGATGAACTAGGGTTTGAGAGGAGATGGTGTTGGTGAAGATGTTGATGTATATTGACCCCCTCTCGATGAGAGGATCATTGGTGATGGAGATGGCTTTGATTTCCCCCTATGGGAGGGAATTTTCCCCGGCAGAACAGCTCCGTCGGAGCCCTAGATTGGTTCTATCTAGGTTCCGCCTGAGGCACTTTGTCCCTAAAGCTTACTTATGATGTTTTTCTAGGTCAAAAGACATCATATAGAAGAAGATGGGCACTGGAGGCCTGACAGGTGGCCCACAAGCCAGGGAGTCATGCCCCCACCCTTGTGGTCACCTGGTGGGTCCCGTCTAGTATTTTCTTCGCCCAATATTTTTTTGTATTCCAAAATAAGTCTCCCTAAATTGTCAGGACTCTTGGAGTTGTGCAGAATAGGTCTCTCAGATTTGCACCCTTTCTGGTCCAGAATTCCAGCTGCCGGCATTCTCCCTCTTCATGTAAACCTTGTAAAATAAGAGAGAAAAGGCATAAGTATTGTACCACATCATGTAATAATAGACCATAATGCAATAAGTATCAATATAAAAGCATGATGCAAAATGGACATATCAAATCCCCCAAGCTTAGACCTCGCTTGTCCTCAAGCGAAAGTCGAAATCGATAAATATGTCCACATGTTTAGAGATAGAGATGTCGATAAAATAAAATACGGACATGATGGCATCATAATCTTCCATAGAATAGCAATATACATTGACATATAATTTCTTATGCTAAAGTGACAATTCATTCATAAGGTAAAGTCTAAATCAGAAACTTTATTAAAAACTAACAAACTATGATCTCAGTCATTGAAACAATTGCAATTTATCAGAACATTGGAAAGAGCCAACATAAGAGTTTTTCAGCAAGTTCACATACTCAAGTATCTTTAATCTTTCACAATTGCTAACACTCATGCGGTACTAATGAGTCCAAAGTCTCAATCGGACACAGAGAAAGATAGGTGCTTATAGTTTTGCCTCCCAACCTTTTACCTCAAAGGTAATGGCAACAATAATACTTTATGATAACCTACATCTGAGCGGATATATATACCTGGATCTTTCCCCAACATATAGTGCTTGCCAAAAAGAAAAAGTGTAAAAAGGAAAGGTGAAGATCACCATCACTCTTGTATAAGGGTAGAAGATAAAAGTAAAAGATAGTCCCTTCGTAGAGGGAAGCCGAGGTTGTCATGCGCTTTTATGGTTGGATGCACAAAATCTTAGTGCGAAAGAACGTTACTTTATATTGCCCCTTGTGATAAAGAACTTTATTATGAAGTCCATCACTTTTATTTCTTCTATATCAAAAATTTGCATAAAGTTTATTTTCCTCACACTAATAGATCATACATATTTGGAGAGAAATTTTTATTGCTTGCACCGATGACAACTTACTTGAAGGATCTTACTCAATCCATAGGTAGGTATAGTGGACTCTCATGGCAAAATTGGTTTAAGGGATGTTTGGAAGCACAAGTAGTATCTCTACTTGGTGCAAAAGATTTGGCTAGCATAAAGAGGAAATGCAAACTCAACATGTTGGAGGATCCATGACAATATAACTTCTATTCGGATATAGGAAAACATAACTCATTATGTTGCCTTCCTTGTACAACATCAACCTTTTTTAGCATATAATATTTTAATGAGTGCTCACAATCACAAAAGATGTCTAAGATAGTATATTTATATGTGAAACCTCTCTTTCTTTATTGCTTCATATTAATTGCAACAATGACCAAAACTATGTTTGCCAACTCCCAACAAATTTTATTCATCATACTTCTTATATGTGAAGTCATCACTCCCCATAAGATCATTATATAATCTTTTTATTTCTTTTTATTCTTTCATTTTCTTTTTTTCTCAAGATCATAGCGAGAAAGCAAAGCCCTTAACTCAAGATCACTCTTTATTATATAACTCTCGGACTCGATTACATTAGATAGAACACAAAGCAAAGCTCAATGGCTAGATCATACTAAAAACTTTATTCTACTAAACTGAGATATAAACAAAAGGATCAAACTAAGAAAAATGATAAAGGTAAAGATGTGATGGTGATACGATACCAGGGAACCTCCCCCAAGCTTGGCACAAGCCAAGGGGACTGCCCATACCCATGTATTTAGATCTCTTTCTTCGGAGGTGGTGATGATGGGGTTTCGGTTAGCTTAATTAAGCCCCCCTTCAGATCCTACAATTCTTGGTGTACACATTGAAGCATAATTGCATTCTTCTGAATCTCCTCTAAAAGGTGCTTGTTTTCTGGCCACCATGAGCTTTTCCCTGCACCACTTTCAGTTGGATGGGATATATCCCAATTGGAGGGTATGTGTGTGAGAGGTGTATTCTCCACTCCATAATTATGAACCAAATTATGAAAGTTGTTCCGATGTAACCTGTGTAAGGGCCTCCTGGGAGGAAGTCCTTGTGTCTGTTGGCCTTCAGGGTTGCTTGTAGTCCCGACGGCTTGGTGCGGATTGGGAGTAGTGGAGATGCCAGCCAGAGTGCCTCTCTTCGAAGCTGTAGGGTGGACCTCAAGAGAATCCCCTTGATCCTCTTACATCATGGCTTCCTCATTCTCCGCCCTCATGGGTTCCATCTGCATCAACCAAGCATCGTCATCCCCGTTGTTGGAGGAGGAGGAAGACATGATGCCTGGCCTTGAAAACTCTGGCAGAAAATAGCTCAAAACGAAAACAGGAGATATTGCCGTGGTACGGTGGTCAAACCTTCGGGAGATTATATAATGAATTTTTTCGACCAAAAGAAGTATTGTGCAAGAAAACGGAGTCTGGAGGGCACACGAGGTGGCCACAAGCCACAGGGGCGCACCCATGGGGTAGGGCGTGCCCCCTAGGCTTGTCATCTCCTCGTGCACTCTTCGGACTACTTTTAATTTTACAGATTTTTTAAATATTCCAAAATGGAGAAAAATTGCCATTGGAGAAGCTTTGGAGTCGGTTTAATTACCGTACCACATACCTATTCCTTTTCGGAGTCTAAAACATTTTGGTAGATCTCCCTTATGTACTCCTCCGGGGTTATGGTATTAATAATATTAGTTTCAATATTTATGGGAGTACCTGAGATATAATGTTTGATTATTTGCCCGTTTACCACCTTCGGGTTATTGCCTTCGGCGTTGTTGATCTTGATGGCATCGGAACAATAAAATTCCTCGACAATGTAAGGCCCTTCCCATTTATAGAGAAGTTTTCTTACAAAAAAGAAAACAAGAATTTCATAGCAAGACATGGTCACCTACATTGAATTCACGCTTTTGTATCCTTCTATCATGACATCTTTTAACTTTTTCTTTAAACAACTTGGCATTCTCATACGCCTGGGTTCTCCATTGATCAAGAGAGATAATGTCAAATAACCTCTTCTCACCAGCAAGTTTGAAATCTTAGTCGAGCTCTTTAATTGCCCAATAAGCTTTATGTTCTAGTTCAAGAGGTAAGTGACATGCTTTTCCATAAACCATTTTATACAGAGACATACCCATAGGGTTTTTATAAGCAGTTCTATAAGCCCATAATGCATCATCCAGTTTCTTAGACCAATTCTTTCTAGATCTATTAACAGTCTTTTGTAGGATCAATTTAATTTTCGATTACTCAACTCTACTTGACCACTAGACCGAGGATGATAAGGAGATGCAATTCTATGGTTGACATCATACTTAGCAAGCAATTTAAGGAAATCACCATGAATAAAGTGTGAACCACCATCAGTCATTAAATATCTAGGGACTCCAAACCTCGAGAAAATAACTTCTTTAAGAATTTTAATGGAAGTGTTATGATCAGCACTACTAGTTGGAATAGCTTCTACCCACTTAGTAACATAATCAACAACAACCCAAATATGTGTATACCCATTAGAGGAAGGAAAAGGTCCCATATAATCAAAACCCCAAACATCAAATGGTTCAAAAACAAGTGAATAATTCATAGGCATTTCCTGACGTCTACTAATATTACCAATTCTTTGACATTCATCACAAGACAAGACAAACTTACGAGCATCCATGAAGAGAGTAGGCCAATAAAACTGGATTGTAATACCTTGTCTGGAGTTCTGTCTGCAGCATGGTGTCCTCCATAAGCTTCCGAGTGACACTTGCGTAGGATTTGTTCCTGTTCATGCTCAGGTACACAACGTTTAATAACACCATCTACTCCTTCTTTATAAAGGTGTGGATCATCCCAAAATTAATGTCTTAAATCATAGAAAAACTTTTTTCTTTTGTTGGTATGTGAAGATAGGTGGTATAAATTTAGCAACAATGTAAGTGGCATAATCAGCATACCATGGAGTACTACAAGAAGCATTTATGACAGCTAATTGTTCATCAAGAAAGCTATCATCAATAGGTAGTGGGTCATCAAATACATTCTCTAACCTAGACAAGTTATCTACTATGGGGTTCTCAGCTCCCTTTCTATCAATAATATGCAAATCAAATTCTTGTAGCAAAAGAACCCACCTAATAAGTCTAGGTTTAGCATCTTTCTCTTCCGTAAGGTATTTAATAGTAGCATGATCGGTGTGAATAGTTACTTCTGGAATCAACAATATAAGATCTGAACTTATCACAAGCAAATACAACTACTAAAAACTCTTTTTCAGTAGTAGCATAATTTCTTTGAGCAATGTCTAGAGTTTTACTAGCATGATGGATAACATTTAATTTCTTATCAACTATTTGTCCTAGAACAGCACCAACATCATAATCACTAGCATCACACATAATTTCAACGGGTAGGTTCCTATCAGGTGGTTGAACAATAAGTGCAGAAATCAAGGCTTTCTTAAGTATTTCAAATGCTTCTACACAATCATCATCAAAAACAAACGGGACTTCTTTTTGCAAGAGATTAGTGAGAGGCCTAGAAATTTTAGAGAAGTCTTTAATAAACCTCCTATAGAAACCAGCATGACTAAGGAAACTTCTTATACCTTTGATATCTTTAGACACGTCATCTTTTCAATAGCATATACTTTAGCTTTATCAACTTCAATACCTCTTTGAGAAATTTTATACCCCAAGACAATGCCTTCATTAACCATAAAGTGGCACTTTTCCCAATTCAATAGAAGATTAGTTTCTTCACATCTCTGCAAAACTTGATCAAGGTTGCTCAAGCAATCATCAAACGAAGTTCCGTAAATGGAGAAATCATCCATGAAAACCTCAACAATCTTTTCACAAAAGTCAAAGAATATAGTAGTCATACATCTTTGAAAGGTAGCAGGCCATTGCACAAACCAAAAGGCAGACATCTATAAGCAAAGGTACCAAAAGGACATGTAAAAGTAGTTTTTTCTTGATTCTTTTGTGACACTGGTATTTGAGAAAAACCAGAATAACCATCTAGAAAGCGAAAGTGTGTATGTTTGGATAGTCTTTCTAGCATTTGATCGATAAAAGGTAGAGGGTAATGGTCTTTCCTAGTAGCTTTGTTTAGTTTTCTAAAATCAATGACAATTCTATAACCCGTGACAATTCTTTGTGGAATCAATTCATTTTTATCATTAGGAACAACGATAATACCTCCTTTGTTAGGGACACAATGAACAGGACTTACCCATCTACTCTCAGCAATAGGATAAATTATACCTACTTCTAGAAGCTTTTCATTTCTTACCACTTCCATCATCTTAGGATTTAACCATTGTTGGTGATCAACAACTGGTTTATCATCAGGCTCCATATTAATTTTTGTGCTAGCATAGACTGGGACTAGTGCCATTAAGATCATCAAGAGAATATCCAATAGTGGCACGGTATTTCCTCAGAGTTCTCAACAATCTCTTTTCTTCATGCTCTGCAAGGTTAGCACCAATAATAACATGATATATCTTTTTTTCATCAAGATAAGCATATTTCAGAGTATCAGGTAATTGTTTAAGCTCAAACACGGGATCACCCTTGGGTGGAGGAGGATCCCCAAGAATCTCAATAGGCAAGTTGTGTTTCAAGATAGGCATTTGGTTAAATAAAAATCTCATCTAGTTCCCTCCTTTCATTCGTGAACATGTCATTTTCATAGTCTAACAAATATTGTTCTAAAGGATCAATAGGAGGCACAACAATAGAAGCAAGACCAATAATTTCATCTCTATTAGGTAATTCTTTGTCATGGGGTGTCTACGAAATTTTTAGAAATTAAACTCATGGGATGCATTCCCAAAACTTAAAGTAACAATTTCCTTCTCACAATCTATCTTAGCATTAATCGTGTTCACGAAAGGTCTATTGAATATAATGGGACAAAAATCATCTTGTGGGGAACCAAGAACAAGAAAATCAATAGGGTATTTTATTTTCCCATACAAGACTTCAACATCTCTAACAATCCCAATTGGCAATATAGTATCTCTATTAGCAAGCTTAATAGTAACATCAATATCTTCTATTTCAGCAGATGCATTATCATTCATAATTTCTTGATATAATGTAAATGCACTCACACTAGCACCCAAATCGCATAGGCCACGATAACAGTGATCTCCTATTTTAACAGAAACAACAGGCATGCCAACAATAGGTCTATGTTTATCTTTAGTATCGGGTCTAGCAATTCTAGCAGCTCCATCACAGAAACAAATAACATGTCCATCAATATTACCAACTAAGATATCTTTAACCATAGCAACACTAGGTTCAACTTTAATTTGCTCAGGGGTGTAGGTGTTCTAGTATAACTCTTATGAACCACAGTTGAAGCTTTAGCATGTTCCTTTATTCTAACAGGAAAAGGTGGTTTCTCAATATAAGCAGTAGGAATAGCAGGATCAACATTGTAAGTAATAGTTTCTTCTTCAACTTTAATAGGTTCTACTACTTTCACTTCAATGGGAGGATGATATTTAAACCACTTATCCTTAGGGAGATCAACATGAGTAGAAAATGATTCACAGAGAGAAGCTACTATCTCAGAGTCAAGTCCATATTTAGTGCTAAATTCACGAAAAGAATCGATATCCATAAAATATTTAACACAATCAAACTTGAGGTTTATACCTAACTCCTTACCTTCATTGAGTTCCCAATATTTAGAGTTGTGTTTAATTCTTTCAATAAATCTCATTTGAATTCAATAGTCTTCTTCATAAAAGAACTAGTGCAAGAATATTCGAGCATGGATTGATCATTACGAGAAAGCTGAGCATAAAAATTCTGAATAATAATTTCTCTTGAGAGCTCATGATTGGGGCATGAATATAGCATGGACTTTAGCCTTCCACAAGATTGGGAGATACTTTCTCCTTCATGAAGCCAAATATTATAAATATAATTCCGATCACGATGAACCAGATGTGTAGGATAAAACTTCTGATGAAATTCCAATTTCAATCGGTTGTAGTTCCAAGTCCCAGTATCATCGCATAGCCTATACCATGTAAATTACTTATCCTTTAAAGATAAAGGGAAGACCTTCTTCTTGACTTCATCCTCGGGCAAACCTGCATGCTTAAATAATCCACAAACTTCATCCACATAGATTAGATGCATATGAGGATGTAATGATCCATCTCCTGCATAAGGATTAGCTAGCAGTTTCTCTATCATACCCGAAGGAATTTTGTAATAAATATTTTCAGTAGGTTCAGTAGGTTGAGGAGCACCCCAAAAAAAACATCAAAGGATTAGTTTCCATAGTGACAAGTGACAGTAAATTTCAGCACGTAATATAAATGTTTCCTTACGAAAATCCACTCACCAAAGGCGCTTCACTCCGCGACAATGGCACTAGAAAAATGTCTTGATGACCCACAAGTATAGGGGATCTATCATAGTACTTTCGATAAGTAAGAATCTCAAACCCAACAAGGAGCAGAAGGAAATGACAAGCGGTTTTCGGCAAGGTATTCTGTGCAAGCACTGAAATTATCGGTAACAGATAGTTTTGTGATAAGATAATCTGTAATGGGTAACAAGTAACAAGTGTAAGTAAAGTGAAGCAAGGTGTCCCAATCCTTTTTATAGCAAAGGACAAGCCTGGATGAACTCTAATATAAAGCAAAGCACTCCCGAGGACACATGGGAATTATTGTCAAGCTAGTTTTCATCATGCTCATATGATCCGCGTTCATTACTTTGATAATTTGATATGTGGGTGGACCGGAGCTTGGGTGTTGTACTTACTTGGACAAGCCTCCCACTTATGACTAACCCCTCTCGCAAGCATCCGCAACTACAAAAGAAGAATTAAGATAAATCTAACCATAGCATGAAACATATGGATCCAACTCAGCCCCTCACGAAGCAACGCATAAACTAGGGTTTAAGCTTCTGTCACTCTAGCAACCCATCATCTTCCTATTAGTTCCCAATTCCTTCCCATAGGCCCAAACAATGGTGAAGTTTCATGTAGACGACGTTCACATAACACCACTAGAGGAAACACAACATACATCTCATCAAAATATCGAACGAATACCAAATTCACATGATTACTTATAACAAGATTTCTCCCATGTCCTCAGGGACAAATGTAACTACTCACGAAGCATATTCATGATCAAAATCAGAGGAGTATTAATTATCATTAAGGATCTGAACATATGATCTTCGACCAAATAAACCAACTAGCATCAACTACAAGGAGTAATCAACACTACTAGCAACCCACACGTACCAGTCTGAGGTTTGGAGACAAAGATCGGATACAAGAGATGAACTAGAGTTTGAGAGGAGATGGTGCTGGTGAACATGTTGATGGAGATTGACCCCCTCTTGATGAGATGATTGTTGGTGATGACGATGGCTTTGATTTCCCCTTCGGGAGGGAAGTTTCCCCGACAGAACAGCTCCGCCGGAGCCCTAGATTGGTTTAGCCCAGGTTCCGCCTTGAGACGGCGGTGCTTCGTCCCGAAAGCGTCCTTATGATTTTTTCCAGGTCAAAAGACATCATATAGCAGAAGTTGGGCACTGGAGGCCTGACAGGTGGTCCACAAGCCAGGGAGGCGCAACCAGGGGGTAGGGCGCGCCCCACCCTTGTGGTCACCTGGTGGGTCCCCTCTCGTATTTTCTTTGCCCGATATTTTTTATATATTCCAAAATAATTCTCCGTAAATTTTCAGGACTTTTGGATTTGTGCAGAACAGGTCTCTCATATTTGCACCCTTTCTGGTCCAGAATCCCAGTTGCCGGCATTCACCCTCTTCATGTAAACCTTGTAAAATAAGAGAGAAAAGGCATAAGTATTTTACCATAACGTGTAATAACAACCCATAATGCAATAAATATCAACATAAAAGCATGATGCTAAACGGACGTATCACTTGCCGGTAACAAGATTGAACTAGGTATGGAGATACCGACGATCGAATCTCGGGCAAGTAACATACCAACGGACAAAGGGAACTACATATGCTGTCATAAAGGTTCGACCGATAAAGATCTTTGTAGAATATGTAGGAACCAATATGGGCATCCAGGTCCCGCTATTGGTTATTGGCCGGAGAAGTGTCTCGATCATGTCTACATCATTCTCGAACACGTAGGGTCTACACGCTTAACGTTTGTTGATGATATAGTATTATATGAGTTATGTATGTTGGTGACCGAATGTTGTTCCAGTCCCGGATGAGATCATGGACATGATGAGGATCTTCGGAATGGTCAAGATAAAGATTGACATATATGATGATAGTATTTGGTCTTCGGAAGGGTTTCGGAATGCACCGGATAATTATCGGATCATCGGAAAGAGTTCCCGGAGGCCACGTGAGCATAGTAGGCCAAACGGGCAACGAGGGAGAGCACACCAGTCCACATGGGGATGGTGCGCCCCCACCTCATCGTAGCCGGCCCTAGGGAAGGAAGGAAGAGGGCCAACCCCCTCTTTCCTTCTCTTCCACATGCTGTGAAAGGAAAGGGGGGCGCCTCCCCTCCTGCCTTTCCCCCATGCGTCAGGAAGGAAAGGGGGGCCAGGCGCGGCTAGGGCAGGTGCCTAGGGCGGCCGCTGGCCCCCTTAGGGCGCGGCCTAAGCAGCCTCCCATCCCCCTCCACCTATATATATGTGAGTAGAGGAGGGGGAAACACACAACACGAATCCCCAAGCCATGTGCGGCACCCCTCTCCCTCTAGTTCCTCCTCCATCTGAATCCGTTGTGCTTAGCAAAGCCCTGCGGAAAAGTTTCACCACCACCATCACCACGCCGTCATACTACCGGAACTCATGTACTACTTCACCCCTCTTGCTGGATCGAGAAGTCGAGGGTGTCATCGAGCTGAACGTGTGATGAATGCGGATGTGTCGTGCGTTCGGTGCTTGATCGGATTGGATCGTGAAGGTGTACAACTACATCAACTGCGTTGATAAACACTTCCTCTTAGCGATCTACAATGGTATGGAAATGCTCTTCCCCTCTCGTAGCTATGCATCTACATGGGTGGTAGATCTTGAGTGTGCATAGAATATTTTTTGTTTTCCATGCAACGTTCCCCAATAGTGGCATCATGAGCCAGGTCTATGCGTAGATGATATGCACGAGTAGAACACAAAGGAGTTGTGGGTGGTGATGTTCATATTGCTTCCCACCAATGTCTTATTTTGATTCGGCGGCATTGTGGGATGAAGCGGCTCGGACCAACCTTACATGTCCACGCACATGAGACCGGTTCCACCGACTGACATGCAACTTGTTTTGCATAAAGGTGGATGGCAGGTATCTGTTTGTCCTACTTTAGTTGAATCGGATTTGACTACGGCGGTCCTAGCAGAAGGCTAAATGGCAACTTGATAATCACCATTGTGGTTATGTGTAGGTAAGAACGGTTCTTGCTAGTTGCCCGTAGCAGCCACATAAAACTTGCAACAACAAAGTAGAGGAAGTCTAACTTGTTTTTGCAGGGCATGTTGTGATCTGATATGGTCAAGATGTGATGTGATATATGTTGATGTATGAGATGATCATGTTTTGTAATAAATTCATGACTTGCATGTCGATGAGTACGCCAACCGGCAAGAGCCTTAGGGTTGTCTTTAATTATTGTATGACATGCATGTTAATCACTTAAGCACCATGTAATTGCTTTACTTTATCGCTATGCGTTAGCAATAGTTGTAGAAGCAGTAGTTGGCGAGACGACCCCAACACAACAATGGAGATCAAGTTGTCGTGCCAGTGATGATGGAGATCATGCCAATGCTTTGGAGATGGAGATCAAAAGCACAAGATCATGATGGCCATATCATGTCACATATTTTGATTGCATGTGATGTTTGTCCTTTATGCATCTTATTTTTCTTAGAACAACGGTAGCATTATATAAGATGATCCCTTCACTTAATTTCAAGATAAAAATGTTCTTTCGGGTACGCACCGTTGCTAAAGTTCATCGTTTCGAAGCACCTCGTGATGATCAGGTGTGATAGACTCTACATTCGCATGCAACGAGTGTAAGCCAGTTTTGCACATGCAGAATACTTGGGTTAAACTTGATGAGCCTAGCATGTACAGACATGCTTGGTCATGGAACAGTGGAGACCAAAAGATCAAACGTGAGTCATATAGTAGATATGATCAACATAGAGATGTTCACCACTGAAGACTATCCCATCTCACGTGATGATCGGACATGTGTTAGTTGATTTGGATCATGTATCACTTAGACAACTTGAGGGATGTTTATTTAAGTGTGAGTTCATTAGTAATTTGATTATTTGAACTAAAATGTATCATGAAATTATTCTTAATAGTTTTTGCATATCTATGTTGTAGGTCAATGGCTCGTGCTACCGTTCCCTTGAATTTTAATGCATTCCTAGATAAAGCTAAGTTGAAAGATGATGGTAGCAACTACACACACTGAGTCCGTAACTTGAGGATTATCCTCATTGCTGCACAGAAAAATTATGTCCTTGATGCACCACTAGGTGATAGACCTGCCGCAGAAGCTGATGCAGACGCTATGAATGTCTGGTAGGCTCGATCTGATGACTACTCGATAGTTCAGTGTGCCATGCTTTACGCTTGGAACCGGGACTTCAAAAATGTTTTGAACGCCACTGAGCATATGTGATGTTCCAAGAGCTGAAGTTGATATTTCAAGCTAATGCCTGGATTGAGATATATGAAGTCTTCAACAAGTTCTTTAGCTGTAAGATGGATGAGAATAGTTCTATCAGTGAACACATACTAAAAATGTTTGGGTACCACAACCACTTGACTCGGCTAGGAATTGATCTTCCAGCTGAGAGTATTATTGACAGAGTTCTTCAGTCACTGCCACCAAGCTACAAAGGCTTTGTGATGAACTTTAATATGCAAGGGATGAAGAAAATGATTCCTGAGCTCTTCGTGATGCTGAAATCGGCGGAGGTAGAAATCAAGAAAGAGCATCAAGTGTTGATGGTTCACAAGACCACGAGTTTTAAAGAAAAAGGGCAAGGGAAAGAAAGAGAACTTCAAGAAGAATGGCAAGCAAGTTCCCTCTCCCATGAATAAGCCCAAAGCTAGACCCAAGCCTAAAACTGAGTGCTTCTACTGCAAAGGAAATGGTCACTAGAAGCGGAACTGCCCCAAATACTTGGCAGATAAGAAGGATGACAAAGTGAACAAAGGTATATTTGATATACATGTTATAGATGTGTTCCTTACTAATGCTCGTAGTAGCACCTGTGTATTTGATACTGGTTCTGTTTCTCGTATTTGTAACCCAAAACAGGAGTTGCAAAATAAACAAAGATTGGCTAAGGATGAGGTGACGATGTGCGTCAAGAATGGTTCCAAGGTTTATGTGATCGCCATCAGCATGCTACCTCTGCATCAACCTTCGGGATTAGTTTTAGACCTCAATAATTGTTCTTTGGTGCCAGCGTTGAGCATGAACATTGTATCTGGATCTTGTTTATTGTGAGACAGTTATTCATTTAAGTCAGATAATAATGGTTGCTCTATTTATATGAGTAATATCTTTTATGGTTGCTACTTCTTGAGATTGCATTGGTTTTTCTCTTGAAGAGGAAAGGGTGATGCAGCAAAGTAGAGATAAGTATTTCCCTTAGTTAGCGAACCAAGGTATCAATCCAGTAGGAGGCACAAGCTAGACTCCAATCTATGTACCTACACAAACAATCAAACACTTGCACCCAACGTGATAAAGGGGTTGTCAATCCCTTCACAGTCAATTGCAATGGTGAGATCTGATAGAGATAGATATAAAAGATTACTGAAACATAAAACAAAATAAAAGTAAATAAATTGCAGAAAGATATTTTTGAGTTTTTTGGTTTATAGATCTGAAAATATATGAAGGAAAATAGACCCGGGGCCATAGGTTTCACAAGAGGCTTCTCTCTTGAAGGCAAATAATATGGTGGGTGAACAAATTACTGTCAAGCAATTGATAGAAAAGCGCAAAGCTATGACGATATCCAAGGCAATGCTTATGCATATAGGCATCACGTCTGTGTCAAGTAGATCGAAATGATTCACATCTACTACTATTACTCCACACATCAATCAACTCCTGCCTGCATCTAGAGTATTAAGTTCAAGAGAACAGAGTAACACATTAAGTAAGATGACATGATGTAGAGGGATAAACTCAAGCAATATGATGAAAACCCCATCTGTTTATCCTTGATGGCAACAATACAAATACGTGCCTCGCTGCCCCTACTTTGTCACTGGGTGAGGACATTGCAAGATTGATCCCAAAACTAAGCACCTCTCCCATTGCAAGAAATACCAATCTCGTTGGCCAAACCAAACCGATAATTCGAAGAGAAATACAAAGGTATCAAATCATGCATATAAGAATTCAGAGAAGATTCAAATAATATTCATAGATAATCTGATCATAAATCCACAATTCATCGGATCTCGACAAACACACCGCAAAAGAATATTACATCAAATAGAACTCCAAGAACATCAAGGAGAACATGGTATTGAAGATCATAGAGAGAGAGGAAGCTATCTAGCTACTAGCTATGGACCCGTAGGTTTGAGGTAAACTGCTCACGCTTCATCGGAAAGGTAATAGGGTTGATGTAGATGCCCTCCATGATCGAATCCCCCTCCGGCAGATCACCGGAAAAGGCCCCAAGATGGGATCTCATGGGAA
Organism: Triticum aestivum; assembly: GCF_018294505.1. Lineage (NCBI taxonomy): Eukaryota > Viridiplantae > Streptophyta > Magnoliopsida > Poales > Poaceae > Triticum > Triticum aestivum. The sequence goes on along the minus strand of NC_057798.1, from coordinate 160,554,408 downwards.
CAGAGGCTTGCGGCGGCAGAAAAGTATTTTTGTGGACGCTTCTGGTGGTTTGAGAATATTTGAGAATTTATAGGCTGAAGAATAGGGTTAGAGGAGCTCCAAGGACCCACAAGGCAGGGGGGTGCGCCCTGCAACCTTGTCATCACTTCAAGACTGTTTTTCCTTGGTGTCCAAGTCCTACATGTGTCTTCTGGTCCAAGAAAAATCATCCTGAAGTTTTATTCCGTTTGGAGTCCATTTGATATTCCATTTCTGTGAAACTCAAAAACAAGGAAAACAGAAACTGGCACTGGGCTCTGTGTTAATAGGTTAGTCCCAAAAATAATGTAAAATAGCATATTAAAGCATATAAAACATCCAAAACAAATAATATAATAGCATGGAACAATAAAAAAATATAGATACGTTGGAGACGTATCAATGGTCATGCACCTTTAGTGAATGGTCTATTCTTGTTGAATGTCAATCGTAGTGAAACACATATTCATAATATTAATGCCAAAAGATGCGAAGTTGATAGTAATAGTGTGACATACTTGTCGCACTGCTGTTTAGGTCATATTGGTGTAAAACTCATGCAGAAACTCCATGTCGATGGACTTTTGGAATCACTTGATTATGGATCGTTTGATAATTGCGCACCATGCCTCATTGGTAAGATGAATAAAACTCCATTCTCCGGAACAAAAGGAGTGAGCTAATGACTTATTGGAAATAATACATACCGATGTATGCAGTCCGATGAGTGTTGAAGCATGATATGTCTCCAACATATCTATAATTTTTTATTGTTCCATGCTATTATATTACCCCTTTTGGATGTTTATGGGCTTTATTTTACACATTTATATCATTTTTGGGACTAACCTACTAACCGGAGGCCCAGCCCGTGTTGCTGTTTTTTTGACTATTTCAGTATTTCGAAGAAAAGGAATATCAAACGGAGTCCAAACGGAATGAAACCTTCGGGAGCGTGATTTTTGGAACGAACGTCATCCAGAGGACTTGGAGTGCAAGTCAAGAAGCAGCCGAGGCCTCCACGAGATAGGAGGGTGCCCCCCTATAGGGCGCGCCCCCCTATCTCGTGGGCCCCTCGGGTGTCCACCGACGTACTTCTTCCTCCTATATAAGCCTACGTACCCCGAAAACATCCAGGGAGCACCCGAAACACAATTTCCACCGCTGTAACCATCTGTATCTGCGAGATCTCATCTTGGAGCCTTCGTCGGCGCTCTGCCGGAGGGGGAATCGACCACGGAGGGCTTCTACATCAACACCATAGCCCTTCTGATAAGTTGTGAGTAGTTTACCACAGACCTTCGGGTCCATAGTTATTAGCTAGATGGCTTCTTCTCTCTTTTTGGATCTCAATACAATGTTCTCCCCCTCTCTTGTGGAGATCTATTCGATGTAAACTCTTTTTGCAGTGTGTTTGTCGAGATCCGATGAATTGTGGGTTTATGATCAAGTTTATCTATGAATAATATTTGAATCTTCTCTGAATTCTTTTATGTATGATTGAGTTATCTTTGCAAGTCTCTTCGAACTATCAGTTTGGTTTGGCCTACTAGATTGATCTTTCTTGCCATGGGAGAAGTGCTTAGCTTTGGGTTCAATCTTGTGGTGTCCTTTCCCAGTGACAGCAGGGGCAGCAAAGGCACGTATTGTATTGTTGCCATCGAGGATAAAAAGATGGGGTTTATATCATATTGCTTGAGTTTATCCCTCTACATCATGTCATCTTGCTTAATGTTACTCTGTTCTTTATGAACTTAATACTCTAGATGCAGGCAGGAGTCGGTCGATGTGTGGAGTAATAGTAGTAGATGCAGGCAGGAGTCGGTCTACTTGTTGCGGACGTGATGCCTATATACATGATCATGCCTAGATAATCTCATAATTATTCGCTTTTCTATCAATTGCTTGATAGTAATTTGTTCACCCACCGTAATACTTATGCTATCTTGAGAGAAGCCTCTAGTGAAATCTATGGCCCCCAGGTCTATCTCTTATCATATTTGCTCCCAATCTACTTTTATTTTCATATTTAATTTTTGCATCTATATTATAAAATACCAAAAATATATTTATCTTCTCATACTATCTCTATTAGATCTCACTTTTGCAAGTGGCCGTGAAGGGATTGTCAACCCCTTTATTGTGTTGGTTGCGAGTTCTTGGTTTGTTTGTGTAGGTGCGTGGGACTTTTGAGGAGCCTCCTACTAGATTGATACCTTGGTTCTCAAAAACTGAGGGAAATACTTACGCTGCTATTGCTGCATCACCCTTTCCTCTTCAAGGAAAACCAACGCAAGCTCAAGACGTAGCAAGAAGGATTTCTGGCGCCGTTGCCGGGGAGGTCTTCGCTCAAGTCAAGACATACCAAATACCCATCACAAACCTATCTCACTCGCATTTACATTATTTTCCATTTGCCTCTCGTTTTCCTCTCCCCCACTTCACCCTTGATGTTTTATTTGCCCTCTCTTTCCCAATCTCCTCCTCTATTTTCGCTTGCTTTTTTTTCTGTTTGCTTGTGTGTTGGATTACTTGTTACCATGGCGCAAGATAATACCAAATTGTGTGATTTCTTGAATACCAATAATAATGATTTCCTTAGTACTCCGATTGCTCCTCTTAATGATGTTGAGTCTTGTGAAATCAATACTGCTTTGCTGAATCTTGTTATGAAAGATCAATTCGCCGGCCTTCCTAGTGAAGATGCCGCTACTCATCTAAACAAATTTGTTGATTTGTGTGATATGCAAAAGAAGAAAGATACAGATAACAATATTGTCAAATTAAAGTTATTTCCGTTTTCACTTAGAGATCGTGCTAAAGTTTGGTTTTCGTCTTTGCCTAAAAATAGTATTGATTCTTGGAACAAGTGCAAAGATGCTTTTATCTCTAAGTATTTTCATCCCGCTAAGATTATTACTCTTAGGAACGATATTATGAATTTTAAACAAATTGATCATGAGCATGTTGCCCAATCTTGGGAAAGAATGAAATTGATGATTCGCAATTGCCCTACTCATGGTTTGAATTTATGGATGATCATACAAACTTTTTATGCTGATTTGAACTTTGCTTCTAGAAATCTCTTAGATTCGGCCGCGAGAGGCACATTTATGGAAATCACGTAGGAGATGCTACAAAACTTCTTGATAATATTATGGCTAATTATTCTCTATGGCACACCGAAAGATCTTCTAGTAAAAAAGTGCATGCTATAGAAGAAATCAATGTTTTGAGTGGAAAGATGGATGAACTTATGAAGTTGTTTGCTACTAAAAATACTCCTCTTGATCCCAATGATATGCCTTTGTCTAATTTGATTGAGAATAATAATGAATCTATGGATGTGAATTTTGTTGGTAGGAATAGTTTTGGAAGCAATGTTTATAGAGGAAACTTTAATGCTAGACCGTTCCCTAGTAATTCCTCTAATAATTATGGAAATTCCTACAATAATTATTATGGTAATTTCAATAAGATGCCCTCTGATTTTGAGAATAGTGTGAAAGAATTTATGATTTCTCAAAAGAATTTTAATGCTTTGCTTGAAGAAAAATTGCTCAAAGTTGGTGATTTGGCTAGGAACGTTGATAGACTTTCGCTTGATGTTGATTCTCTTAAACTTAGATATTCTCCTCCTAAGCATGATATCAATGAGTCTCTCAAAGCCATGAGAATTTCCATTGATGAGTGCAAGGAAAGAACCGCTAGATTGCATGCTAAGAAAGATTGCTTTGTAAAGGCGTGTTCTTCTAGTTTCCATGAAAATAATGATGAAGATCTTAAAGTTATTGATGTGTCTCCTATTAGATCTTTGTTTTGCAATATGAATCTTGATAATAATGGGACTGAATATTAGTCAACTTTACCTAGAAGGCGTCCCAAAAATTCAGAGTTTTTAGATCTTGATGCTAAATTTGGTAAAAGTGGGATTGGAGAGGTCATGACTTTAAATAGTATTGAACCCACTATCTCAGATTTCAAGGAATTTGATTGTGATAATTTTTCTTTAGAAGGTTGTATCTCCTTGTTGCAATCCGTTGTTAATTCTCCACATGCTTATAGTCAAAATAAAGCTTTTACCAAACATATTGTTGATGCCTTATTGCAATCTTATGATGAAAAACTTAATTTGGAAGTTTCTATACCTAGAAAACTTAATGATGAGTGGGAACCTACTATAAAGATTAGAATTAAAGATCATGAGTGTTTTGCTTTGTGTGATTTGGGTGCTAGTGTTTCCATGATTCCGAAAACTTTATGTGATATTCTAGGTTTCCATGATCTTGATGATTGCTCTTTAAATTTTCACCTTGCGGATTCCACCATTAAAAAGCCAATGGGAAGGATCAATGATGTTCTCATTGTTGCAAATAGAAACTTGGTGCCCGTAGATTTTATCGTTCTTGATATAGATTGCAACCTTTCTTGCCCTATTATTCTTGGTAGACCTTTCCTTAGAACGATTGGTGCGATTATTGATATGAAGGAAGGGAATATTAGATTCCAATTTCCATTAAAGAAAGGCATGGAGCACTTTTCAAGAAAGAAAGTAAAATTACCTTATGAATCTATCATGAGAGCTACGTATGAATCAAGTGCCAAAGATGGTACTACTTAGATCTATCTTCGCTTTTATGACTAGCTAGGGGCGTTAAACGATAGCGCTAGTTGGGAGGCAACACAATTTTCTTTGTGTTCTTTGTTTTTGTTCCTGTTTAGTAATAAATTTTTCATCTACTTTCTGTTTAGATGTGTTTTTATCTTTTAATTAGTGTTTGTGCCAAGTAGAACCTATAGGATAAACTATGATGATAGTTGATTTGATTCTGCTGAAAAACAGAAACTTTGCGCTCACGATAAAACATTCAATAAATCACAGACACGTGCTTTTGCATTGATTCTTTTTGCTGCTGATCAATAAATAAATTATCCAGTACGTCCTATTTTGGTAGGATTTTTAGAGTTCCAGAAGTTTGCGTTAGTTAAAGATTTCTACAGACTGATTTGTTTTTGACAGATTCTGTTTTGTGTGTGTTGTTTGCTTATTTTGATGCATCTATGGCTAGTAAAATAATTTATAAACCATAGAGGAGTTGGAATACAGTAGGTTTATCAATATGAACTTTTATTTTGAGTCATTTGGATCTGAACATTCATGCCACAATAAATAAAATTACATTGAGAATTATGCTAGGTAGCATTCCACATCAAAAATTCTCTTTTTTATCATTTACCTACTCGAGGACGAGCAATAATTAAGCTTGGGGATGCTTGATACATCTCCAACGTATCTATAATTTTTGATTGTTCCATGCTATTATATTACCCCTTTTGGATGTTTATGGGCTTTATTTTACACATTTATATCATTTTTGGGACTAACCTACTAACCGGAGGCCCAGCCCGTATTGCAGTTTTTTTGCCTATTTCAGTATTTCGAAGAAAAGGAATATCAAACGGAGTCCAAATGGAATGAAACCTTCGGTAGCGTGATTTTTGGAACGAACGTGATCTAGAGGACTTGGAGTGCAAGTCAAGAAGTAGCCGAGGCCTCCACGAGATAGGAGGGAGCGCGCCCCCCTATAGGGCGCGCCCCCTGTCTCGTGGGCCCCTCGGGCGTCCACCGACGTACTTCTTCCTCCTATATAAGCCTATGTACCCCAAAAACATCCAGGGAGCACCCGAAACACAATTTCCACCGCCGTAACCTTCTGTATCCGCGACATCTCATCTTGGAGCCTTCGCCGGTGCTCTGCCGGAGGGGGAATCGATCACGGAGAGCTTCTACATCAACTCCATAGCCCTTCCGATGAGTTGTGAGTAGTTTACCACAGACCTTCGGGTCCATAGTTATTAGCTAGATGGATTCTTCTCTCTTTTTGGATCTCAATACAATGTTCTCCCCCTCTCTTGTGGAGATCTATTCGATGTAAACTCTCTTTGCGGTGTGTTTGTCGAGATCCGATGAATTGTGGGTTTATGATCAAGTTTATCTATGAATAATATTTGAATCTTCTCTAAATTCTTTTATGTATGATTGAGTTATCTTTGCAAGTCTCTTCGAATTATCAGTTTGGTTTGGCCTACTAGATTGATCTTTCTTGCCATGGGAAAAGTGCTTAGCTTTGGGTTCAATCTTGTGGTGTCCTTTCCCTGTGACAGCAGGGGCAGCAAGGCACATATTGTATTGTTGCCATCAAATATAAAAATATGGGGCTTATATCATATTTCTTGAGTTTATCCCTCTACATCATGTCATCTTGCTTAATGTGTTACTCTGTTCTTTATGAACTTAATACTATAGATGCAGGCAGGAGTCAGTCGATGTGTGGAGTAATAGTAGTAGATGCAGGCAGGAGTTGGTCTACTTGTTGCGGACGTGATGCCTATATACATGATCATGCCTAGATAATCTCATAATTATTCGCTTTTCTATCAATTGCTCGACAGTAATTTGTTCACCCACCGTAATACTTATGCTATCTTGAGAGAAGCCTCTAGTGAAACCTATGGCCCCCGGGTCTATCTCTTATCATATTTGCTCCCAATCTACTTTTATTTGCATCTTTACTTTTTGCATCTATATTATAAAATACCAAAAATATATTTATCTTCTCATACTATCTCTATTATATCTCACTTTCACAAGTGGCCGTGAAGGGATTGTCAACCCCTTTATTGCGTTGGTTGCGAGTTCTGGTTTGTTTGTGTAGGTGCGTGGGACTTTTGAGGATCCTCCTACTGGATTGATACCTTGGTTCTCAAAAACTGAGGGAAATACTTACGCTACTATTGCTGCATCACCCTTTCCTCTTCAAGGAAAACCAACGCAAGCTCAAGATGTAGCAAAGCACGCGGCGGGTGTCGTTATTTTCTGACCTTCACAGATGATTTGAGTAGGTATGGATATATCTACTTGACGAAACAAAAGCCTGAAACATTTGAAAAGTTTAAAGAATTTTAGAGTGAAGTGGACAATCATCGTAACAAGAAAATAAAGTTTCTACGATCTGATCGCAGAGGTGAATACTTGAGTTACGAGTTTGGCCTCCATTTAAGATAATGTGGAATTGTTTCACAACTCAGGCCACCTGGAACATCACAACGTAATGGTGTGTCTGAATGTCATAATCATACTTTATTACATATGGTGCATTCTATGATGTCTCCTACCAATTTGCCACTATCATTTTGCGATTATGCATTAGACACAGCCGCATTCATGTTAAATAGGGCACCATCTAAATCCGTTGAGACGACACCATATGAACTATGGTTTGGCAAGAAATCTAAGCTATCGTTTCTTAAAGTTTGGGGATGCGATGCTTATGTCAAAAGGCTTTAGCCTGGTAAGATTGAACCCAAAGTGGAGAAGTGCGTCTTCATAGGATACCCAACAAACTATTGGGTATACCTTCTACCACAGATCCGAAGACAAGATCTTTGTTGGTAAGAATAGGCCATTTCTAGAGAAGGAGTTTCTCTCAAAACAAGTGAGTGGGAGGAAAGTAGAACTTGATGAGGTAATTGTACCTTCTCTCGAATTGGTAGCACATCAGAGAAAACCGTTCCCATGATTTCTACACCAACTAGAGAAGAAGCTAATGGTGATGATCGTGAAACTTCGGATCAAGTTACTACTGAACCTCGTAGATCGACCAGAACACGTACCACACCAGAGTGGTATGGTAATCCTATCCTGGAAGTCATGTTGTTAGACAACGGCGAACCTACAAACTATGAAGAAGCTATGATGACCCTAGATTCCGATAAATGGATTCATGCCATTAAATCTGAGATAAGATCCATGTATGAGAACAAAAGTGTGGACTTTGGTGGACTTGCCTGATGATCGGCAAACCATTGAGAATAAATGGATCTTCAAGAGGAAGATAGGTGCTGATGCTAATATCACTATCTACAAAGCTTGACTTGTCACAAAAGGTTTTCAACAAGTTCAAGGGGTTGACTATGATGAGACTTTCTCACCCGTAGCGATGCTTAAGTCTGTCTGAATCATGTTAGCAATTGCCGCATTTTATGATTATGAAATCTGTCAAATTGACGTCAAAATTGCATTCCTTAACGGGTTTCTTAAAGAAGAGTTGTATATGATGCAACAAGAAGGTTTTGTTGATCCTAAAGAAGCTCACAAAGTGTGAAACTCCAGCGATCCATCTATGGACTATTGCAAGCATCTCGGAGTTGGAATATATGCTTTGATGAGGTTATCAAAGCATATGTTTTTATATAGACTTATGGTGAAGCCTGTATTTACAAGAAACTGAGTGGGATCTTTATAGCATTTCTAATATTATATGTGGATGACATATTGCTGATTGGAAATGATTTAAAATTTCTGGATAGCATAAAATGATACTTGAATAAGAATTTTTCAATGAAAAACCTCGGTGAAGCTGCTTATATGTTGGGCATGAAGATCTATAGGGATAGATAGAGACACTTAATAGGACTTTCACAAGAACATACCTTGACAAAGTTCTGAAGAAGTTCAAAATGGACCAGCCAAAGAAAGGGTTCTTGCCTGTGTTGCAAGGTGTGAAATTTAGTCGGGCTCAAAGTCCGACCACAACAGAAGATAGAGAGAAAATGAAAGTCATTCCCTATGCCTCAGCCATAGGTTCTATTATGTATGCCATGCTGTCTACCAGGCCTGATGTGTGCCTTTCCATAAGTTTGACAGGGAGGTACCAAAGTAATCCAGGAGTGGATCAGTAGATAGGATATGTTTCTCATTTATGGAGGTGATGAAGAACTCGTCGTAAAGGGTTACGTTGATGCTAGCTTCGACACAGATCCACATGACTTTAAGTCACAAACCAGATACATATTTATATAGAATGGTGGAGCTGTCAGTTGGTGCAGTTCCAAGCAGAGCATCGTGGAAGTATCTATGTGTGAAGCAGAGTACATAGCTGCTTCGGAAGCAGCACATGATGGACTCTGGATGAAGGAGTTCATATCCGATCTGGGTGTAATACCCAGTGCATCGGGTCCAATGACAATCTTTTGGGACAACACTGGATCAATTGCCTTAGCCAAGCAGTCCATGTTTCACAAGAGAACCAAACGCATCAAGCGATGCTTCAACTCCATTCGTGAAAAGGTCAAGGATGGAGACAAACAAATTTGCAAAGTACATACATAATCTGAATGTGGCAGACCCGTTGACTAAACCTCTTCCGCAGGCAAAACATGATCAGCACCAAAACTCCATGGGTGTTAGATTCATTACTATGTAATCTAGATTATTAACCCTAGTGCAAGTGGGAGACTATTGGAAATTTTCCATAAAGGCAATAATAAAGTGGTTATTATTATATTTCCTTAATCATGATAAAGGTTTATTATTCATGCTATAATTTTATTGATTGGAAACTTAAATACATGTGTGGATACATAAACAAATACCGTGTCCCTAGTGAGCCTCTACTAGACTAGCTCGTTGATCAAAAGATGGTTAAGGTTTCCTAACCATAGACATGTGTTGTCACTTGATAACGGGATCACATCATTAGGAGAATGATGTGATGGACAAGACCCATCCGTTAGCATAGCATATGATTGTTTAGTTTTTGCTACTTTTTTCTTAATTTCAAATACATATTCCTTCGACCATGAGATCATGCAACCCCCGGATACCAGAGGAACACCTTGTGTGCTATCAAACGCCACTTCGTAACTAGGTGATCATAAAGGTGATCTACATGTATCTCCGAAGGTGTCTGTTGAGTTGGCGTGAATCGAGATTGGGATTTGTCACTCTGTATGATGGAGAGGTATCTCTGGGCCCTCTCGGTGTAAGGGCATATTTATCCCATAGTGGTTTTGGTGATTGATGACAATGCTTTTGCGGACTAATCGTGTGCGTTAAGTTCTTTCAGAGAATCATCCATTGGCACGAGACGATTTCCTCCCCTCGGTGTTTTTATTCAAGACGGTGTAGCTCCTGCGTTTCGTTGTTGGTGGACTAGTTTCGTAGGAGTCGCCGTACTATTAAGAGGGGATCCGCTTTGGTAAGACTAGGGTGGAATCAACACGTATACATCCTTATCACACCCGTCGTCTTCCTTTCGCATCTTTGGAGCTGCACTTCTCTTCCGTACCTGCTTCGCCCTGTGCCAGCGGTAGTACCGCGGTCTACAACGGTAGTACCGACGAAGCCCCCCCCAGCGGTAGTACCGCTCCACGAAGCGGTAGTACCGCTCTAAGCGGTAGTACCGCTCCGCAGAGCGGTAGTACCGCTCGCGGGCTTTGGCCGTAGTACCGCGTAGTACCGCGCCTACTGCCGCCTCGATTCAAGACGGTGTTTTCTCATGTCGGGTTTTGTGGCACTAGAAGCGGCAGTAGAAGCGGTAGTACCGCTCCGAGCGGTAGTACCGCTCTACTCCTGCGGTAGTACCACTCTGGGGCCAGTGGCCTGACTTCCTCTTCAGCGCGGTAGTACCGCTAGGTAGGGAGCGGTAGTACCGCTCTCAGCGGTAGTACCGCCCTACCCTAGCGGTAGTACCGCCCTGTGCGGGGCTGCTCAGTGGGGTAACGGTTGGATATGTTCCCCCACTATATAAAGGGGTCTTCTTCCTCCTAGTTGATTCACCTCTTTCCCCCAAAGCTCCATTGTTGCTCAAAGCTCCATTTTCGCCCGATCTCTCTCCCTAGCCAATCAAACTTGTTGATTTGCTCGGGATTGGTTGAGAGGGCCCAGATCTACACTTCCACCAAGAGAAATTTGATTCCCCCCACTTATCCCTTGCGGATCTTGTTACTCTTGGGTGTTGAGCACCCTAGACGGTTGAGGTCACCTCGAAGCCATACTCCATTGTGGTGAAGCTTCGTGGTGTTGTTGTTGTTGTTGGGAGCCTCCGATTGTTGTGGAGATTGCCCCAACCATGTGTGTAAAGGTTCGGTCGCCGCCTTCAAGGGCACCAATAGTGGAATCACGGCATCTTGCATTGTGTGAGGGCGTGAGGAGAATACGGTGGCCCTAGTGGCTTCTTGGGGAGCATTGTGCCTCCACGCCGCTCTAACGGAGACGTACTTCCCCTTAAAAGGAAGGAACTCCGGTAACACATTCTCGTCTCCACCGGCTCCACTCTTGGTTATTTCGTGCCTTTACTTTTGCAAGCCTACTTGTTGTTACATCCTTGCTTGCTTGTGTGCTAGTTGTTATTGCATCATATAGGTTGCTCACCTAGTTGCCCATCTAGACAACCTATTTTGTTGCAAAGTTTAATTTGGTAAAGTTAAGCTTAAAAATTGTTAGTTGCCTATTCACCCCCCCCCCCTCTAGTCAACCATATCGATCCTTTCACTCGGTAATACAGCATCACAAGAAGCTTGCAAGCAAAGTGACTAAGGAGTTAGTTGCAAGATGATGTATTACAGAATGAGTAAAGAGACTTGCCAATAATGAGATTGAACTAGTTATGGATATACTGACAACCAAATCTCGGGCAAGTAACATACCGACAGACAGAGGGAACTACGTATGTTGTCATAAAGGTTCGATCGATAAAGATCTTCGTAGTATATATAGGAACCAATATGTGCATCCAGGTGCTGCTATTGGTTTTTGACTGGAGAAGCGTCTCGGTCATGTCTACATCATTCTCGAACACGTAGGGTCCGCATGCTTAATGTTTGTTGATGATATAGTATTATATGAGTTATGTATGTTGGTGATCAAATGTTGTTCGGAGTCCCGGATGAGATCACGAACATGACGAGGAGCTCCAGAATGGTCCGGAGATAAATATTCATATATAGGATGATAGTATTTGGTCTCCGGAAGGGTTTCGGAATGCACCAGATAATTATCAGATCGCCAAAAAGAGTCCTAGGAGGCCAAAGGAGCATATTGGGCCAAACAGGCTAACGAGGGAGAGCACACAAGCCCACATGGGGCTGGCGTGCGGCTGCACCCCATGGCAGCCGGCCCTAGGGAAGGAAGAAGAGGGCCAGCCCCCTCTTTCCTTCTCTTCCACATGTTGTGAAAGGAAAGGGACGCCTCCCCTCCTGCATTTCCCCCCACGCGCCAGGAAGGAAAGGGGGAGGCGCAGCTACAACAGGCACCTAGGGCGGTCGCCGGGCCCCTTAGGGCATACCCTAGGCAGCCTCCCCTCCCCCCTCCACCCCTATATATGTGAGGAGAGGAGGGGCCAACACACACCACGAATCCCCAAGCTGTGTGCAGCGCCCCCTCTCCCTCTAGTTCCTCCTCCGTCCAAATCCATCATGCTTGGCAAAGCCCTACGGAAAAGTTTCACCACCACTGTCACCATGTCGTCGTGCTGCTGGAATGATTAATTATTTAGGTTAATTAGGCGCCTAATTACCCTATGACTGTGGCACCCTTCACTTAAATACCCTATTAAAATAAATGACAAGTTATTGTGTGCTACCTCTTGAGCACTGCGTTGGTTTTCCTTGAAGAGGAAAGGGTGATGCAGCAAAGTAGCATAAGTATTTCCCTCAGTTTTGAGAACCAAGGTATCAATCCAGTAGGAGGCTCCTCAAAAGTCCCATGCACCTACACAAACAAACAAGAACCTCGCAACCAACGCAATAAAGGGGTTGTCAATCCCTTCACGGTAAATTGCAAAAGTGAGATCTGATAGAGATAATATGATAAGATAAATATTTTTGGTATTTTTATGATATAGATTGGAAAGTAAAAGATGCAAATAAAAGATAGATGAAAACTTATATGATAAAAGATAGACCCGGGGGCCATAGGTTTCACTAGTGGCTTCTCTCAAGATAGCATACGTATTACGGTGGGTGAAAAAATTACTGTCGAGCAATTGATAGAAAAGTGCATAGTTATGAGATTATCTAGGCATGATCATGTATATAGGTATCACGTCTGTGACAAGTAGATCGAAACGATTCTGCATCTACTACTATTACTCCACACTATCGACCGACTCCTGCCTGCATCTAGAGTATTAAGTTCAGGAAGAACAAAGTAACACATTAAGAAAGATGACATGGTGTAGAGGGATAAACTCATGCAATATGATATAAACCCCATCTTTTTATCCTCGATGGCAACAATACAATACGTGCCTTGCTGCACCTGCTGTCACTGGGAAAGGACACCAGAAGATTGAACCCAAAGCTAAGCACTTCTCCCATTGCAAGAAAGATCAATCTAGTAGGCCAAACCAAACTGATAATTCGAAGAGACTTGCAAAGATAACCAATCACACATAAAAGAATTCTGAGGAGATTCAAATATTTCTCAAAGATAAACTTGATCATAAACCCAAAATTCATCGGATCTCGACAAACACACCGCAAAAAGAGTTACATCGAATAGATCTCGAAGAAGATCAAGGAGAACTTTGTATTGAGATTCAAAGAGAGAGAATAAGCCATCTAGCTAATAACTATGGACCCGAAGGTCTGTGGTAAACTACTCACAACTCATCGGAGACGCCTTGGAGATGATGTAGAGGCCCTCCGTGGTTGATTCCCCCTCCGGCGGAGCGCCGACGAAGGCTCCAAGATGGGATCTCTCGGATACAGAAGGTTGCGGCGGTGGAAATAATTTTTCGTTGTGCTCATGGATGTTTTCGGGGTACGTGGATATATATAGGAGGAAGAAGTAGGTCGGTTGACGCTCGAGGGGCCCATGAGGGTGGGGGGCGCGCCCACCCCTAGGGTGCGCACCGGGCACCCTCATGGCCGCCTCGTTCGCTGCTTGACGTCCACTCCAAGTCTCTTGGATTGCGTTTGTTCCAAAAAGATCGCTCCCGAAGGTTTCATTCCGTTTGGACTCCGTCTGATATTCCTTTCCTTCGAAACACCGAAATAGGCAAAAAAACGGCAATTCGGGCTGGGCCTCCGGTTAGTAGGTTAGTCCCAAAAATGATATAAAAGTGTAGAGTAAATCCCATAAACATCCAAAATGGGTAATATAATAGCATGGAACAATAAAAAAATTAGATACGTTGGAGACTTATCATTCATCCCCAAGCTTAATTCCTGCTCGTCCTCGAGTAGGTAAATGATAAAAATAGAATTTTTGATGTGGAATGCTACCTAGCATAATTCTCAAAGTAATTTTATTTATTGTGGCATGATTGTTCAGATCCAAATGATTCAAGCTAAAAGCTTATAAAACATAAAAATAGTAATACTTGAAGCATACTAACAAATAATCATGTCTTATCAAAATAGCATAGCCAAAGGAAGCTTATCCCTACAAAATCATATAGTTAGGCCATGCTTCATTTTCATTACACAAAATACACCCATCATGCACAACCCCGGTTTCAGCCAAGCAATTGGTTCATACTTTTTAACGCGCTTCAGCTTTTTCAACTCTTACGCAATACATGAGTGCAAGCCATGGACATAGCACTATATGTGGTATATGGTGGTGGTTGTGAAGACAAAAAGGGAGAAGATATTGTCACATCAACCAAGCGTATCAACGGGCTATGGAGATGCCCATTAATAGATATCAATGTGAGTGAGTAGGGATTGCCATGCAACGGATGCACTAGAGCTATAAATTTATGAAAGTTCAACAAAAGAAACTAAGTGGGTGTGCATCCAACTTGCTTGCTCACGAAGACCTAGGGCATTTTGAGGAAGCCCATCATTGGAATATACAAGTCAAGTTCTATAATGAATAATTCCCACTAGTATATGAAAGTGACGACATTGGAGACTCTCTATCATGAAGATCATGGTGCTATTTTGAAGTACAAGTGTGGAAAATAGATAGTAGCATTGTCCCTTCTCTCTTTTCTCTCATTTTTTTATTTGGTGGGCTTCTTTGGCCTCTCTTTTTTATGGGCTTCTTTGCCTCATTTTTTTATAAAGTCTGAAGTCTCATCCCAACTTGTGGGGGAATCATAGTCTTCATCATCCTTTCCTCACTTGGGACAATGCTCTAATAATGAAGATCATTACACTTCTGTTGATTTACAACTCAAAAATTACAACTCAATACTTAGAACAAAATATGACTCTATGTGAATACCTCCGGTGGTGTACCGAGATATGTAATGAATCAAGAGTGGCATGTATGAAAAATTATGAAGGTGGCCTTGCCACAAATACAATGTCAACTACATGATCATTCAAAGAGCAATATGACAATGATGGAGCGTGTCATAATAAACGGAACGGTGGGGAGTTGCATGGCAATATATCTCGGAATGGCTATGGAAATGCCATAATAGGTAGGTACGGTGGCTGTTTTGAGGAAGGTAAATAATGAGTGCATGATATCGGCGAAGGTTGCGCGACATAATAAAGGCTAGCAAAGTGGAAGGGTGAGTGTGCGTATGTCCATGGACTCACATTAGTCATAAAGAACTCATATACTTATTGCAAAAGTCTACTTGCCCTCGAAGCAAAGTACTACTACGCATGCTCCTAGGGGAAGGGTTGGTAGGAGTTAACCATCGTGCGATCCCGAACTCCACTCATAAGGAAGACAATTAAAAGAGCACCCCATGCAACAAATTTGTCACACACCTTTTACCATACGTGCATGCTACGGGACTTGCCAACTTCAACACAAGTATTTCTCAATTTCATAATTACCCAACTAGCATGACTCTAACATTACCATCTTTATATCTCAAAACAATTATCAAGCATCAAATTGATCATAGTGTTTAATGCACTTTCTATGATAGTTTTTATTATACCCAACTTGGATGCTCATCATTCTAGGACCAAATTTATAACCATAGCAAATACCATGCTGTTCTAAAAGACTCTCAAAATAATATAAGTGAATCATGAGATATCAACAATTTCTTCAAAATAAAGCCACCACCGTGCTCTAGAAAATATAAGTGAAGCACACAGAGCAAAACTATCTAGCTCAAAAGATATAAGTGAAGCACATATAGTATTCTAATAAATTCTAAATCATGTGGGTCTCTCCCAAAAGGTGTGTACAGCAAGGATGATTGTGGAAATTTAAAAAGCAAAGACTCATTCATACATGACACTCCAAGCAAAACACATATCATGTGGCGAATAAAAATATAGCTCCAAGTAAAGTTACCGATAGACGAAGACGAAAGAGGGGATGCCTTCCGGGGCATCCCCAAGCTTTAGGCTTTTTGTTATCCTTGAATATACTGGGGTGCCATGGGCATCCCCAAGCTTAGGCTCTTGCCATTCCTTATTCCATAGTCCATCAAACCTTTACCCAAAACTTGAAAACTTCACAACACAAAACTCAACAGGAAATCTCATAAGCTCCGTTAGTGCAAGAAAGAAAGACCACCACATAAGGTACTATAATGAACTAATTATTTATTTATATTGGTGTTAAACCTACTGTATTACAACTTCTCTATGGTTCATACCCCCCGATACTAGCCATAGATGCATCAAAATAAGCAAGCAACACACGAAAAACAGAATCTGTCAAAAACAGAACAGTCTGTAACTTTCGAAAACTTATGGAACTCTAAAAATCCTACCAAAATAGGAAGTCCTGGGAAATTTGTCTATTGATCTACAGCAAAAATAATCAATGCAAAATTATGTTACTGTGAATTACAAAAATTATTTTCATGCACACAAAGTTTCTGTTTTTCAGCAGAATCAAATTAACTATCACCGTAGGTTATCCTATAGGTTCTACTTGGCACAAACACTAAATTAAACATAAAAACACATCTAGACAGAATCTAGATGAAATATTTATT
Source organism: Triticum aestivum (assembly GCF_018294505.1). Taxonomy (NCBI): domain Eukaryota; kingdom Viridiplantae; phylum Streptophyta; class Magnoliopsida; order Poales; family Poaceae; genus Triticum; species Triticum aestivum. The sequence continues at coordinate 160,537,678 of NC_057798.1, read as the reverse complement.
ACTAAACAGAATCAAAAAGCAAGAAACAAAAATAAAATTGGGTTTCCTCCCAACTAGCGCTATTGTTTAACGCCCCTAGCTAGGCATAAAAGCGAGAATAGATCTAAGTATTGCCATCTTTGTCATTTATCTTTTAATGGAGTTATTCTCGGATCCGGGAGGCTCCTTACGTTTCCCTTCATGCTCGGAGATCTTTTGATCCAAAGCATCCAACCGCTTATTGCGAAGTGTAATCAAATTATTCATGTGGTTGATATTCCCACCAATGTTTTTAAGAGGTTCAACAATTTTTTGCAATTCACATAATTTCTCTAGAATTTGGGTTCCTTCTTGAGTAAGGAGTGATCCTTTTTGTAGGGGAAGTACTCCTACTATCCCCTCTATAATTTCATAAGAAAAGCTAGGATCAATTTCAATAAAACTCCCTTTTGCGGCAAAATCAAGGAGTTGTCTATGGGATATGGTTAGCCCAACGTAAAAATTGCGAAGTAAAATTTTGAAATCTCCTTCTATATTGCAACTACGATAAGATTCTAGCATCCTAAACCAATCATCTTTTAAATTATCTCCTTGTCTTTGCTTGAAGTGAAGGACTTCAAAGTCAGGAGACGAAGGGATGAAGACCGAGCTGGCCATGACCACAAGCACACAAGAGGGCAAGCGAAAGAGAGAGGCGAACGGGAAAGAGAGGGCGAATAAAACGGCAAGGGTGAAGTGGGGGAGAGGAAAACGAGAGGCAAATGGAAAATAATATAACGCGAGGGAGATGAGTTTGTGATGGGTACTTGGTAGGTCATGACTTGAGCGAAGACCTCCCCGGCAACGACGCCAGAAATCCTTCTTGCTACCTCTTGAGAACTGCGTTGGTTTTCCTTGAAGAGGAAAGGGTGATGCAGCAAAGTAGCGTAAGTATTTCTCTCAGTTTTTGAGAACCAAGGTATCAATCCAGTAGGAGGCTCCTCAAAAGTCCCATGCACCTACAGAAACAAACAAGAACCTCGCAACCAACGCAATAAAGGGGTTGTCAATCCCTTCACGGTAAATTGCAAAAGTGAGATATGATAGAGATAATATGATAAGATAAATATTTTTGGTATTTTTATGATATAGATTGGAAAGTAAAAGATGCAAATAAAAGATAGATGAAAACTTATATGATAAAAGATAGACCCGGGGGCCATATGTTTCACTAGTGGCTTCTCTCAAGATAGCATAAGTATTACGGTGGGTGAACAAATTACTGTCGAGCAATTGATAGAAAAGCGCATAGTTATGAGATTATCCAGGCATGATCATGTATATAGGCATCACGTCTGTGACAAGTAGATCGAAACGATTCTGCATCTACTACTATTATTCCACACATCGACCGACTACTGCTTGCATCTAGAGTACTAAGTTCATGAAGAACATAGTAACGCATTAAGAAAGATGACATGATGTAGAGGGATAAACTCATGCAATATGATATAAACCCATCTTTTTATCCTCGATGGTAACAATACAATACGTGCCTTGTTGCCCTTGCTGTCACTGGGAAAGGACACCGCAAGATTGAACCCAAAGCTAAGCACTTCTCCCATTGCAAGAAAGATCAACCTAGTAGGACAAACCAAACTGATAATTCGAAGAGACTTGCAAAGATAACCAATCACACATAAAAGAATTGAGAGGAGATTCAAATATTTCTCATAGATAAACTTGATCATAAACCCACAATTCATCGGATCTCGACAAACACACTGCAAGTTACATCGAATAGATCTCCAAGAAGATCAAGGAGAACTTTGTATTGAGATTCAAAGAGAGAGAAGAAGCCATCTAGCTAATAACTATGGACCCGAAGGTCTGTGGTAAACTACTCACAACTCATCGGAGATGCCTTGGAGATGATGTAGAGACCCTCCATGGTCGATTCCCCCTCGGATAAACTACTCACAAAGAGAGAGAAGAAGCCATGGGATCTCGCGGATACAGAAGGTTGCGGCGGTGGAAATAGTTTTTCGTGGTGGTCCTGGTTATTTTCGGGGTACGTGGATATATATAGGAGGAAGAAGTAGGTCGGTTGACGCTCGAGGGGCCCATGAGGGTGGGGGGCGCGCCGGGCACCCTTGTGGACGCCTCGTTCGCTGCTTGACGTCCACTCCAAGTCTCCTGGATTGCGTTTGTTCCAAAAAGATCACTCCCGAAGGTTTCATTCCGTTTGGACTCCGTCTGATATGCCTTTCCTTCGAAACACTGAAATAGGCAAAAAAATAACAATTCGGGTTGGGCCTCCGGTTAGTAGGTTAGTCCCAAAAATGATATAAAAGTGTAGAGTAAAGCCCATAAAAATCCAAAACGGGTAATATAATAGCATGGAACAATAAAAAATTATGGATATGTTGAAGACGTATCATTGTGTCAATGACATGTAGGCCCGCTGGCCCTTTTGACCAGTCAATGTTGACTGGTCAACTGCTGACTATGCGTGCTGACTAGACCCCTGGGCCCCATCTATTATACACTCCGGATAGAGTAGTGCTAGGTGACAAAACCTTATTTCTGTTTATAATTCAAATTAACTAATTCCAAAAATTCTAGAAAATTATTAAAACTTTAAAAGTTAGTATAAAATAATCCATAGCTCGGATGAAAATACTTTGTACATGAAATTGCTCAGAACGACAAGATGAATTCGAATACACGGTCCGTTTGTCACGCACACGTCCCTAGCATAGCGAACCTACAACAATCCACCTCTGGTTCATCTGTCCGAAAACGTCAAACACCGGGAATACTATCCCAGATGTCCCCCCCCCTTCGCCAGTATCACCTACTACTGCGTTAGGGAACACCTAGCACCGCTCATTGTCATGTCATGCATCATCATGCATATGTTTGCATTATATTTATTGTTTCTTCCCCCTCTTCTCTCCGGTAGACTACGAGACCGACGTTGATGTTGTCCCGGTCGACTACGGTGTTGACAACCCCTCCTTCTTGCCAGAGCAACCAGGCAAGCCCCCCCTTGATCACCCGATATTGCCTATTCCTTCTCTCTACTACTTGCATTAGAGCACTGTAGCATGTTACTACTTTCGGTTAATCCTATTCTAGGACATAGCCTGTCTTTGCTACTACTCTTGTTATCTTTACCTGCAATCCTAAATGCTTGGTATAGGATGCTAGTTTATCATCAATGGCCTTACATTCTTGTTCGTCTGCCATTCTATACTATCGGGCCATGATCACTCAGGAGGTGATCATGGATATATACATACATACATACATACTATATAGATGGTGATTAAAGTTGGGTCGGCTCGTAGAGTACCCGCAAGTGATTCAGATATGGGGCCTGAAAGGGTAGGTGGTTCCATCCAGGTAGTCGTGGACCTGGGTTTCCGACGGCTCCCGAGTGTTACTTTGAGGCGGAGCGACAGGGTAGGTTGTGACCACCTAGGAGACAGGTGGGCCTGGTCCTAGTCGGCGTCTGCGGTTACTTCATAATAACATGTTTAACGAGAATCTTGGTATTTGATGTGAGTCTGGCCATTGGCCTATATGCACTAACCAACTACGTGGGAACAGTTATGGGCACTCGACGTCGTGGTACCAGCCAAAGCCTTCTTGACGTCAGCGTCTGAGCGGTGGGCACCGGGTTGGACAGCGTAACGCAACTTCCTTTGTAATGGAGGTTGCTAGGTATACTCACTGGCCGCGTACACAACGTGCAGGTGTGCAATGGGCGATGGACCCAGACCCCTGCACACTTAGGATTTAGACCGGCGTGCTGACCTCTTTGTTGTGCCTAGGTAAGGCTGTGACGTGTTGATCTTTCGAGGCCGGGCATGACCCAGGAAAGTGTGTCCAGCCAGAGGGATCGAGCGTGTTGGGTTATGTGGTGCACCCCTGCTGGGAAGTTTATCTATTCGAATAGTCGTGTCCCTCGGTAAAAGGACGACCCGGAGTTGTACCTCGACCTTATGATAACTAGAACCGGATACTTAATAAAACACACCTAGACAAGTTCCAGAGACAACCCGGTCATCACTTTCCCATAGGGCAACGAGGGGAGGATCGCGGGGTAGAATTATGCTATGCGATAATACTTGGTGAACTTACTATCTACTTTCTTCAACATGCTGCAATATGGAGGCTGCCAGAAGCATAGTCTTTGATAGGACTAGCTATCCCCCTCTTATTCTAGCATTCTGCAGTTCAGTCCATCGATATTACCCCTTTACACAGATACACGTGCATATGTAGTGAAGATCCTTGCTTGCGAGTACTTTGGATGAGTACTCACGGTTGCTTTGCTCCCTCTTTTCCCATTTTCCATTTTATCTCGGACGTCGCAACCAGATGTTGGAGCCCAGGAGCCAGACGCCATTGTAGACCATGACCCCTACTACACTGAGGGTGCCTCCTACTACGTGCAGGCCGCGAACGACCAGGAGTAATTTAGGAGGATCCCTGGCAGGTGGCATGCACCTCTTTCGATCTGTAGCCCAGTTTGTGTTAGCCAACTTATGGAACATATTTAACTTATGTCTGTACTCAGATATTGTTGCTTCCGCTGAATTGTTTATGATCGAGCACTTGTATTCGAGCCCTCGAGGCCCCTGGCTTGTAATATGATGCTTGTATGACTTATTTTACTTTTAGAGTTGTGTTGTGATATCTTCCCGTGAGTCCCTGATTGTGATCATACACGTTTGCGTGTATGATTAGTGTACGATTGAATCGGGGGCGTCACATGCCGGAACTCATGTACTACTTCGCCCCTCTTACTGGATCGAGAAGGCGAGGACGTCATCGAGTTGAACGTGGAGGTGCCGTGCGTTTGATGCTTGATCGGAACAGGTCATGAAGGTGTATGATTACATCAACCGCGTTGATAAACGCTTCCGCTTAGTGATCTACAAGCATATGTAGATGCTCTCCCCCTCTTGTAGATATGCATCTCCATGGATAGATCTTGCGTGTGCATAGAATTTTTTTTGTTTTGCATGCAATGTTCTCCAACATGGGTATGCTCGCCTACTGGCAAAAGTTAGGTAATTTTATGCAGGGCCAAAAATAGATCATATTCAAGGTGAGTGTTCGGTAGGCGAGAAGGGTCCGTTTGAGACCACATATTTTTAGGCATCCGTCACATGACCCAAATTTATTCCATGAGTTTATATGGCCAAATCAAGGCACCATGCCAAGTTGTTTGTGCTTCCAACATATTTTGCATTTTCTGGAGTTTTCTCATTGAAAAAAGGGTGTTAAATGGTCAGACGTGTCACAACATGCAAACAGTGTCAGAAGTCGTTCAAACCTAGCATGCTTGCCTCATATGTTCGTCTCAGGCTGCTGAAAGAAGTTGGGGTCATGTACCCATAGTCCAAAAAATCACTAGTTGAGAGGAGTCTGTTAGACTAGGCAAGACGAGTACATACGTGAGCATGTAGTTTTTCCTAATTTGAATGCTTCTATTATTTGTAATTTCTGTTATTATCAATCAACAAGAACATTTTTATGCACTAACCATTTCTTGAAATTTGTCCATAATTTTGAAATTTCAAGTTGTGTATGAAAAATTGACAAGTTTGAACACCTTTTCCCAAATTGGTAACAAATTTCCAACAATTAATGAAAATTTTGAACAAAAATTGGAAACAACATATTGTTTAAAGAAATTATCAACTTTTTTTGAAGCATAAACATTTCTTAAATCTGTGAACAAAATATTCAAAAACATGAACATTTTTTGAAATCCTAGAATATTTTCAAAATTGTAAAAATATTTGAAAACAAGAACATTTTAGGGTATTCCAAAAAAATCCAAGTTTTTGAACAAGTTTAAAAAAGAACAATAAAGTTTGAAAGGTGAAAAAACTAATTATTAGAAAAAGAGAAAAATAGGGAAAAAATGCTTAGGCTTGGCCTAACTAGGCGACGACATCGATTGTGGCGCCTGTTGGGGGAAAACCCTATTTGACGCCTATTGTGTCAAACAATTGCTGTTTCGCACAAACCCAATCGATACGAGTGAGCAAGAGCCAACCCTTTTAATTTGTTCTTTACCTCTGTAGCTGCCGGTTTTGGAACCTCTAGATAGTTCCAGGCCGGTTTTTACCGGTTTGGTAATGTTTAAGAAGGTTCATGAATCGATTTTTTTTATTTTCGAAATCGCAAAGTTCAAAAATATTCAATATATTTATTTTTTATTTGTATTTTTCAAAAAGTTCAAAAATATCAAAAATATGGTTGTGTTTTCAAAAAAGTTTAGGGTTTCAAAATTTTTTGTGTTTTCAAAAAAATTGAAATAAAAAGGTCTCATTTTGAATTTTGTTCGGAGTTTAAAAATGTGCTCCATGTTTCAGAAATTTTGTTTGCATTTTCATAATTTTTTACAGTTTTGAAAAATGTTCGCATTTAAAAAAAATCACGTTCAAATTTCCAGAAAAATGTTCAAATATGTTGCTGGTCATAGTTCTTAAATCTCGGTGATGTTTGTTAGTCAAGGTAGCTGGCTCATTGTATTGGTTCTGCTCGTTTCACTACTAGACCACTATAGAGATTGTTCATTGCTGGGCCGAACTAGTTTACTATGTTGTGTGTACGGTCGGGGTGATGTATTTTGTAAAAGGACATTCCTATCCTTTTATGAAGGGGTATGAGCAATCTGATTCGTCAATGTATTTAGTAGGGTTGTACCGATGAAGAAGTGTCCTTTTATATGCATGGTCCATGTTAGTCCTGCTACACACGTGCACGACAACTATACTTTTAACCTCTCCTTGATAAACTGGGAGCGACTACAATAGAAAAGCAGCTTGTGGTGCAAAAATGAAAAAAATGAATCTAGGCCATCAGATCCATTGTAGAAGGTACAGAATCAAGTGGAGGGATCCCAAGCTACTTAATGTGCATTTCATGAAAAAAAAACTGCTAGTAGTTGATGTCAAATAGACTTTTGCAGTAACCACCTCCACTTTTCATGTCCAAACGATTTAGTTCTTAGTAAATAGTAGTAAGCTAGCCTCTACATGGCAAATTGGACTACCAACGACACTAATATGTGAGCACGTTTACTCTGAAGCATCTTAGGGACAGGAAATTGGGTATACATGTTAAAATAGACAATTCTAGCCACAAATGCTTGATTGCATGTTAAACTGGACTATCCCTGCCACATTTTTTGAGTATATGTCAATCCGGAACATCCCTAGCATAACACAAGAAGACATTCATATCGAGTTACCAATAATATGACAAGATCAATAAGACTTGCTAGCAAAAATTGCATCAGCTTTGGTACATGATGGGCTATGCCAAGTCCGAAGGACTATGATAATCACTGTTGAACATGCATTGCCATTAAGAACTCAAAACCGGTAATCAGTTTGACAAGAATAATGTTAGCAGAGCCACTCCCTAATATAACAAGTGAACCATGTACCAAGTATAATAATAGGCACATACCAGTGTCTATTCTTGATATTGTGTAGCATGAACAAAACTATACGCTTCATATAGTCATTTCTACACTTACCATAACATCATCATTACAGGCAGAAACTACAACAATAGTTCTTCTATAGTTTTGCCAAGAAAAGGAAAAGTACTTATCCGATCCACAATTTGTGCATCAGTATACTTGTTGTCAACAATTTTTCATGAGTTATAGGATCTATGACGATCAATCTTTCTTAGTGAAAACCGACATTAAAGACTAACAACAAGAAATCAATTGACATGACTCATGTAGCCTGATACCATTTATATTTCAAACAACAAACGAGAACCTTGCTTTTCTGGTGGCTCACAACTCATAATAACATCTCAAAGCTGTAGGAAAAATGTGAAATGCAGTAACAATGAAACAAATGGTTGTGCTTGGTTCTCCAGAGTACTTAACAGTGAAACAGAAAACCAAAATATACTTTTAAACCACCACAAACAGTAGCAATACATAATCAAATGAAGTTACTAATATGCATCATTCACACATGAGCAGGTTTGACATGAACAAGTACAAGAAAATAGAACTATAGAGATGCGGCATAAATCAACTAGCTAATAAAAATTGAGATCAAGCACAAATGTACTAGCTAAATCAAATAACATCTATTTACCAGGGAAATTAACCACCATGGTGACGCCTTGTAGGTTTGCACCACGTCACACAGGTCGGTTTGGAAGGAGCAGAGGAGCCCACCACCTATGGCAACAGTCTGTGTGTCAGCATATATACTAGGACACTTCCAATTGTTGACTCTTAGTATTCGATGCACAATTTGCCGACCCTCGATGCCACCTTCTTTGGTAATCATAATTCATATATACTAGGACACTCATTATTATTCTCTGTTAAACTGGAGCAATTTTAGCAATGAATTAGGATTTTGATATGCTGATAAATGCACAATTTCATTTTATTTTTTGCTATTGATTTTGTAATACAGAACTGCAAGTATTAAAACTTTTAGTGAATTGTTCTAAACTGCAAGATGCCGAAGTTATCTGACCAGACTCAATCTTCGAACTTGATTCTCCAGATTATGTATGACTGAAATAAAACTTCCAAATTAGAGTACCAAAATGCCTAGCACAGTAGCAATACATCATCAAATCGAAGTTATTATGCATCGTTCACTGAGAAGATTTGACATGAACAAAAAATAGAACAAGAGATGCAACATAGATCTACTTGATAGTAAAATTAGGATGTAGCACAAATTTACTAGCAAATAAAAATTAGCATATAATCGCCAAGAAAAAGAACCACCTTGTTGCACGCGCCGGATGGGAAGGAGCCAAGGAAACCAGCGGCTTGCTATCGACGGGGGGGGGGGGGGGGGGGAGGCGGAGGCTGGCTGTTAATGGGGAGGGAGGGAGGGCAGGAGAGAGGGAGAGGGAGAGAGAGGCGAAAACTCCACCGTTGTAGAAGCTTCAGAAGGGAGTGTGTGTCAAGCACACCGTGGGGCGGAGGCTGTTGCTGATGAGCTCTGACCTGGTCCGCCTCAAACTGGGCCGCAAGCCACACAACGGCAAGGAGCCATCCGGAGAAGGATCATCACCTCTACTAGGAGCACTCGCCCAACTTGGAGTAGGGATCTGGGTGGCCACCTCCACCGCCACCGCCGCCCTTAGACAAGATTTGGTTTGTGCGCTGCCTCTGCCCACGGGATTTGGGTTTCGACGAGGAGGGGAATCGAGACCAAATTAGCTATCAAGGAGGGACTATTTTGCACACACAACACCCCACTAGAATCTGGGCCATCAATCTCCCATCGAATGGAACTGGGCCAGTTTTTCTAAAAAAAAATTACCACGGGCTGCTTTCCTATTGTAGTCGCTCCCGGGAGTGATTACAATAGAAAAGCAGTTTATGGTGCAAAAAATGAAAGAAAAAAACAAATCTGGGCCATCAGATCCATTGTAGAAGGTACAGATTCAAGTGGAGGGATCCCAAGCTACTTAATATGCATTTTATGAAAACCCCCTTGGTAGTAGTTGATGCCAAACAGACTTTTGCAGTAACCACCTCCACTTTTCATGTCCACACGTTTTGGTTCTTAGTAAATAGTAGTATTGCCATATCTTCAGTGTTCATGTCTGCTCCCTCCCTTTGTACATATGTATTAAATGTCAAATATATTTGAGTAAATGAAAAATTAAGCCAGCTTCTACATGGCAAACAGGACTACCAATGGCACTAATATGTGTGTACGTTTAAGCTGAAGCATCTCAGGAACAAGAAATTGGGTATACATGTTAAAATGGACCATTCTAGTCACAAATGCTTGATTGCATGTCAAATTGGACTATCCCTGCCACATTTTTTGAGTGTATGTCAATTTGGAACATCCCGTGCATAACACAAGAAGACATTCATATCAAGTTATCAATAACATGACAAGATCAACAAGAATTGCAAGCAAAAATTGCATCATCTTTGGTACATGACGAGGGCTATGCCAAGTCTGAAGGACTATGATTATCACCGCTGGACAAGCACTGCCATTAATAATTGCATCGAGGTTGCTATCTTGATGGCACACAACAGTTGCCTCCAGATGTAGTGCTTCTTGTTCATTAAGCTTCTTTTCCTAGGAGAGATCATACATAACAAGCACGATTTAATTAGCGCCAGTCCATATATGTGTCATACATTCATACTTCAAACTTTTTAATCATGAGCCGACCAAATAAATATGCATCAACAATACCATCTAACGGTGTGTTGCACATACTACATGGAAGCAAAAAATAGATAAGAAATCACATTCATCGCAAAAGACAACCTAGAGTATGTTTTATGGATAATCCTAACTTACCAATAATGGAAAAATTATATAAACATTATTTATCTTGTACAGGAAATACAATTATTTAAATAACTATCCTATTAGAAACCCATCCTTCATCAAACTTGGCGTTTTCAAATAGCCTATCGCATGTACAAATAAAAAGAGCCTATCGTATGATACAACGATGTGTTAAACCCTCGAAGCCACTGGACATTTTAATCACTCAAAACCAGTCGTGAGTTCGACAAGAACAATATTAGCAGAGCCACTCCCTAATATAACTAGTGAACCATGTACCAAGTATAATAATAGGCAAATAACATTGTCGATTCTTGACATTGTGAAGCATGAACAAATCTATACGCTTCATATAGTCATTCTACACTTACCATAACATCATCACTACAAGCATAGACTACAACAACAGTTCTTATATTGTTTTGCCAAAAAAAGGAATAGTACTTATCCGGTCCACAACTTGTGCATCAGAATACTTGTGGTCAACAATTTTTCATGAGTTATAGAATCTATGAAGATCAATCTTTCTTAGTGAACACCGACATTGAAGACTAACAACAAGAAATCAATTGACACGGCTCACGTAGCATGATATCATTTGTATTTCAAACAATAAGCAAGAACCTTGCTTTTCTGGTGCCTCACAACTCATAATTCAAGGAAATATGCCCTAGAGGCAATAATAAAGTTATTATATATATTTCCTTATATCATAGTAAATGTTTATTATTCATGCTAGAATTGTATTAACCGTAAATCCAGTACATGTGTGAATACATAGACAAAACAGAGTGTCCCTAGTATGCCTCTACTTGACTAGCTCGTTAATCAAAGATGGTTATGTTTCCTGACTATAGACATGTGTTTTCATTTGATGAACGAGATCACATCATTAGAGAATGATGTGATGGACAAGACCCATCCGTTAGCTTAGCATAATGATTGTTAAGTTTTATTGCTATTGCTTTCTTCATGACTTATACATGTTCATCTGACTATGAGATTATGCAACTCCCGAATGCCGGAGGAACACCTTGTGTGCTATCAAATGTCACAACATAACTGGGTGATTATAAATATGCTCTACAGGTGTCTCCAAAGGTGTTTGTTGGGTTGGCATAGATCGAGATTAGGATTTGTCACTCTCTGTATCGGAGAGGTATCTCTGGGCCCTCTCGGTAATGCTCATCACTATAAGCCTTGCAAGCAATGTGACTAATGAGTTAGTTACAGGAGGATGCATTACAGGACGAGTAAAGAGACTTGTCGGTAATGAGATTGAACTAGGTATGAGGATACCGACGATCGAATCCAGGGCAAGTAACAGACCGATGACAAAGGGAATAAACATATGTTGTTATGAGATTTGACCGATAAAGATCTTCGTAGAATATGTAGGAACCAATATGAGCATCCAGGTTCTGCTATTGGTTATTGACCGGAGATGTGTCTCGGTCATGTCTACATTGTTCTCGAACCCGTAGGGTCCGCACGGTTAACATTCGATGGCGATCTGTATTATGAGTTATGTGTTTTGGTGACCGAAGTTTTGTTTGAGTCCCAGATGAGATCACAGACATGACGAGGAGTCTCGAAATGGTCGAGAGGTAAAGATTCTTATATTGGAAGGTAGTATTCGGACATCGGAATGGTTTCGAGTGGTTCAGGTATATTACCGGAGTACCAAGGGGTTACCAGAACCCCTCGGGGAAGTATTGGGTATACATGGGCCTTAGTGGAGAGAGAGGAGGGCCGCAAGGGGTGGCCGCGCCCCCCCATGGCAGTCCTAATTGGACTAGGGGAGGGGGCGGCGCCCCCCTTTCCATCTCCCTCTCCCTCTCCTTCCTTTTCCCCTCCGATATGAAAGGAAAAGGGGGGGGGGCGAATCCTACTAGGAGTGGAGTCCAAGTAGGACTCTCCCCCATGGTGCACCCCTCCTGGCCGACCGCCTCCTCCTCCCCTCCTTTATATATGAGGGTGGGGGCACCCCAAAGGACATCAATTGTTCTCTTAGCCGTGTGCGGTGCCCACCTCCATAGTTTACACCTCCGGTCATAGCGTCATAGTGCTTAGACGAAGCCCTGCGCGGATCACACCACCATCACCGTCACCGCGCCGTCGTGCTGACGAAACTCTCCCTTGACCCTCTGCTGGATCAAGAGTTCGAGGGACGTCATCGAGCTGAACGTGTGCTGAACTTGGAGGTGTCGTATGTTCGGTGCTAGATCGGTTGGATCGTGAAGACATTCGACTACATCAACCACGTTAACCTAGCGCTTCCGCTTTCGGTCTATGAGGGTACGTGGACTCACTCTTCCCCTCTCGTTGCTATGCATCTCCTATATAGATCTTGCGTGATCATAAGAATTTTTTTGAAATTGCATGCTACGTTCCCCAACACTAATAATGTCTCAAAGATGTAGGAAAAATGTGAAATGCAGTAACAATGAAACAAATGGATGTGCTTGGTTCTCCAGACTACTTAACAGTGAAATAGAAAACCAAAATAGACTTTTAAACCACCACAAACAGTAGCAATACATAATCAAATGAAGTTACCAATATGCATCATTCACACATGAGCAGGTTTGACATGAACAAGTACAAGAAAATAGAATTATAGAGATGCCGCATAAATCAACTAGCTAATAAAAATTGAGATCGAGCACAAATGTACTAGCTAAATCAAATAACATCTATTTACCAGGGAAAATAACCACCATGGTGACACCTTGTACGTTTACACCACGTCACACATGTCGATTTGGAAGGAGCAGAGTGGCCCACTGAGGGAGTCCTGGACTAAGGGGTCCTCGGACAGCCGAACTATATACTTTGGCCGGATTGATGGACTATGAAGATACAAGATAGAAGACTTCGTCCCATGTCTGGATGGGACTCTCCTTGGCATGGAAGGCAACCTTGGCGATTCGGATATGTAGATTCCTTTCTCTGTAACTGACTTTGTACAACCCTAGCCCCCCGGTGTCTATATAAACCGGAGGGTTTGGACTTCTAGGGTTAAGCCACAACAATCATATCCTCATAGGCTAGACTTCTAGGGTTTAGCCATTACGATCTCGTGGTAGATCAACTCTTGTAATACTCATACTCATCAAGATCAATCAAGCAGGAAGTAGGGTATTACCTCCATAGAGAGGGCCCGAACCTGGGTAACATTTTGTCCCCCGCCTCCTGTTATCATTAGCCTTAGACGCACAGTTCGGGACCCCCTACCCGAGATCCGCCGGTTTTGACACCGACACCCACCACCTATGGCAACAGTCTGTGTGTCAGCATATATACTAGGACACTTCCAATTGTTGACTCTTAGTATTCGATGCATAATTTGCCGACCCTCGATGCCACCTTCTTTGGGAATCATAATTCATATATACTAGGACACTTCTTATTATTCTCTACTAAACTGGAGCAATTTCAACAATGAATCAGGATTTTAATATGCTGACAATGCACAAATTTCATTTTGTTTTTTGCCTCGCAGAATCAATTTACTTTCTTTCCAACTTTCCGAGCTATTGACTCTGTATACGGAACTGCAAGTATTAAAACTTTTAGTGAATTGTTTTAAACTGCAAGATGCTGAAGTTATCTGATGGGACTCAATCTTCCAACTTGATTCTCCAGATTACGTATGACTGAAATAAAACTTCCAAATTATAGTACCAAAACGCCTAGCACATTAGCAATACATCATCAAATCAAAGTTATTATGCATCATTCACTGAGAAGATTTGACATGAACAAGAAAATAGAACGAGAGATGCAGCATAGATCTACTTGATAGTAAAATTGTGATGTAGCACAAATTTACTAGCAAATAAAAATTAGCATATATTTACCAGGAAAAAGAACCACCTCGTTGCACGGGCTGGATAGGAAGGAGCCGAGGAGACCACCACCGGCTTGCTGCCGACGAGGGGGGGGGGGGGGTGAGGACGCTGGTTATTCATCGGGAGGGAGGGAGGGAGAGAGAGAGAGAGGGAGGGAGAGAGAGAGGCGATGAACCCACCGTCGTAGGAGCTTCAGAAGGGAGTGTGCGACAAGCATATCGTGGGGCGGAGGCTGTTGCTGATGAGCTCCTATCTGGTCCGCCTCAAGCTGGGCCGCCAGCCACACAATGGCAAGGAGCCATCAGGAGAAGGAGCATCACCTCTACTAGGAGCGCTCGCCCAACTTGGAGTAGGTACCTGGGCGGCCGCCACCACTGCCCTCGGACAAGATTTGGTTCATGCGCTGCCTCTGCCCATGGGATTTGGGTTTCAACGAGGAGGGGCATCGGGACCAAATTAGCTATCAGGGGGGGACTATTTCGCACACACAACACCCCACCCGAATCTGGGCCATCAATCTCCCATCCAATGGAACAGATCCAGTTTTTCTATTTTTGCACCACAGAGTGCTTTTCTATTGTTGTCGCTCCCCGTCTCAAGGGTGTGTATTTGCTCTCTGTTCCCGTGGCACGCGGGGCATAGGATTGCCCCTTGTCCATCTTTGGTCGGCGGCAGGGCAAGCTTGATTTAGGCCGTCCTTTGGCGTCAGTGTTTAACGCCCAGGTGTGTGGAGCGGTGGATGAACAGAGTATATTGTGTTATTAACTGATGTAGTACGAGTGCTGAAATATATATTACTATGGTATCGGCTTTCTAGGAGTTTCAAGATGAAATATATATGAGATGATGAGTCTTTTTATTTGCAAGAAAGCTTCAAGGGGCAACGTTTTGCCAGCTTCAGTTTTTTAGCAGTAAATCACACTTTATTAGATAGTCTCAAGGTTTACAGGGATACATAGGGGATCATGGGAGGAGTGCGGATTTTTGGAGGCCGAGCTCCAATGAGCTCGGTATTTTGAAAGATAATAATTCAAAAAGCATATTTAAAAGTTTCAAAAAATCTGGAAAAAAATCCATGGAAACATATATGCATTCCGCAAAAACGTGTTAAATTTCGTCGAAAAATGTTGTGATTTGTAGGCTGTACAAAAAAATAAATCTCCGGCCCAATAACAAAAATAAAAGGCCCATTTAAAAATGCATATTTGTGTTTTTTCTATACGCCACATGTAAACGTATAATGCTGTGAAATTTTGCATATATGTAGTATACATGTGCATGTGTATTCAAAAAATAATTTTTGAATTTTTCGTGCTTCAAAAAAATAAAATTTGAAAACGAGCCCATTGGAGCTCGGCTTCGTTGGCATTTTCCGATCATGGGAGCTAGGGCTGGAAAAAAAGCTCGAAGCTCGCGAGCTAAACAAGTAGCTCGTGACTCGGCTCGAATCGACTCGAACTCGAAGAATAATGAGTCGAGCCGAGCTTTAGTTTAAGATCGTTTATAGACCAAGTTAAACGAGTCAATCTCACGAGTACTCGTGTAACTCGTTAGGCTCGATACAATAGATCAGCCACTCCCAATACAAAGAAAGATCAGCCGCTAAACAACTTACGTCCCAGGCGCACAACCCAAGGCCGAGCAGTTGAAGGCCTAGCCTCCTAGGAGACTCACGCGTTACAAGAAAAATACAATTGTTTAGTGATATATATGTTTAATATATACATAATCATTTTTATTATATTTGAGGGATTTATGTTTATATCTTAAACGAGCTTAACAAGCTAAACGAGCCAGCTTGTGAGTTATACGAGTCGAGCCAGTCTTGGGTTTGAGCTCGTTATAGTTACGAGTCGAGTCGAGCTAGCTCGTTAACGAAACGAGCTCTAGCGAGTCGAGCCGAGCTGGCTCGACTCGGCTCGAATTCCAGCCCTAATGGGAGCTCCTAGCCACACATGGCAACCAACATCTAACGAACTGGAGGGAATTTTGCTAAATTATGAGCCTCCCAATTGAGAGCTTGGCATTCAAAAATGATATCACATGTGGCAACCTCCCTCGCCCGGGAAGAGATCTCTGATGATGGCTGAATATCTTCCTTCGGTGCCCTTGCTGATTTCCGAGACCACCGTCTTCAAATCACACACAACCACAAGTCTGTCTATTGCAAGATCAAGAGCAAGTGAAAGGGCTTCACAACACGTCAGGGCTTCAAGTGTTGCCAGCTTCAAATGATTTTCCTTTTCTCACGTACTTTTGCAATATATTTCGATGACACAGGTAGTGCGCCATTGATTCGGAAGCAGACTACTAAGATCAGTATCGGCATGGTAAAAGTCCTATTGAGTGCCTGAACATAATCAGACATACAAAAACCCTTCCCCTCATCAAAAAAATAAAATACATACAAAAACCCGATTTTTTTTTGAAAAGGTGGAAGACCCCCGGCCTCTGCATCTAGACGATGCATATGACCATTTTATTAGTTATTAACATGAGACCTTACAAAGCCATACAACAGTAAGATTAAAACCACCGCCTAAGCTACATCTGTCGCTACTCCTATCCAGTTGATGAAGGGGCGCTGATAGTCTAGGCCTAATACCAAACAGGCCTTGCAGCCAAACCTAACGTCTAAGACCTGAGGTCCCAACCAGGACGCCTGCCGGGTATGGGCACCCACCAATCTGGCGTGCTCCTCAACCAGGACGCCTGCCGGGCAAGCTTTTAAATAGCGGATAGCGGACTGGTTGCGGATTAGGGTTCACGTAGCGGAATGCTGATAGCGGACGATATTGCGGGTGCTATGTCCACATAGCCAATTCAAAAAAACACTCATAAATTTGAGATTGTTGTGTATATTTCTAGGCCATTGACAAAAAATATGACACTTAATTTGAGAAATCATCATTTATATAAGAAAATAAACTATAATTGAACAATATTTGGTCATGCAACCATGCAAGCAAGACACATTTACCAAAATATATTACACAATAGAACAACAGGGACTTATATAGCGGGCGATATTGTGGATAGCGGACGATATAGCGGTCTAACAGGTGATATTGCGCCCGCATCATGACAACGCGCTATTTTCTAACGCAACCTTAAGCTAATAGCGGCAGGGTGACGCTACCGCTATTGCGGCCGCAATAGCGGAGGTAGCGGACGCTATTTAAAAGCTTGCTGCCGGGTATGAGGCCGCCGCAGCCACCTGCCACCAATCCATCTTCAGAGTTGTACTGCTGCATCAACCTTGCACGGTCTAGCTGCCGCCGACGCCACCACGACGCCAGGCAACGTCGACCTCCTGCGCGTGTCCATACAAAAACCCGATGTGAGTGAATTGCAAAAAATATCAACATTGAAGGGTATGGTTGCAGAAACCACACTTCTACAGTATTGTGCCAAAAATCACTAATTCTAAGACTATTTAAAAATAACACTAGTCGCTCGGTTTGGCCGTTTTGATGATGATTATGACAAAATGTTCAACGGAAATGTTGGGACTGTCAACCACTAAAGAACCTGACTCCTTTGTACAGTAGTAATGGCAGGTCGATACCTTTCATTTCCCTTCACGGCTAATCTGAACCTACACTCAAAGTTGCACGCTCAGATGAAAGTTAAACGGACCAGTTTTATTCATGACGAACTCAGCCAGACGTGTGAATCTGTTTGCCCGTGACAATCTGCTCGCTACACTGTACAAACTCCGTCCAAGAATTGGCGTCAGGCGTCGAGTCTTGTGATGATCATCGGTAGCCCGTACTTTGGCCGCAGCGTGATGACGTCGGTCGGCGCGTGCACGTAGCTCGCTGAGAGCGACAGCGCAAACCTCCGGAGGATGACGGCGACTTCGGCCTTGGCCTGGACCATGGCGAAGTTCTGCCCGATGCACGTCCTCGGACCCATGGAGAAGGACAAGAGCGCGTTGACGTGGCTCGCGGCCCGGGCGGCGCCGCCGCCGGCGTCGAACCTCATCGGATTGAACTCGTCGGCGTCCTCGCCCCACACCTCCTTGTCCCGGTGTATCGTCGCGATGGGGATGGTCAGGAGCGCGTCCCTCGGCACGGTGACGCCGCCGAGCTCCACCTCCGACCTCGTCCTCCTCCGGATGAGCGGGACCGGGCTGTACAGCCGCAGCGTCTCCAGCAGGAACAGGTTCACCAGCCTCAGCCTGCTGAGCGTGTCGTAGGTGAGGACCTGATGATCCCGGCCGCACTCCCGCAGCACCTCCTCCCTGAGCCTCTGCTGCCACTCCGGGTGCGTGCCCAGCAGGAACATGGTCCAGTTGAGCATGTGCAGGCTCGTCTCCTGCCCGGCGAAGAAGAAGGTCTTGCACTCGTCGATCATCTCGTCCATGCTCAGCAGCGGCGCCTGCCCGTGCTCCGGCGCGCACGCCTCCAGCATCAGCCCCAGCAGGTCGCTCCCGTAGCCGTCCGTGTCCTTGGCGGCGAGCCTGTTCTCGATGATCTCCACCAGCGTGCTTCTCATCATCTTGTTCAGCTTCCACAGCCTCATGTTCTTTTTGGTAGGCACGAACCTGGGAAACAATCAAACAAATCAACGTGAGACGCCAGACTTGAGCGTGCATGCATCACTGTGCTTGATCTGTGGTGTACCTGAATCCTGGAATGTAGTCGGTCCAGAGGGTCGAGAAGGCGATGAACTGGATCTCGTTCAGCGCCAGGAAGATCTTCCTGCCCTCTCTGTAGCTGCTCCCGAACGCGGTGCGCGAGATCACATCCGCGGTTAGCTCCTCGAACTGGCTAGTCAGCCCGATCTCCTGGCAATCCTTCTTGCCCTGAGTAGCCAACTGCGCCTCCCACCGGGACGCCATCGACAGCACACAGTCCACCATTGTCGACGTCATCACCTATATATTGTAGAGCTTGTATTGTATGTATGTATTGTATACTAGTATACTAATAGTAAGATGCCCGTGCAGTTTAGCCAAGGCAGCACATTACATTCTTGTGGAGTTGTGCATGCATGTGCGTACCTTGAGCTTGTCCACGTTGAAGGCCGGGTGCACGACCTTCTTGTGGCGGTGCCAGACGTCGCCGTCGGTCATGACGAGGCCCTTGCCCACCAGCCGGACGATGGGATTCATCCGGTTCTTGGGGAACAGCCCCGTCCGGTCCGAGAGCAGCTGCTTCGCCATGCCCAAGTCGGCCACGCAGATGTTGGGCGTCGACCCGAACCAGTACAGGAACACGCGCCCTGCAACCCCGCACGAACTGGCCATTCTCAAAACACCATGACGCTGCAGACTAGCTACTTCGGATGCCAAGTATGTTACCGTAGAGGGGGATCCATTCGCGGAACTGGGGCTGGGAGATGGGGATGAAGTCGTGGGACGACACGTCCAGCACGAGGCCGGCGCCGGCCGCGCGGAGCCGCCGGATGTCGCCGAGGTTGCCGACGAAGAACCTGTACCCCGGCCCGCGCACGCCCTGCCGCGCCAGCCTCCTGGCGATGGCGCGCGGCCTCCACACCAGGCGCACCAGCGCGTTGAACAGGCACGAGGCCAGCACGGCCGCCGAGAGCGCCACCGAGACCGTCCAGACGGTGGCGGCCATGGCCATGGTCATCACATCAATGAGCTGGGCGCAGCTGCTGCATGCGTGCCTGGCAAGTGCGTACACCATGGAGGTTGAGTACATGCAATTGTGGTGAAATTTCAATGGCGCGGTGCATAGGGAGTTCCGGTAAGAAGTTGGACACTTACTGGGCGCTGGTGGACGGTGGTATCCTTGGTTGCTTGTCCTCTGCGCGTTTTCGTATATGTAGACGTAATGCGATCGATCCCATGACTGATTAGATTATGGTTCTCGATTGAGACCCGTGATTTCATGGTGACGGACTGACTGATAGACGATGGGGCACGAGCTAAGCACCCATGCGTGAACAAACTCGTTTCCAAACCGCAAGAGCTCCAACAATCCCAACAGGACAAATGACGGTTCTTCTCTTGTGAGAACTTGCTCCGAAATTCCTTCGGATCTGACCGTACTTCTCTTCTGAGAACTAGGAGTCTTCTCCTGACTTGGGCGAAAAAGATACTCGGTCTTCTGTTAAAAAAAAAAAACTCAGTCTCACGCATGGTTTTGACCTTGATCAAAGGACATCTTCAAGTGCGGGCCCTTAAAATGCCCACAAATATTTGGGCCTTGATCTAAAGCCATCCAGCCGCATCGGTCCGCTGATGCCTCCGCGTGTCTGAATTTTTGTAAATCGGAACCAAGCCTATAGGAGATTTATGAGAGTCCGAATATCCGTCTGGTCTATCTTTTTTTAAGGGTCGTCTAGTCTATCAAAAGCCATCACGTGCCCCACACCACAACCCCACTCTCCTCTCGTCTATACAACAGGGCGGAAGACCGCTGCTATTTGGCAGAAGAAGTGATTAAAACAGGTTTTAGAAATTGGGCCCAACTTGTGAGAGTTGCTATTCTGTGGAAACAAGGGAATATCACATGATAAAATATAGACAAATAGCAACACTATTTGGCAAAAGGACATTTGAGGTATATCATTGGATGGTTAACTCTCGTATCTGTGTCCGTGGATCGATAATGAGTCCGATTTGATGGACAACATTGAAGATGCCCTAAGGTTTTATATTGCCCGTGCATTAATTTTGACATTTTTAATTGAATAATACAATATTGCTTTGTGAAAAGTACATCTTCCAACTATAAATGTTGTGAAGGTCACATTATCAACAAAACCACTCAAAACAGTCCAAAGGACTTTTAAGAGTTGAGCAACCATTTATAAACTCCAAGCAATGACCGAGAGCTGAAAATACCCCCCAAAAAAACTTAAAATTAGGTCGCATCGTCAACAAAACCACTCAAAACAGTCCAAGGGAGTTTTTAGAGTTGATCAACCATTTATAAACTTCAAGCAACGATTGAGAGCCGAAATTCCCTCTCTCCCCCCCCCCCCCCCCCCCAAAAAAACTAAAAATTAGGTCACATCATCACCAAACCCACTCAAAACAGTCCAAGGAACTTTTTAGAGTTGATCAACCATTTATAAAACTTCTAATAATGATTGAGAGCCGAAAATTCCACTTCCCTCTTTTTTTATGCATAACACTAGTAAGCTGCATGTCCCATGAACACATGAAAAAAGAATTATTTGTCAAGCAAAATGCTCAGGAATACTTATTACATATAAAAGGAACTCCCTCCGTTCACAAATATAGGATGTTTTGTGTATTTCAATAAGGACTATATATAGGCTGAAATAAGTGAACAAACACATTAAAATGTGTCTATATACATCTGATTCAGAAAAAAATAGTTAGAACATCTTATATTTGTAAATAGAGGGAGTAGTACATAAGATCAAATTTGTTTTTCACTTCTACTAAATTTTGGTCTAAACCGTCGGTTGTTGTTTCCTTCTGGTTTTTGCCCTTTTGTTTAGAATGTTCTGGTTCTGCCTTTGCTTTTGCAAAGAGGTCTTTCTTTTGAAGATACGAACCTGGTTGAAGCTATGGAATGGACTAAAGAACCGGATGCTAAATGTGGGATTTTTGCAATCATTGATAGTCTGCCATATGATGATTTTGTCAGGATTATTGTCACTCTTTGGGCTGTATGGCATGCTCGCAGAAAGGCACTTCAAGAACAAATTTTTCAGTCACCCAATTCAACTCATCATTTTGTTGCAAGTTATCTATGGGAGCTGGGCGAGTGCAAGCCGAAGAAGCCTCTAGCTGCGTCGGCTACTTGGACAGTACGCATGCGAGTGCCTCCACCTGATGGCTTAGCCATAAGAGTCTATGGTGCCACTTCGCAGGGCACGGACGAGGGCTCATATAGTGTGGTGTTCAGAGATGACATAGGTAAACACCTCGTCTCATCAACTATTAAGTGTGCAGGGATAACTGATCATGCAACTCTCGAGGCATTAACTTGTCAAGAAGCTCTATCTCTGGCTCTAGACCTGGATTAACACATGTGATAATAGCATCAGACCGTCAAGAAGTGGTCATGAACATACAAAGGCACTGGAGGTTTATATGTTGGTATTGTCAAGGAGATCGAAGCAACATCTACTCAGTTTGCAGCTTGCTATGTCATCTTCGAGGGACACGATTCTAATATCGAGGCACATAGTCTCGCTAAACACGCTTTAGGCCTTTCTTTTGGACACCATCTGTGGCTCCTTGATACTCCGGACCTAAATTGCATCCTAATGTATTTGGACTATGATAAATAAATAAAGTGTGTTTAGACACAAAGAAGTTTTTCTTGTGGATGGTTAATTTGGCGGCCTTTTTATGGGCCTTTATCATAAGTTATTCTTTTTAATGGGCTAGCTCGTGATACTATTGCAAATGTAATAGGCCCAACTGAGCTATCTAATACTTAAAAAACTCATTCATGTTGATCTAGAGGGAGGCGGCATCGGAGTGCGTAATAGGGTGCCTGAAGGGAGGTGGCGCCGGAGGAATACATAAAAGAAAGAGAAAACACACACAATGATAGGAAGAGGAGGGGCAAGTCTTGGGGGTATTTGCTTTATAAATTATTGTGATTTTAGGGTAAACCCCTTCGATTTTAACTAAGTGCAGCCTAGGGACCCATTGAGGTATTTGTGCATTGAATGGCTTTAGGAAGGTTCCTTTTGATTTTCTTACCGGATTTGGGGATCTTCGAGAAGGTTCTTTCCGGTTGTTTGAGCTGTTTTTTATTTTTTTATTTTTCAGTTATTACCTTTTTTTTCAAAAAATATTCACAGTTTTCAAAAAATGTTACATATTGTCAGAAGTATTCACATTTATTGTTTTTGGACAATTTACAATTTTTTTAAATGTCACCTCTTTAGAAATTTCTAAATTTGGTTAAAACGTCCATGGAAGTTAAAAAAATATTTGCGCTATTTTTCTAAAAAGGTTCATTTTTTAGTTGTTCAAGTATTTCCTTATAAATGTTGTCAAACTAAAAGAAAACAAAAGTTTTAAAAGAAATATATTTTGTGCTATTATGTAAAACGGACAAAATACGTAGAAAACTGATCAGGGAAAGAAATATGGTTGCTCGTTATGCCGGACCGAAAGGTAAGCCCGCTAGCTCGTTCCTATGCGGGACATCAATGATTTGACGCAATATGCCTCAAATAGTCGGGGGAGACTTGTATGAGATCTCACATTAGGTGATATCAATGAGATCACCCCTCAAAATTCATATTTAGGCATTTAAAAAAATCTAAAATTGTTTGACGACATCCATGTGGAGTATGTCTACAACTCCGAAAAAATCAGCACAAAACTCGACGTACATTTGGAGATTCAAAAAAGAAAAGTTCGAATGTGAATAGTGGCAGCTTTGGGTGAATAGTACTTTGACACTATTCACATCCAATTTTGCCTTCTTTTTATTAATGTAGGTCGAATGGGGAACTAAACTCTTTTGAGGTCGAACATCAACCATTGATGTGTGTCTACAAATTTCTTGAGAATGTTTGAGCATGTGATTTTTCTTTTCAAAAAAATCGATTTCACCTAATGTGAGATCTCACACAAGTCTCCCCCAAAAATAGTCCCCTATGTGACACATTAAGCGTCAGTTTATTTACACAAATTAAGTGTCAGGTTTTTTAGGGCTAATTAAGCGTCAGGTTGTCGGCCTCCCGCACAGCGGAGCGCCCAACTGGACCGGCCCACCGATGCACTATAGCAAACCCACTTAAATATGAATTTAACCTTTGTGAATTTTGAGGCAATTTAGGAGGGGTGATCTCATTGAATATGGCTCCTATAGCAAAACCAACTGGATCAGGCTCCTGTAGCGAATTCGGAAAATGTACTATAGCAAACCCACTACTCTAGCCCCTTAAAACAGTGTGAATGTTTTTTACGCGACCATTTTTTTCAAAATTGTGACTATTTTATTTAAATTCGAACATGTTTTAAAAAAATTAATATTTTAGAAAACGCAAACATTTTTTCAAATTTATGAAGGTTCTCTTGAAAACGCGAATATTTTCCCAATATGTGATAATTTTATAAAATAACGAACACATTTTGAAAAAATGAATATTTTTAAATTTTTAATGATTTTAGGAAACATGAAAAAAATCTAATTTGCGAGCATTTCTGAAACCGCAAATTCTGATTTTTTTTAATTACACAGACATTTTTGAAATTTGGAAGACTTACAAAATAAAATTGAAAAATACCCTTTTCAAGTAGCAAATATTTAAAAAAATATGAGATCAATTATTTGTTTTTGAAAAAATCAAAAAAGAGAAATAAAATAAAATAAAAGGATGAGAAAAACCTATAAAAATAAAACTATAAATTCAATAAAAAATGTTTCAGGAACCTTCCAAAATGGGTCGGCCCACTTGATGGTTGATGTGCTCATCCATGTGCGTTTTGGCGACATCTTGTCATAACAAGTGCGATCCTTAACGGTCCTAAAAATTATGAAGTCCTGGTAATTGCAATCAGCGTAGAAAAATCTCTAAATATACTGAGAGATAAATGAGCTATTTGGTTAGAAAATACTCCCTCCGTCTAGGTGCATTACGCATCTTAGAAGGTGCACCACAAAGAGATTGAGTTAGGAGAAGAATTGAATAGCTGAGGAAGCCAATCATATCATTCCTTTCTTGGAGTATTTGATCCCGAGCTCATGTGCTCCCGCATGAACAGTAAAAATAAAAAAATAGTAAAAAGGTTAAAAAAAAGCTGATTTTTTTGTGATGAACATTGATAATTTTTCTAACTGCGTGCAAAATTTGAGGTTGAAATGACATTCGTAGAGGTCTGGGCAAAAAAATTAAAATCGATGGTCCAAAAAGACTATTGTTGGAAGCATTTTGGAGCATCAATTTTGGTATTTTTGCCCAGACCTCCCCAAAATGTCATTTTGACCTGAAATTTTACACGCAGTTAGAACATTCATCAACGTCCATCACAAAATATCAGATTTTTTTGAATTTTTTTTACTGTTTTTTCGTTTTTACTATTCATGCGGGAGCATATGAGCTCGGGATCAAAAGAGCACTTTCGATTAATTAGGAGACTCCTTCAAATTTCAATAATGTGCTGCAGAAATTGCATGCATTGGTTGATGATGTTATGTACCTAGGGTAGGGTCATCGACCTATCTAGGATACCATACCCAGGGACATCCTTAGACGAAGCTACCTTCCAGTCGACCAAGAGGGACTCCACTCGACCAAGAGTGACTCCACTCGACCGGCTAGAAGACACTCGACGAACCTAAAGACACTCGACCATGAAGACTCACTCGACCATCAGGAGTTCAGGATCTACTCTGTATCCAAACGGTCTGTAATTAAGTAGTCTTAATAGTCATGATGACATTGTATGTAGGGCGTTACCAGTAACGCCCGGCCTTAATGTACTTTAACCCTCTGCTACGTGGGTTGGCTGGGGTCCTGGCGTCCTCTGTATAAGCCACCCCCCTCCACTGGTAGAAGGGTTCGCACCCCTGTAACTCATATACGCATAAACCAGTCGACCGCCTCCGGGCTCCGAGACGTAGGGCTATTACTTCCTCGGAGAAGGGCCTGAACTCGTAAAAACACTCGTGTGTACAACTACTCCATAGCTAGGATCTTGCCTCTCCATACCTACCCCCATTCTACTGTCAGACTTAGAACAACGACAGTTGGCGCCCACCGTGGGGCAGGTGTCTTAGCGAATTTTTGGAGAAGTTGCAATTTGTCCGATTGCCTTCATCATGGTTTCCGGCGGAGCTCTGGTCGAGGGCCGCGAGATCCGTCTCGGTGCGCCCCAAAGAAATTCAGAAACCCCCGGAAGAAAACACTCGGCGGCAGAGAAAAACCACGGTCTACATGAGTGGCTAAGAGAACGCACTCACCCTCCTGCGACTGTGGTTGACACTCGGTCCCCGGAAGCCTCGCTGACCCGTGGGGGATCAGTCCCTCATTGGCCAGGTCATTGAGATCTTTCTCAGTGATGGTCGAGCGGATCCAATCCCCTTGGACCCAACCCTTCGGTAGGCGGGACCTTGATGAAGATCCGCCCCGACTGGACGGTCTCCCCTTCGCTTTCCCCGTCGCCGTCGCCTTCTTCGCGCGCTCTAGGGCCACCGTCTTCTCCTTCACCATTGTCGCCGGCGAAGCGCGCGAGGAGTGGATAGGCGAAGGCGAGAGCGGGCGCAGTGGGCGGAGGCAAAGAGGGAAGAGAGAAGAATGGGAAGGCACTGTTCAATAAACCCTCCCCGGCGCTTTATATAAGGGCGCTTCCGAGTGGCTGACGAGTGTCCGGGCGATCCTGTCACATCCCGAAACAGTCGCGCGCGCACGATACGTGGCGAAAAAGGCGGCACGGAAATTGAGGCGTCCACGCCTTATCCCATCCGATTGCCGCGGTCCGCCCTGCTTCGCGCGCTTCCCAAATTTCAGATCCCGCAAAATCCGTTAACAGCAGATCAATCTGTCAGACGATATCTTTCCTGCGATCCGTCGCTCGGAAGTTCACCAAAGTTCAAAAGTTCACTCGACAGAAGACAAGAATGGATCAAGGCGACTGAAGTAAAAGTTGACGCCAACGCCGAAAGAAAAATCGCCGATCCAAGATACGACATAATCAAAGCATGGGAAATAAGTCGGAGAAAATCATCAACTCCTTCCTCACTCGAACCTCGATCCATTCGGGGGCTAATGATGATGTTATGTACCTAGGCTAGGGTCATGGACCTATCTAGGATACCATACCCAAGGACATCCTTAGACGAAGCTACCTTCCAGTCGACCAAGAGGGGTTCCACTCGACCAAGAGTGACTCCACTCGACCGGCTAGAAGACACTCGACGAACCTAAAGACACTCGACCATGAAGACTCACTCGACCATCAGGAGTTCAGGATCTACTCTGTATCCAAACGGTCTGTAATTAAGTAGTCTTAATGGTCATGATGACACTTTATGTAGGGCGTTACCAGTAACGCCCGGCCTTAATGTACTTTAACCCTCTGCTACGTGGGTTGGCTGGGGTCCTGGCGTCCTCTATATAAGCCACCCCCCTCCACTGGTAGAAGGGTTCGCACCCCTGTAACTCATATACACATAAACCAGTCGACCACCTTCGGGCTCCGAGACGTAGGGCTATTACTTCCTCAGAGAAGGGCCTGAACTCGTAAAAACACTCGTGTGTACAACTACTCCATAGCTAGGATCTTGCCTCTCCATACCTACCCCCCATTCTACTGTCAGACTTAGAACCACGACAGTTGGCGCCCACCGTGGGGCAGGTGTCTTAGCGAATTTTTGGAGAAGTTGCAATTTGTCCGATTGCCTTCATCATGGTTTCCGGCGGAGCTCTGGTCGAGGGCCGCGAGATCTGTCTCGGTGCGCTCGCTTTCATCGCCGACGACTTCGCTTGGCTCCAGGAGGCACCACTCGACATCGAAGCGCTCCCCGTCCGCGGGGCGACACACTTTCGGGTGTGTGTCCGCGGTGTCCTGCTGCGGCAGCCGTCGACCCCATACCGGTCGACTCCTGTGTCGTCCTCCCTCCCTGTCTCCCGCCAGCGTAAGCGCTCCGGTCGGTCGAGGCTCCAGCGATGGGTGAGACACGCAGTGGCTCGTCAATCGGCCACCACCCAAGTCGCGGCAATTGAGCCTGACGAATCTCTCTACGGCCTGTTCGACCTGTCGACTGGCTCCGTAGAGACTGCATCCGAATGCGATAGCAGTGATTCAGGGGCGGAGGTCCTGATGGTCAACGGGCATCGTAGCCCTCCTGGTTTCCCCCGCAACTACAGGATGGACGACGGAGGCGACCCCGCTCAGGCCCACGAAGAGTATCAGCCCGAGCCACTCACTTCCCAGCAGAGGGAAGAACTTCGCCGCCGGAACATGGATGCCCTGCATACTCCCATTGCAGGAGAAACTCCTGAAGCTCGTGCCCTGGAAGAGGCGCGTTTGGCCAACTTGGCTGAACGCACTCGACTGGAGAACCTCCAGCGAGCACTCGACGAGCGTGCGCGTCAGAGAGTACCCGACTCCCGCCGACGTCAGCTCTTTCCGCAACCGACTCAGGTATATCGAACCCCGATTCAAAATTTGGTAGCTGCAGCCCGTATAGCGGAATCAATTCAGCCCTCTCAGTCGGAGGCTGGAAGAGGCTTGATGCAGATCAGAGATTTGCTCCGGGCGGCAGGAGATCAGAATTCAGTTGTATCGCAGTCGCGCAACAGGATTCACAGTCGATCCGTCGCTGCGAATACTGTTCAGTCGGCTCACAGTCCAAGGTCGCCTCCGAGGCGCGTGGGACGTGAAGGCCGGCGGGACCACTATGATGATCGATTTGATCGTGATGACAGGCGTCGAGTGCCCACTCCTCCCCCGAGAAGTGGGTCTAACGCCCATCGGCAGCAAGATGACAGACGCCAGCTAAGTGTTGGACGGAGAGCTCCAGTCGACCCCAGAGAACCAGGCTTTGACGCGAGATCCATCATCGTGCAAGGTTTGGTCGACCGGAACAGAGCTCATAGAGGTGGCCATGACAGAGATGTGCCCACAAGCAGCCGAGTCCATGTTTCAGGTCCAGAATGCTTTAGCAGAGCCATCAGAGCCGCAGTGATACCCCCCAACTTCAGGTTGGCGACTGGAGTGAGTAAGTTCACCGGAGAGTCTAAGCCTGAAACTTGGCTTGAAGACTACCGGGTGGCTGTTCAGATTGGTGGCGGTAATGATGAGGTGGCCATGAAGCATTTGCCACTTATGCTAGAGGGTTCAGCCAGGGCGTGGTTGAATCAGTTAGCTCCTAGCAGCATTTACACTTGGGAAGATCTTTCCCGAGTGTTCGTCAGGACGTTCGAGGGAACTTGCAAGCGACCGGCCGGATTGACAGAGCTGCAAGTTTGCGTACAAAAGTCGAGTGAAACTCTGAGAGATTACATCCAGAGATGGATCACTTTGCATCATACTGTAGAGAATGTGTCAGACCATCAAGCGGTCTGCGCCTTCAAGGATGGTGTCAAGAACAGAGAGTTGAGCCTGAAGTTTGGTCGAACTGGAGATATGACCCTGAGTCGGATGATGGAAATAGCCACCAAGTACGCCAATGGCGAAGAAGAGGACCGACTCCGGAGTGGCAAGTACAAGCCGAGTCAGTCGGATAAAGGAAACTCCAGTCGGAAGCAAAAGCGGAAGGCCGAGCCAGCTGCTCCTGGAGAGGCTCTGGCCGTGACTCAGGGCAAATTCAAAGGGAAGCCCAAAGGATCTTGGAACCCCAAGAAGGTAAAAGATAAGGAAGGTAATGACGTGATGGATCTACCGTGTCATATCCACACGAAGAAAGACGAAGAGGGTAACTTCATCTACCCAAAGCATACCACTCGCCAGTGCCGGCTCTTAATCCAGCAGTTTCAAGGGAAACAGCCGAAGGACAAAGAGAAGGAGTCGGACAAGGCTGAGGACAAGGAGGACAGTGATGGAGAGTACCCTCATGTCAACTCCACTCTGATGATTTTTGCTGATGTAGAGAGCAAAAGTCGACTGAAAGTGATCAACCGTGAGGTCAATATGGTCGCCCCGGCGACACCAAACTATCTGAGATGGTCGCAAACTCCCATTACTTTCGACCAGTCTGATCATCCTACTCACATTGCCACCCCTGGGAGGCAAGCGCTGGTGGTCGACCCAGTCGTCGAAGGCACTCGACTGACGAAGGTATTGATGGATGGCGGCAGTGGATTGAATATACTGTATGCAGAGACGCTCAAGGGAATGGGCATTCCGATGTCCAGGCTCAGTTCCAGCAACATGAGTTTTCACGGAGTCATCCCAGGAAAGAAGGCTGAGTCACTCGGCCAAATAGCTCTGGATGTAGTGTTCGGCGACTCGAAGCATTTCCGCAAAGAGAAGCTGACATTTGAAGTCGTGGATTTCCGAAGCGCCTACCACGCTATTTTGGGAAGGCCAGCCTATGCACGCTTCATGGCTCGACCATGTTATGTGTACCTCAAGTTAAAGATGCCTGGCCCCAAAGGCGTGATCACCATCACTGGCAGCCGGAAGAAGGCAGAAGAGTGTTTCCAGAAAGGCTCAAAGATTGCGGATGACCAGATAACAGTGGTAGAGCTGGAGGAATACAAGAAGAATGCAGATCCGAGTGATTTGCTGCGGGCCAAGAAGCCCGCCACAGAGTCAGCATTTCAGTCGTCCGGGGAGACGAAGCCAGTTCATATCCACCCGACTGACCCCAATGCAGCTCCGACCCATATTTCCACAACACTCGACTCTAAATAGGAAGAAGCGCTCATCCAGTTCCTCCGTGAGAACTGGGACATCTTTGCATGGAAGCCAGCTGACATGCCGGGTGTTCCCAGGGGGCTGGCTGAGCATCGCCTTAGAGTCGACTCAAAAGCGAAACCCGTTAAAGAACATCTTCGACGGTCCGCCGTTCAGAAGAAAAAAGCCATTGGCGAGGAGGTGGATCGACTCCTTGCAGCAGAGTTCATCCGAGAGATATACCACTCCGAGTGGCTCGCCAATGTTGTCATGGTTCCCAAGAAGGACAATTCACTTCGTATGTGCATTGATTCCAAACATATCAATCGGGCCTGCCCGAAAGATCATTTTCCTCTCCCTCGCATCGACCAAATTGTCGACTCGACCGCAGGGTGCAAGAGATTGTCTTTTTTAGACGCTTATTCCGGGTATCATCAGATCCGTCTGTATGGTCCTGACGAAATCAAAACAACTTTCATCACTCCATTCGGGTGCTTCTGCTATATCACCATGCCATTCAGCCTCAAGAATGCTGGAGTCACGTTCATGAGAATGATTCAAAAGTGTTTACTCACTCAAATCAGTCGGAATGTGGAAGCGTACATGGATGATATCGTGGTCAAGTCGCGAAAAGGTTCCGACCTATTGACTGACCTAGCCGAAACATTTGCCAATCTCAGAAGGTATGATATCAAGCTCAATCCATCGAAGTGCACATTCGGAGTACCTGGCGGAAAGTTACTCGGTTTTCTCGTTTCAGAACGAGGAATCGATGCTAACCCAGAAAAAGTCGGCACCATACTCCGAATGAAACGCCCTGTGCGTGTGCACGACGTCCAGAAGCTTACTGGATGCTTGGCCGCTTTAAGTCGATTCATCTCTCGCCTCGGTGAAAAGGCATTGCCCCTTTACCGACTGATGAAGAAGGCAGACAAGTTCGAGTGGACTCCAGAAGCTGATGCAGCGTTTGCCGAGTTAAAAACTCTGCTCTCCACCCAGCCGGTGCTTGCTGCTCCAATCAGCAAAGAGCCTCTGTTGCTTTATATTGCAGCCACAGGACAAGTCGTCAGTACAGTACTTACGGTCGAGCGGGAAGAAGAAGGGAAAGCCTTCAAAGTTCAGCGCCCAGTGTATTATCTCTCTGAAGTTTTGACCCCATCGAAGCAAAGATATCCTCATTATCAGAAGCTTGTGTATGGGATCTACATGACCATGAAGAAGGTTGCTCATTATTTCTCTGATCATGACATTACAGTCGTCAGCGACGCACCATTGTCAGAGATTCTGCATAACAGAGATGCAACTGGTCGAGTGGCTAAATGGGCGATTGAACTCCTTCCCCTTGATGTCAAATTCGAGGCAAAGAAAGCCATTAAGTCCCAGGCTATAGCAGATTTCCTTGCCGAGTGGATTGAGCAACAGCAGCCGACTCAAGTTCACTCGGAGCATTGGACCATGTTCTTTGATGGATCTAAGATGTTAAATGGTTCTGGTGCTGGGGTTGTTTTGGTTTCCCCCCGAGGAGATAAACTCAGATATGTGCTCCAAATCCACTTTGATTCCTCCAACAATGAAGCAGAATATGAAGCACTCTTGTATGGGTTGCGCATGGCCATTTCACTCGGCGTCCGTCGCCTTATGGTTTATGGCGACTCAGATTTGGTGGTCAATCAGGTGATGAAGGAGTGGGACGTTAGAAGCCCAGCCATGAC
The DNA here is from genome assembly GCF_018294505.1 of Triticum aestivum. Lineage (NCBI taxonomy): Eukaryota > Viridiplantae > Streptophyta > Magnoliopsida > Poales > Poaceae > Triticum > Triticum aestivum. The sequence continues at coordinate 160,505,544 of NC_057798.1, read as the reverse complement.
TGGATACTGCAATGCAGTGAGGAAGCTCGAAAAGAAGTTCGAAGGGTTAGAGCTCCACCACATACCCCGACTGAAAAATCAAGCAGCCGACGATCTGGCGAAGATAGGATCCAAGAGAGAGGCCATCCCCAGTGATGTGTTCTTGGAGCATATCCACACTCCGTCAGTCGTAGAAGATCCTTTTACCAATGAAACTCCGTAACCTAAGAGTGTTACGGACCCGACTGAGGTTGAAGTCCCAGCAGTGGTCGACCTGATCATGGAAGTTTTGGTGATCACTCCAGATTGGACAGTACCATACATCGCGTATATCTTGAGGAAAGAACTCCCAGAGGACGAAGAAGAGGCTCGACAGATCATCCGCCGATCTAAGGCCTTTACCGTGATAAGAGGACAGTTGTACAGAGAAAGCGCGACTGGAGTTGGTCAGAAATGCATAACACCGGAGGAAGGTCGAATAATCCTTGATGACATCCACTCAGGGACCTGTGGCCATCATGCGTCCTCTCGGACCATCGTGGCCAAAGCATACCGAGCCGGATTTTATTGGCCAAGAGCAAATGAAATGGCGAAGGAGATAGTCGACAAGTGCGAGGGATGTCAATTTTACTCCAATATGTCGCACAAGCCCGCGTCAGCTTTGAAGACTATACCACTCGTCTGGCCCTTTGCAGTGTGGGGTTTGGATATGGCCGGTCCTTTGAGAACAGGCAGAAGCGGTTTTACCCATGTGCTGGTAGTAGTCGACAAGTTCACTAAGTGGATCGAAGCTAAACCCATCAAAAACCTCGATGCCGGTACTGCCGTCAGCTTCATCAGAGAATTAATATTCAGATATGGGGTCCCGCACAGCATCATCACGGACAACGGGCCAAACTTCGACTCTGAAGAGTTCAGAGCTTTCTGCACGTCTCAAGGCACGCGAGTTGACTATGCTTCAGTCGCTCATCCACAGTCGAATGGACAGGCAGAACGAGCCAACGGTTTGATTCTCAAAGGGTTGAAACCCCGTTTGATGCGTGATCTTAAGCATGCGGCTGGTGCATGGGTTGACGAACTTCCCTCGGTGCTTTGGGGGTTAAGGACCACGCCCAACCGGTCGACTGGAAGAACTCCATTCTTCTTGGTCTATGGAGCTGAAGTGGTCTTGCCAAGCGACCTTCTCCACAATGCTCCCCGGGTCGAGCTCTACACCGAAGCTGAAGCAGAACAAGCGCGGCAGGATGCAGTCGACCTATTAGAGGAAGAAAGGGAGATGGCTCTGATCAGATCGACCATTTATCAACAAGACTTGCGTCGCTTGCACGCCAAAAACATGAAGAGTCGAGCCTTCCAGGAAGGAGATTTAGTTCTCCGAGTGGATCAGCAGAAACCACACAAGCTTGCTCCTTCTTGGGAAGGTCCCTTCATCGTCACCAAGGTTCTCCACAATGGAGCATACCGTCTTTATAATGTCAAACATCAGATCAACGAGCCCCGAGCTTGGAACGCGGAGCTTCTCCGCCCCTTTTACACCTAAGTATTCACTCGGATGAGTTGTAATAAAAGTACTTCAGTAGTTTATTTATTAAAGACAAGAGCTTTATAATCTTCCCAGTAATCGTTATTTATTTTGCCCACTCAAAACAATCCCACAGTGGGTGGTTTGGCTGCGAATCCAATTCGCCCAAGTCTGTAAAAAAAACAAATCCTAACCGAGTGGTGAGCCAGTCTCCCACACAAAGGCTTAGCTGCAAAATCCGTTTCGCCTAAGATAAACAAAATCCTACCGAGTGGTAAGCCAGCCTTCCACTCGGAGGCTTAGCTGCAGTCCAAGTACTCGCCTAAGATAAATAAAATCCTGTCGAGTGGTAAGCCAGCCTTCCACTCGGAGGCTTAGCTGCAGTCCAAGTACTCGCCTAAGATAAATAAAATCCTGTCGAGTGGTAAGCCAACCTTCCACTCGGAGGCTTAGCTGCAATCCAAGTACTCGCCTAAGATAAACAAAATCCCGTCGAGTGGTAAGCCAGCCTTCCACTCGGAGGCTTAGCTGCAGCATTGCGCTCGCCTAAGTACAAATACAACGTGCGCTTCGCAAGGAGGATGAGGTGCAGGTCGACTGCTACCCTCTCCTTCCGAGCTACGCCACAAGTACAACGTGCACTCTGGAAGGAAGACGAGGTGCAGGTCGACTGCTACTCTCTCCTTCCGAGCTATGCCACAAATACAACGTGCGCTCTGCAAGGAAGACGAGGGTGCAGGTCGACTGCTACTCTCTCCTCCCGAGCTACGCCACAAATACAACATGCGCTCTGCAAGGAGGACGAGGTGCAGGTCGACTGCTACTCTCTCCTTCCGAGCTACGCCACAAATACAACGTGCACTCTGCAAGGAAGATGAGGTGCAGGTCGACTGCTATTCTCTCCTTCCGAGCTACGCCACAAATACAACGTGCGCTCTGCAAGGAGGACGATGTGCAGGTCGACTGCTACCCTCTCCTTCCGAGCTACGCCACCAATACAAAATCCTACCGAGTGGAGAGAAAACCTCCCACTCGGAGGCTTAGCTGCAGCCCAGTGCTCGCCTAAGTATTTGAAGTCCTACCGAGTGGAGAGCAAACCTCCCACTCGGGGGCTTAGCTACAGCCCAGTGCTCGCCTAAGTATCTGAAATCCTACCGAGTGGAGAGCTGACCTCCCACTCGGGGGCTTAGCTGCAGCCCAGTGCTCGCCTAAGTATCTGAAATCCTACCGAGTGGAGAGCTGACCTCCCACTTGGGGGCTTAGCTGCAGCCCAGTGCTCGCCTAAGTATCTGAAATCCTACCTAGTGGAGAGCTAACCTCCCACTCGGGGGCTTAGCTGCAGCCCAGTGCTCGCCTAAGTATCTGAAATCCTACCAAGTGGAGAGCTAACCTCCCACTCGGGGGCTTAGCTGCAGCCCAGTGCTCGCCTAAGTATCTGAAATCCTACCGAGTGGAGAGCAGACCTCCCACTCGGGGGCTTAGCTGCAGCCCAGTGCTCGCCTAAGTATCTAAAATCCTACCGAGTGGAGAGCAAACCTCCCACTCGGGGGCTTAGCTGCAGCCCAGTGCTTGCCTAAGTATCTAAAATCCTACCGAGTGGAGAGCAAACCTCCCACTCGGGGGCTTAGCTGCAGTCTAGCGCTCGCCTAAGTATGTGAAAATCCTACCGAGTGGAGAGAAAACCTCTCACTCGGGGGCTTAGCTGCAGCCCAGTGCTCGCCTAAGTGTATTGGGGAACAAGTCGATTGCAATGAGTGCTTCACTTTAACCTGCAAAAGACACCTCAAACCAAATGCAAACATATTCAACGTCGAATCCAAGTTCGGATAACACCTAACGGAACCGAAAGTGCTCAGGCGCTAGGCCTGTTAAGGTTTGTCGGTTACAAAACTCACTCAGCATACCGAGGCAAATTTAAAGTATCAAGCTCAGAAGTTTTTTACCCCTTCTGTGGAGGGCTGGAAGGTGCAACAAACTCGTCCAGATCAATTCCATCTGCAATCCGAGTGGCAGCAGCAATGAAGGTCTCCATGAAAGATCTGAAATCGAGCTTCTTGGTGTTAGCCACCCTAAGAGCCACCAGCTTGTCCTCTCGTGCATCCTTGCAGTGAACGCGGACCAGAGACAAAGCAACATCCGCACCGCACCTGGCCGAAGACTTCTTCCACTCCTGCACTCAACTTGGGACCTCGTTCAGTCGAGTCATCAGGGACTCGAGGTCGTTCTGGAGTGTCTCTCTTGGCCAGAGTGTTGTGTCGATGCGAGAAGTTGCGACCTTCAGCCTTGCGAGATAATCGATGACAGCAGCAACATGAGATTCCAGCCGGAGCACATTCATGGCGACTTCTGAAGGAAATATGCCCTAGAGGCAATAATAAAGTTATTATTTATTTCCTTATAATCATGATAAATGTTTATTATTCATGCTAGAATTGTATTTTCCGGAAACATAATACATGTGTGAATACATAGACAAACAGAGTGTCACTAGTATGCCTCTACTTGACTAGCTCGTTAATCAAAGATGGTTATGTTTCCTAACCATGAACAATGAGTTGTTATTTGATTAACGAGGTCACATCATTAGTAGAATGATCTGATTGACATGACCCATTCAATTAGCTTAGCACCCGATCGTTTAGTATGTTGCTATTGCTTTCTTCATGACTTATACATGTTCCTATGACTATGAGATTATGCAACTCCCGTTTACCGGAGGAACACTTTGGGTACTACCAAACGTCACAACGTAACTGGGTGATTATAAAGGAGTACTACAGGTGTCTCCAATGGTCGATGTTGGGTTGGCGTATTTCGAGATTAGGATTTGTCACTCCGATTGTCGGAGAGGTATCTCTGGGCCCTCTCGGTAATACACATCACATAAGCCTTGCAAGCATTACAACTAATATGTTAGTTGTGAGATGATGTATTACGGAACGAGTAAAGAGACTTGCCGGTAACGAGATTGAACTAGGTATTGGATACCGACGATCGAATCTCGGGCAAGTAACATACCGATGACAAAGGGAACAACGTATGTTGTTATGCGGTCTGACCGATAAAGATCTTCATAGAATATGTAGGAGCCAATATGGGCATCCAGGTCCCGCTATTGGTTATTGACCAGAGACATGTCTCGGTCATGTCTTCATTGTTCTCGAACCCGTAGGGTCCGCACGCTTAAGGTTACGATGACAGTTATATTATGAGTTTATGCATTTTGATGTACCGAAGGTTGTTCGGAGTCCCGGATGTGATCACGGACATGACGAGGAGTCTCGAAATGGTCGAGACATAAAGATTGATATATTGGAAGCCTATGTTTGGACATCGGAAGTGTTCCGGGTGAAATCGGGATTTTACCGGGTTACCGGGAGGTTACCGGAACCCCCCGGGAACCACATGGGCCTTCATGGGCCTTAGTGGAAAGGAGAAAGGGGCAGCCCAAGGGGGCTGCGCGCCTCCCCCCTTCCCCTAGTCCTATTAGGACTAGGAGAGGTGGCCGGCCACCCCTCTCCCTCTTTCCCCCTTGGGAATCCTAGTTGGAATAGGATTGGAGGGGAGTCCTACTCCCGGTAGGAGTAGGACTCCTCCTGCGCCTCCTCCTCCTGGCCGGCGCACCCTCCCCCCTTGGCTCCTTTATATACTGAGGCAGGGGCACCTCTAAACACACAAGTTGACACAAGTTGATCCACGTGATCAATTCCTTAGCCGTGTGCGGTGCCCCCTGCCACCATATTCCTCGATAATACTGTAGCGGAGTTTAGGCGAAGCCCTGCTGCTGTAGTTCATCAAGATCGTCACCACGCCGTCGTGCTGACGGAACTCTTCCCCGACACTTTGCTGGATCGGAGTCCGGGGATCGTCATCGAGCTGAACGTGTGCTCGAACTCGGAGGTGCCGTAGTTTCGGTGCTTGATCGGTTGGATCGTGAAGACGTACGACTACTTCCTCTACGTCGTGTCATCGCTTCCGCAGTCGGTCTGCGTAGGGTACGTAGACAACACTCTCCTCTCGTTGCTATGCATCACATGATCCTGTGTGCGCGTAGGAAATTTTTTGAAATTACTACGAAACCCAACAGTGGCATCCGAGCCTAGGTTAATGATGTTGATGTTATATGCACGAGTAGAACACAAGTGAGTTGTGGACGATACAAGTCATACTGCCTACCAGCATGTCATATTTTGGTTCGGCGGTATTGTTGGACGAGACGACCCGGACCAACCTTACGCGTACGCTTACGCGAGACCGGTTCCCTCGACGTGCTTTGCACAGAGATGGCTTGCGGGCGACTGCCTCTCCAACTTTAGTTGAACCAAGTATGGCTACGCCCGGTCCTTGCGAAGGTTAAAATGGAGTCTATTTGACAAACTATCGTTGTGGTTTTGATGCGTAGGTGAGATTGGTTCTTACTTAAGCCTGTAGCAGCCACGTAAAACATGCAACAACAAAGTAGAGGACGTCTAACTTGTTTTTGCAGGGCATGTTGTGATGTGATATGGTCAAAGCATGATGCTGAATTTTATTGTATGAGATGATCATGTTTTGTAACCGAGTTATCGGCAACTGGCAGGAGTCATATGGTTGTCGCTTTATTGTATGCAATGCAATCGCGATGTAATGCTTTACTTTATTACTAAACGGTAGTGATAGTCGTGGAAGCATAAGATTGGCGAGACGACAACGATGCTACGATGGAGATCAAGGTGTCGCGCCGGTGACGATGGTGATCATGACGGTGCTTCGGAGATGGAGATCACAAGCACAAGATGATGATGGCCATATCATATCACTTATATTGATTGCATGTGATGTTTATCTTTTTATGCATCTTATCTTGCTTTGATTGACGGTAGCATTATAAGATGATCTCTCACTAAATTATCAAGAAGTGTTCTCCCTGAGTATGCACCGTTGCAAAAGTTCTTCGTGCTGAGACACCACGTGATGATCGGGTGTGATAGGCTCTACGTTCAAATACAACGGGTGCAAAACAGTTGCGCACGCAGAATACTCAGGTTAAACTTGACGAGCCTAGCATATGCAGATATGGCCTCGGAACACGGAGACCGAAAGGTCGAGCGTGAATCATATAGTAGATATGATCAACATAATGATGTTCACCGATGAAACTACTCCATCTCACGTGATGATCGGATATGGTTTAGTTGATTTGGATCACGTGATCACTTAGAGGATTAGAGGGATGTCTATCTAAGTGGGAGTTCTTTAATAATATGATTAATTGAACTTAAAATTTATCATGAACTTAGTCCCTGATAGTATCTTGCTTGTTTATGTTGATTGTAGATAGATGGCTCGTGCTGTTGTTCCGTTGAATTTTAATGCGTTCCTTGAGAAAGCAAAGTTGAAAGATGATGGTAGCAATTACACGGACTGGGTCCGTAACTTGAGGATTATCCTCATTGCTGCACAGAAGAATTACGTCCTGGAAGCACCGCTGGGTGCCAGGCCTGCTGCTGGAGCAACGCCAGATGTTATGAACGTCTGGCAGAGCAAAGCTGATGACTACTCGATAGTTCAGTGTGCCATGCTTTACGGCTTAGAATCGGGACTTCAACGACGTTTTGAACGTCATGGAGCATATGAGATGTTCCAGGAGTTGAAGTTGATATTTCAAGCAAATGCCCGGATTGAGAGATATGAAGTCTCCAATAAGTTCTATAGCTGCAAGATGGAGGAGAACAGTTCTGTCAGTGAGCATATACTCAAAATGTCTGGGTATAATAATCACTTGATTCAATTGGGAGTTAATCTTCCGGATGATTGCGTCATTGACAGAATTCTCCAATCACTACCACCAAGCTACAAGAGCTTCGTGATGAACTATAATATGCAAGGGATGAACAAGACTATTCCCGAGCTCTTCGCAATGCTGAAAGCTGCGGAGGTAGAAATCAAGAAGGAGCATCAAGTGTTGATGGTTAACAAGACCACTAGTTTCAAGAAAAAGGGCAAAGGGAAGAAAAAGGGGAACTTCAAAAAGAACGGCAAGCAAGTTGCTGCTCAAGAGAAGAAACCCAAGTCTGGACCTAAACCTGAAACTGAGTGCTTCTACTGCAAGCAGACTGGTCACTGGAAGCGGAACTGCCCCAAGTATTTGGCGGATAAGAAGGATGGCAAGGTGAACAAAGGTATATGTGCTATACATGTTATTGATGTGTACCTTACCAATGCTCGCAGTAGCACCTGGGTATTTGATACTGGTTCTGTTGCTAATATTTGCAACTCGAAACAGGGACTACAGAATAAGCGGGCACTGGCAAAGGACGAGGTGACGATGCGCGTGGGAAACGGTTCCAAAGTCGATGTGATCGCAGTCGGCACACTACCTCTACATCTACCTTCGGGATTAATATTAGACCTAAATAATTGTTATTTGGTGCCAGCGTTGAGCATGAACATTATATCTGGATCTTGTTTAATGCGAGACGGTTATTCATTTAAATCAGAGAATAATGGTTGTTCTATTTATATGAGTAATATCTTTTATGGTCATGCACCCTTGAAGAGTGGTCTATTCTTACTAAATCTCGATAGTAGTAATACACATATTCATAATGTTGAAGCCAAAAGATGCAGAGCTGATAATGAAAGTGCAACTTATTTGTGGCACTGTCGTTTAGGTCATATCGGTATAAAGCGCATGAAGAAACTCCATACCAATGGACTTTTGGAACCACTTGATTATGAATCACTTGGTACTTGCGAACCGTGCCTCTTGGGCAAGATGACTAAAACACCGTTCTCCGGTACTATGGACAGAGCAACAGATTTGTTGGAAATCATACATACCGATGTATGTGGCCCGATGAATATTGAGGCTCGTGGCGGATATCGTTATTTTCTCACCTTCACAGATGATTTAAGCAGATATGGGTATATTTACTTAATGAAACATAAGTCTGAAACATTTGAAAAGTTCAAAGAATTTCAGAGTGAAGTTGAAAATCATCGTAACAAGAAAATTAAGTTTCTACGATCTGATCGTGGAGGAGAATATTTGAGTTACGAGTTTGGTGTACATTTGAAAAATTGTGGAATAGTTTCGCAACTCACGCCACCCGGAACACCACAGCGTAATGGTGTGTCCGAACATCGTAATCGTACTTTACTAGATATGGTGCGATCTATGATGTCTCTTACTGATTTACCGCTATCATTTTGGGGATATGCTTTAGAGACGGCCGCATTCACGTTAAATAGGGCACCATCAAAATCCGTTGAGACGACGCCTTATGAACTGTGGTTTGGCAAGAAACCAAAGTTGTCGTTTCTTAAAGTTTGGGGCTGCGATGCTTATGTGAAAAAACTTCAACCTGATAAGCTCGAACCCAAATCGGAGAAATGTGTCTTCATAGGATACCCAAAGGAAACTGTTGGGTACACCTTCTATCACAGATCCGAAGGCAAAACATTCGTTGCTAAGAATGGATCATTTCTAGAGAAGGAGTTTCTCTCGAAAGAAGTGAGTGGGAGGAAAGTAGAACTTGACGAGGTAACTGTACCTGCTCCCTTACTGGAAAGTAGTTCATCACAGAAAACTGTTTCAGTGACACCTACACCAGTTAGTGAGGAAGCCAATGATAATGATCATGAAACTTCAGATCAAGATACTACTGAACTTCGTAGATCAACCAGAGTAAGATCCGCACCAGAGTGGTACGGTAATCCTGTTCTGGAGGTCATGCTACTAGATCATGATGAACCTACGAACTATGAAGAAGCAATGATGAGCCCAGATTCCGCAAAGTGGCTAGAAGCCATGAAATCTGAGATGGGATCCATGTATGAGAACAAAGTATGGACTTTGGTTGACTTGCCCGATGATCGGCAAGCGATTGAGAATAAATGGATCTTTAAGAAGAAGACTGACGCTGATGGTAATGTTACTGTCTACAAAGCTCGACTTGTCGCAAAAGGTTTTCGGCAAGTTCAAGGAATTGACTATGATGAGACCTTCTCACCCGTAGCGATGCTTAAGTCCGTCCGAATCATGTTAGCAATTGCCGCATTTTATGATTATGAAATTTGGCAAATGGATGTCAAAACTGCATTCCTGAATGGATTTCTGGAAGAAGAGTTGTATATGATGCAACCAGAAGGTTTTGTCGATCCAAAGGGAGCTAACAAAGTGTGCAAGCTCCAGCGATCCATTTATGGACTGGTGCAAGCCTCTCGGAGTTGGAATAAACGTTTTGATAGTGTGATCAAAGCATTTGGTTTTATACAGACTTTTGGAGAAGCCTGTATTTACAAGAAAGTGAGTGGGAGCTCTGTAGCATTTCTGATATTATATGTGGATGACATATTACTGATTGGAAATGATATAGAATTTCTGGATAGCATAAAGGGATACTTGAATAAAAGTTTTTCAATGAAAGACCTCGGTGAAGCTGCTTACATATTAGGCATTAAGATCTATAGAGACAGATCAAGACGCTTAATTGGACTTTCATAGAGCACATACCTTGACAAAATTTTGAAGAAATTCAAAATGGATCAAGCAAAGAAAGGGTTCTTGCCTGTGTTACAAGGTGTGAAATTGAGTAAGAGTCAAAGCCCGACCACTGCAGAAGATAGAGAGAATATGAAAGATGTTCCCTATGCATCAGCCATAGGCTCTATCATGTATGCAATGCTGTGTACCAGACCTGATGTGTGCCTTGCTATAAGTTTAGCAGAGAGGTACCAAAGTAATCCAGGAATGGATCACTGGACAGCGGTCAAGAACATCCTGAAATACCTGAAAAGGACTAAGGATATGTTTCTCGTATATGGAAGTGACAAAGAGCTCATCGTAAAAGGTTACGTTGATGCAAGCTTTGACACTGATCCGGACGATTCTAAATCGCAAACCGGATACGTGTTTACATTAAACGGTGGAGCTGTTAGTTGGTGCAGTTCTAAACAAAGCGTCGTAGCGGGATCTACATGTGAAGCGGAATACATAGCTGCTTCGGAAGTAGCAAATGAAGGAGTCTGGATGAAGGAGTTAATATCCGATCTAGGTGTCATACCTAGTGCATCGGGTCCAATGAAAATCTTTTGTGACAATACTGGTGCAATTGCCTTGGCAAAGGAATCCAGATTTCACAAAAGGACCAAACACATCAAGAGACGCTTCAACTCCATCCGGGATTTAGTCCAGGTGGGAGATATAGAGATTTGCAAGATACATACGGATCTGAATGTTGCAGACCCGTTGACTAAGCCTCTTCCACGAGCAAAACATGATCAACACCAAAGCTCCATGGGTGTTAGATTCATTACAGTGTAATCTAGATTATTGACTCTAGTGCAAGTGGGAGACTGAAGGAAATATGCCCTAGAGGCAATAATAAAGTTATTATTTATTTCCTTATAATCATGATAAATGTTTATTATTCATGCTAGAATTGTATTTTCCGGAAACATAATACATGTGTGAATACATAGACAAACAGAGTGTCACTAGTATGCCTCTACTTGACTAGCTCGTTAATCAAAGATGGTTATGTTTCCTAACCATGAACAATGAGTTGTTATTTGATTAACGAGGTCACATCATTAGTAGAATGATCTGATTGACATGACCCATTCAATTAGCTTAGCACCCGATCGTTTAGTATGTTGCTATTGCTTTCTTCATGACTTATACATGTTCCTATGACTATGAGATTATGCAACTCCCGTTTACCGGAGGAACACTTTGGGTACTACCAAACGTCACAACGTAACTGGGTGATTATAAAGGAGTACTACAGGTGTCTCCAATGGTCGATGTTGGGTTGGCGTATTTCGAGATTAGGATTTGTCACTCCGATTGTCGGAGAGGTATCTCTGGGCCCTCTCGGTAATACACATCACATAAGCCTTGCAAGCATTACAACTAATATGTTAGTTGTGAGATGATGTATTACGGAACGAGTAAAGAGACTTGCCGGTAACGAGATTGAACTAGGTATTGGATACCGACGATCGAATCTCGGGCAAGTAACATACCGATGACAAAGGGAACAACGTATGTTGTTATGCGGTCTGACCGATAAAGATCTTCATAGAATATGTAGGAGCCAATATGGGCATCCAGGTCCCGCTATTGGTTATTGACCAGAGACATGTCTCGGTCATGTCTACATTGTTCTCGAACCCGTAGGGTCCGCACGCTTAAGGTTACGATGACAGTTATATTATGAGTTTATGCATTTTGATGTACCGAAGGTTGTTCGGAGTCCCGGATGTGATCACGGACATGACGAGGAGTCTCGAAATGGTCGAGACATAAAGATTGATATATTGGAAGCCTATGTTTGGACATCGGAAGTGTTCCGGGTGAAATCGGGATTTTACCGGGTTACCGGGAGGTTACCGGAACCCCCCGGGAACCACATGGGCCTTCATGGGCCTTAGTGGAAAGGAGAAAGGGGCAGCCCAAGGGGGCTGCACGCCTCCCCCCTTCCCCTAGTCCTATTAGGACTAGGAGAGGTGGCCGGCCACCCCTCTCCCTCTTTCCCCCTTGGGAATCCTAGTTGGAATAGGATTGGAGGGGAGTCCTACTCCCGGTAGGAGTAGGACTCCTCCTGCGCCTCCTCCTCCTGGCCGGCGCACCCTCCCCCCTTGGCTCCTTTATATACTGAGGCAGGGGCACCTCTAAACACACAAGTTGACACAAGTTGATCCACGTGATCAATTCCTTAGCCGTGTGCGGTGCCCCCTGCCACCATATTCCTCGATAATACTGTAGCGGAGTTTAGGCGAAGCCCTGCTGCTGTAGTTCATCAAGATCGTCACCACACCGTCGTGCTGACGGAACTCTTCCCCGACACTTTGCTGGATCGGAGTCCGAGGATCGTCATCGAGCTGAACGTGTGCTCGAACTCGGAGGTGCCGTAGTTTCGGTGCTTGATCGGTTGGATCGTGAAGACGTACGACTACTTCCTCTACGTCGTGTCATCGCTTCCGCAGTCGGTCTGCGTAGGGTACGTAGACAACACTCTCCTCTCGTTGCTATGCATCACATGATCCTGTGTGCGCGTAGGAAAATTTTTGAAATTACTACGAAACCCAACAACTTCATCTTTCACGGGAGAGTTGATGGGGTCCAGGTTTACTTCCAGTCGACCAGTCTCCTCTTCAAAGTTCTAACAGAACTCTGCAAGCACAACCACCGAGTCAAGACAAACAGTCGGAGGTTACAATTAAAATATTTGTTTGATACAAAGTATTACCTTCAAGCATGAGGAACAACTTCTTGGCGAGTCCACCCAGATAAGCCTCTAGATCATTCTTCTTTCTCTTCAACTCACTGGCCTTGTCATTCAGGGTGGTCTTGTCACTTTTCAGTCGACTGACCTCCTGGTTGGCAGCATCAAGAGCAGCTTTCAGATTGGTGTTTTCTTCTTCAAGCTTGGTCACTGAAGCCAGCTTCTCATCAGCAAGCCTGGTCTTCTCTAAAGCAGTTTTTTGCATCTCAGCCAAGTCAAGCTCTTGCTTCTTCAGGGCATCCCTCACTTTGTCTGCAAAGTTACAGTGAGATTAGATTCGGAAACAAGTAAGAGGCAAAGGCAGTCGTCAAAGGCCTCACCAAGCATACCTTTAGCTTCCTCCTTCGCCTTCATTAAGTTCTCTTGGGCCAGTTTCAGATCGAGCTCGAGCTGAATGTGTTTGTTCTCCAACTCAGTATAACGAGCCGCAAGGTCACAGGATTTCTACGAAGAACCAATCGACAGATGTCAAAGACAATTCACTTCCGAGTGAGTAAGGAAAAATCATAGCGTTTCTAAGACTACGGCCGAATACAAATATTCGACCATAGTCTCGGGGACTACACCCAGTGGGTGCACTTAGCGTGCCCCCACTAGTTTCATCAGTTAGAGTTGACCAGTCGACCAACAACAAAAAAAGGGGGGGGGGAGATGTTCTTCAGACTATAGTCGACTGCCAGCAGTCGACCACAGTCTCGGGGACTACACCCAGTGGGTGCACTCAGCGTGCCCCCACCGGTCTATGAATCTATTCGACCTAGTCGAGTAAGGAAAAAACTTAAAGCCTATGGTCGACTGCCAGCAGTCGACCATAGCCTTGGGGACTACACCCAGTGGGTGCACTCAGCGTGCCCCCACTAATCCGGAATTTCAATCGACACACCCAGTGGGTGTAGGACAAACTCTAAGAATTTCAGAAAAAAGAGTTTTCAGATATCATATCCTAACAGAACAGGCAGTGACCGACTGACCTGAACATTACTCTGAAGAGTCGAACTGGCGTCATAGGCTGCCTGGCTGGCTTCTTGTATTGCCTTCACTTGCTCCATCATGACCCCCGCTTGGTGTATTGCTTCTTTAGCAGCACTAGCTTGGTCTTCTGGAACGGGGTAGGTGGAGAAAAGCGAGGGTTGATCAGCACTCGACGACGAAGGACGAGCACTCGTCAACGGCACCGCAAAGGTTACGGTAGGCCGAGTGACATTGTCTCCCTCCACGACCAACGTCTCGGGTGCTGGCACATCCTGCGCCGCCTAAGGAAGACCTCCAGAAGATCCATACCCGTCACTCCTTCTCTAACGAGTTGGACTACGCGCTCCATCAACATTTTTACCTGAACTTTCTCCTTAGGAAGCACTTTCAGAGAAGAGGGTCTGTCCACTCGGTCCATGGAAAACGGAGGGAGACCAGTCGACTGCCCCGGCGTCGACTCGTCTTGGCAGTAGAACCAAGTCGACTGCCACCCTCTGACCGACTCAGGAAGGGTCATGGCTGGGAAAGTACTCTTATTCCTCATCTGGATCCCAAGACCACCGCACATTCGGATAACCTTAGTCCTCTCATCGTCCGGACTCGCCTTTTTCACTGTCTGTGAGCGACAGGTGAATATGTGCTTGAAGAGACCCCAGTGTGGTCGACAACCCAGGAAGTTCTCGCACATGGACACAAAGGCAGCAAGATAGGCGATGGAGTTGGGAGTGAAATGGTGGAGTTGCGCCCCAAAGAAATTCAGAAACCCCCGGAAGAAAACACTCGGCGGCAGAGAAAAACCACGGTCTACGTGAGTGGCTAAGAGAACGCACTCACCCTCCTGCGGCTGCGGTTGACACTCGGTCCCCGGAAGCCTCGCTGACCCGTGGGGGATCAGTCCCTCATTGGCCAGGTCATTGAGATCTTTCTCAGTGATGGTCGAGCGGATCCAATCCCCTTGGACCCAACCCTTCGGCAGGCGGGACCTTGATGAAGATCCGCCCCGACTGGACGGTCTCCCCTTCGCTTTCCCCGTCGCCGTCGCCTTCTTCGCGCGCTCTAGGGCCACCGTCTTCTCCTTCACCATTGTCGCCGGCGAAGCGCGCGAGGAGTGGATAGGCGGAGGCGAGAGCGGGCGCAGTGGGCGGAGGCAAAGAGGGAAGAGAGAAGAATGGGAAGGCACTGTTCAATAAACCCTCCCCGGCGCTTTATATAAGGGCGCTTCCGAGTGGCTGACGAGTGGGTCCGGGTGATCCTGTCACATCCCGAAACAGTCGCGCGAGCACGATACGTGGCGAAAAAGGCAGCACGGAAATTGAGGCGTCCACGCCTTATCCCATCCGATTGCCGCGGTCCGCCCCGCTTCGCGCGCTTCCCAAATTTCAGATCCCGCAAAATCCGTTAACAGCAGATCAATCTGTCAGACGATATCTTTCCTGCGATCCGTCGCTCGGAAGTTCACCAAAGTTCAAAAAGTTCACTCGACAGAAGACAAGAATGGATCAAGGCGACTGAAGTAAAAGTTGACGCCAACGCCGAAAGAAAAATCGCCGATCCAAGATACGACATAATCAAAGCATGGGAAATAAGTCGGAGAAAATCATCAACTCCTTCCTCACTTGAACCTCGATCCATTCGGGGGCTAATGATGATGTTATGTACCTAGGGTAGGGTCATGGACCTATCTAGGATACCATACCCAAGGACATCCTTAGACGAAGCTACCTTCTAGTCGACCAAGAGGGACTCCACTCGACCAAGAGTGACTCCACTCGACCGGCTAGAAGACACTCGACGAACCTAAAGACACTCGACCATGAAGACTCACTCGACCATCAGGAGTTCAGGATCTACTCTGTATCCAAACGGTCTGTAATTAAGTAGTCTTAATAGTCATGATGACACTTTATGTAGGGCGTTACCAGTAACGCCCGGCCTTAATGTACTTTAACCCTCTGCTACGTGGGTTGGCTGGGGTCCTGGCGTCCTCTATATAAGCCAACCCCCTCCATTGGTAGAAGGGTTCGCACCCCTGTAACTCATATACACATAAACCAGTCGACCGCCTCCGGGCTCCGAGACGTAGGGCTATTACTTCCTCAGAGAAGGGCCTGAACTCGTAAAAACACTCGTGTGTACAACTACTCCATAGCTAGGATCTTGCCTCTCCATACCTACCCCCCATTCTACTGTCAGACTTAGAACCACGACATTGGTCCTCCAATTAATAGATGGAGTCTAATTAATATGCATGCATCTAGTACTACTATTTCGTGCCTTAGCATTTTGGAATTATTTGATTTTCGATAGATGCCTAATGCACCGAGACGGAGGGAGTAACATTTATTCCTTGTGTGCAATTTGAGGAAGATTTTCCAAAGTGGAGAAGTAAGAGTGAGTTGTATGGATCTTTTCCGTCCTGCATGTCAGGATTGATAAAAAGGAATTTGCAATTTTTGTTTATCTATAGATAGTGACTATGCTTTGGGGAGATAAAGGTGGTTGGTGGCAAGAAAAATCAAGAACTTATTAATAAAACACTTTATTTTTTAATTTACAAATCGGAAACACTATACATCGATAATTTTACAAGCTTATCTAGTGTGCAACATAAACTAAACTCCAGTCAAATAATACAGAAACCTTGTGTTATACTTAACACCATACACATTTTTCTACATCTCTAGGCTCTTGAGGATCATGGGAAGCCCAAACTTAGGCCGCAGCGTGATCACATCCATGGGGGCATGGACATACTTTGGTGATAGGGAGAATGAGAACCTCTGAAGAATCACAGCGATCACGGCCTTGGCCTCGATCATTGCAAAGTTCTGCCCTATGCACGACCTCGGACCACTGGAGAAAGACAATAAGGCATTGGGGTGCTTTCCGGCCCTTGTCACTCCATTCTCGAACCTCATAGGCTTGAATTCGTTGGCATCTTCTCCCCAGACCTCCTTGTCGCGATGTATCGTCGCGATGGGGATTGTTAGGACCGTGCCTTCGGGCACTTTGATGCCACCAACCTCGAGATCCGAACCCGCCTTCCTCTGAATGGCCGATACAGGTGCGTATAACCTGAGAGTTTCTAGTAGGAACATGTTGACCAGTTGTAGTTTGTTGAGCATGTCACCGGTGGGAACACCGTTGCTACACTCTCTTAGCACCTCCTCCCTGAGCTTCTCCTGCCACTCGGGGTGCGTGCTCAGCAAGAACATGGTCCATGTGAGCAGGTGTGAGCTGGTGTCATGCCCGGCAAAGAAGAAGGTCTTGCACTCATCTATGATCTCATCCATACTCAAAAGCGGATTTTGCCCGTCCTCTGGGCCACATGCCTCCAACATAAGCCCGAGGAGGTCGTTGCCATAGCCCATGGTGTCTTTGGTGGCAAGACGGCCTTTGATGATGTTCATAAGCATGGTCCTCACCTCCTTGTCAAGCTTCCATATCTTGAGGTTCTTTTCAGTTGGAAGGTACCTGATAAATTCCACAAACACACATAGATTAATTTCTGCTTGGTGAAAATGTACGTTGTGAGTTGATTCAGACTAATAATGGTACAAGAAGAAGAAGAAGAACTTGCATTTACCTGAATGCTGGGATTTGCACGTTGAAAACGGTGGAGAAGGCAAGAAACTGGAGCTCCCTCTGCGCGAGGAAGACCTTTTTCCCTTGTTCGTAGCTGCTTCCGAATGCCGTGTGGGAGATGACATCCGCGGTTAGCTCCTCAAACTGGTGGCTCAGGTCAATCTCCACGCTGCCGCCCTTGTCCATCTTTGCCTTCCACTCCGACATCATTGACCCGGCACAGTCGGACATGGTCACCGTCATCATCTGTCATACAAATAACAGTTAGCGCAAGTCATACGCATTGTGCATGCTTAGACAAGACACACACGTCAACGCGCGTCTCGCGGGAGCTGGTCACGTACCTTGAGCTTGTCCATGTTGAAGGCCGGGTGGACGACCTTGCGGTGGCGCTTCCAGTCGTCGCCGTCGGTGAGCACGAGCCCCTTGCCGAGCAGGCGGGCGATGTGCGGGTTCCCGATGCTCTTCGGGTACAGCCCGCTGCGGTCGGAGAGCACCTGCTTCACCGTGTTCACGTCGGCGACGCACAGGCTCGGCCTGGCTCCGAACCAGTAGAGGAACGTGCGCCCTGCAAGCAGGAAATGGCGTGAGATCACGAACTAGATCTGCTAGAGGAGAGGAATCTACAGGCTCGGCTTTCTACCGTGGATGGGGATCCATTTGCGGAAGTGCGGCTGGACCCTGGGGACGAAGTCGTGGTTGCCGATGTCCAGCGCGGCGCCGGCGCTGTCGGCGCGGAGCTGCTTGATCTCGGCGAGGTTCCCGGCGAAGAACCTGTAACCCGGACCGCCGACGCCCTGCGCGCGGAGCTGCCTGGTGATGGCCCGCGGCCTCCACACGAGGTACACCAGCGCGTTGAACGCCCACGACGCCAGCACCACCGCCACGGCGGCCGCCACCAACCAGACGAGACCCATGGTGGACCGGACCGGTGGTCACTCAGGATTCGGGAACAAGGAGAAAATATCGGCGGCCTGTACTGTGAGTTTGAGACCGGGAAATGTGTTTGTTTCCGTTGTGAAACTCGGGTCGGGGGAGGTGGGTATTTATATGGCGTTCGCGGCTGCGTTTTGACTATGGCTTTCTGGTCGACGGGTTGCTGGCTACGCGCGTGTGACCCACCGGGGTACAGAAGGCGGAAGAGAGGCGTTTCGTCGCGGTCCCGGGTGAGATCAGCCGTGATGCGTGCAAGTAGCCAAGTACGAGCCAGCCTCGGACGCGCACCAACTAGCCAGGATGGACCCCAGCTGGTGGGAACGTGTGGTCTGCCGGGAAGCCGTCGTACGCATGGAGCTGCTAGTCGACATCGACGGCATATCCGCACGGGGCTCTGGCTTCTAGACAAAACGTCTTTCATTTTGAGAAGATGGCTTCTAGATAACGACACGTGGGTTGATATATACGTAGCAATCAACGGTGCTTTTGAGCACACAACAGAGGCTGTCGACACAGACATGGCTAGATTGAGCGCTTGATTTATCTCGATTGACTTCTCTTCCTCGCCAAGATTCTATTTCCTTGTCAAACAAACATGGTCCTTGTAGAACAAGATGCTGATGCCTGCATAGAGATATTCCTTTAACGCGCCTCTCGTGGCGTAACTGCGTACGTGAGGGTTTCTTCTTCTTTTCCCCGCAACTTTTAATTCCTTGCAAACATATAATAAGTACTCCCTCCGTTCCAAAATAGATAACTCAATTTTATACTAACTTTAGTATAAAGTTAAGTCATCTATTTTAGAACGCAGGGAGTACTACTCAAACTAAAATCACGATAAGTATTTTGAAAAGTAGAAAGTACATGAAAGAACGAATAAACTCGTTTCATTCCGCAATTAATATCACAACTACACAACTAGATTTTGAGAAGATACTTGTAAGATCCAATGACCCACCTTTCTGGAAGGGGCTAATAAGGACGAAAGCAGCCTTCTTTCATAGCACTAAGTTTACAATTGGGAGCGGTAACACAATTAGATTTTGGAAAGATACTTGGTTAGTGGAAGCGTCAGAAGCCACACACTATTCTTCTCTCTATAATATTGTGCAACATAAGGACGCTTATATTGCTACAATATTACAGTCTGACCCTTTAAATATCCAGTTCAGGAGGTCACTAGTAGGTGAGTGATGCGACAATTTGCTACATCTTGTGCGGAGGTTCATGGACGTTCATCTCTCTATTGAGCCAGATACGATTCACTGGAAGTTATCTGTGAATGGGATATTCCCGGTCAAGTCTATGTATTTAGACTTAATTGATTGTAGTCCAATTTCAAAATCAATTCATATTTGGAGGATTAAAATTCCTTTAAGAATAAAAA
Organism: Triticum aestivum; assembly: GCF_018294505.1. Taxonomy (NCBI): domain Eukaryota; kingdom Viridiplantae; phylum Streptophyta; class Magnoliopsida; order Poales; family Poaceae; genus Triticum; species Triticum aestivum. The sequence continues at coordinate 160,485,890 of NC_057798.1, read as the reverse complement.
TCTTCATGTGGTTTGTTCACAAGAAAGTAATTCTGACTAAGGATAACTTGGCCAAATGAAGGTGGGAGGGTAGTAAGAGCAACTCAAGCAGACCCAGCAAAAAACCCCGACCCGCAAAATAACCATCAAAATGCGGGTCCGCGCGGAAAATCCCGCCAGAACAGACCCCGCAAAGGCAGCCGGTCCGCAAAAAAAAATTGAGGGGCGCGGCAAAATCTCGGCTCCAACCCGCGAATACGCGGGTTTCCCCCTCGCCGCTGCGGTGCCCTGCATATAAGCGGAAGCGGTTGGTGGGGGGACATTTCAGCCCGTGCTTTCCCCACGAACCACCTCCCCTCTCCCCTCGCCCCGCCGCCAGGCCGCCGCCCAAAATTCCGGCGAAAGCAGCTGGCAGGAGCACGCCGAAAGGCCGCCACACGCACGAGGCCTCCCCTCTCCCACCCCTCCTGCGTCGGCGGGCCAGAAAGTTGCGGATCTGCGACCCTTCATCGCGGGCCACCGGATTTGGCTTTTCTGGCCGCCGGTGGCTGCGCCAAGCGATGGAATGGTCGGGGAGCATCTCCCGCAGCCCCGGCAAGGCCGCATCGCCACATGCAGGTACGGACTCGTCCTCCCGCCACCGCCGACGATTTGAGGGCATGGATTCGTCCGGCCGTCCACCAGGCTCGGCGCTCCCGCAGCGGCTTTGTGGCTCACCGATGCCGCTCATACAGTGGGACGACTGCACGCGGACAGTGCTGCGGCTAACTTCGGGCACGCCGAAGCACCCTGGATGGGTGTTCTTCAAATGCAAAAATGACGGGGTACGTGCACTTGCGGTAGCTCATTTTGATAGCTCATTATTTGGTTCAATTGGGGTAGCTCCTTTCGAACATGCTCATTCATGTGTGTAGGAAGATGGATGCTCATTTTGGTTTTGGGAATGCGACATTGATTTATTGATAGAAAGAAACTTAATAGATGCTCGTGCACTCCTTAATAGAATCGAAGGCAATGATGCGGCTGCATGTGCAACTAGAGGTGAAGGAACGTCTACTTCTTTCGAACCAAAGATGAAGAAAGAAGAATGCAAAATCAAGAATCCGCATATCAACAATGAATGCATGGAGAAAATATTAGTCCAACTAGTGCGAGCAGTTATGGAAGTTGGAAATCTTTTAAAATGCATACTTATGGTTCTTGTTTTCTTTTGTCTTGCTATTCTAGCAAAGATTTGGTGATGTCTTATGTATCCAATGTTGTTGAAAAAGCAAAGAAATGCATTATGTTGGATCAAATTAAGGTGCAAATTTAGATTTTCCGGACCGGGAGGAGCTGCGCCAGATCAGACCCCGCAAAGCCGACCCGTAAAAGAGCATATTCCATGAATATCCTTTTTACGGGTCCGTTATGCGGGGTCTGCATCTGCGGCCGTCCGCGCCGGCCTGCAAAGCCGTTTTTCGCGAACTGCAAATGCGTTTTGCGGGCCGGCCGGATGCGGGGTCTGCTAGAGTTGCTCTAAACGATGTTTGTCTGAAAAAAGTATTACCTCCGTCCTGGTTTATAAGTCCCTTTTGTATTTTGTGCTAAATTTAGACTAAAAGTTTAACTAGCACAATAAATGCAAAGGCACCAAAAAATTATGTCGCTGGATTCGTATTTGAGCATAGTTTTCAATTATATTTATTTTTATGACATGTGCTATTAACATTTTGTTAGTTAAATTTAATGTTAAAATTTGGCACTGAATACAAAGGAGACCAATAAACCAGAACAGTATATAGTACATCTAATATGACGTTTCCGAGCAAAGAACAGAGGCTGTCAACACAAACACGGTCACCCAGGTTGAGCACTTAATGTTATCCCATCTAATTTGGACCACCCTCGGCAAGTATCTTCATTTCTGGTCAAACATGGACCTTGCGGATCAAGACAGTGATTCTGCACATAGAAATTAGCGCGGCGGCGTCCGGGCATGATTCCATTTCTTGTCAAACATGGTCCACGAGTAGTACTCTTTCTCTAAATAAATATAAGATGTTTTAGATCACTATTTTAGTAATTTAAAATGTCTTATACTCCTTTCATTTTAAAATAAGTGACTTAACTTAATTTATTAGTTTCAATTTTATAAAGTTAATACAAAGTTAAGTCATTTATTTAGAGAGACGAAGGGAGTATTTGTTTACCGAGATACTAGTATTTTTTTTCCTTCATTACTGGGAACATCAAATTACATTAAGCAAACGCAGAAGAAGGCTTGATACTCACATGATAGTCGACGTAGCTAGGTATAACTGAAGAGGTACTACACGAGTGAATAAATTATTAGTAGCCTCCGAGAGCTGATGATTAAAGCAACCCCAAAGAAAATGTCCCTTAATTTAAACAACAAACATCAGACACACACGCGTTAGCTACAAATTCAACGATTTCCAAGCCGGGTTTCCAAACCCCAAAGAAAATGTCCCTTAATTCGACGATGGATCACCAGCCAACGGCTATTTAAAATACCAAGCCGGGTTCATCGACAACTAGTTCGAGTTAGCGCACGTTCAGCCCGTTTTCCTCATCATTTTTCTTTGGTAATTTCCTATTTTCCATGTGTTTTGTTGTAGTCTCTTTCCGCCTATCGTCGCCGGTGTACGCTTACTAACTTTTGCCACGCCGACATGCATATGCCATTTTGCTCTTGAAAAGATGCAGCTTGAAGTAGTTGCCGCAGTCTAGTTCATCGAAGCAGATGATAGGGAGTCAACATATACCCGCCGTGCACGTGTGTAGCAGCACTAAGGGTATCATCAAGGCGGACTAGCAAACATCCCGCAATCATTCGAACCGCGCTATTCGGACCATGGAAGCCATCCAGCGTGGGTCTATATCGATCCGCGGCACGGTCCCGACACGATTTTTTTCGCAAACCGGAGACGAATTTGGGGGGCTTTGCGAAAGTCCGGATCGATCCCAAGCACACTTCTGACCACCCTGCCTCACCAAAACCCCTTCACCCTCATTCACGCGCGTTCCTGCCCAGCATCAGCTGCCCGCATTCATGCCGCTGTAGAGTGCGCCGCTCAACATTGAAGATGGCTCAGGGCGGATGCGACCTCTCACTGCCTCCGCCATTGAAATGGTACGCCGGCCGAGGGCTCCGCCCGCAATGCATCTCCGGTGTCCGCGCCAGTTCAAAGCCGGAGACGCGTGACTGGACGGGACGTGACGGATATCTACCACGTCCGTTCAATACAACTGTCCGCCCGTATGCCGACATTAACCAGGCTCGCCGACCGAGAAACCCACTCCAGCGCCACTCATTGACGCACTCAGACGCCTCGCCTCACCGGGGATCTGCTATAAAAAGGTGGCCACACCCAGCTAACTCCACACAACAACATAAGCCCCTCCCCAGCCAGCTCGCTCAAGGTCTCCGACGATGAGCACGAAACCACGATGGAGATGGGCTCCGACGACACCGCCCCGACTCCCCGTGCCTCTTGTGCATGTCAGCTTTACCATGGAGCAGGCGCAGGCGCACTACAACACCGCTGTCGTGGAATCACGTCAGATGTCCTAGCGTAATGACTTAGTCGTGAAGCCATCGCCACTAGGAAGCTTAAAGGGGTTAAACGGGACAAAGGACACGAGGTTTATACTGGTTCGGCCCCTTGCGGTGAAGGTAAAAGCCTACGATCCAGTTTTGAGTGGGATTGCCTATGTCTCGATAACCAGGGAGCAAATCCGCTTCACTTAGTTCTCGACTTGATGTTACTTGCCCTGAACCGCCGCTGGGTCGTCCCTTTATATACAGAGGTTGACGCTTATCGGCTCACAGAGTCCCGGCCGGTTCATAAACAGTGTCCGGCTCGATCTCTCTCTATTCCTGCCTTACAATACAAGTTATACATACATGGCGGTTTATCTCTATAGGCCTTAAGTCGCCTCTGGGCCTTGGGCCTTTAACTAAACCGCCATCTTCAAGTGTCTTCAGTGGGCTTCGTCATAGATGTGACCCGGCCACTCCTGGGCGGGTCATGCCTAATAGTTATATCCCCAACATTAGGCCCCAGATTGATGTGAACTGGTTCATGTCAATCTTCAACACTTAGGAAAAAATTTCTACTCTTTGCTTATGAAATTTTTGTAACCCGCCATGACGTCATCCTTTGGATCTGTGGTAACCCGCCATGACGTCAACTGCCATAAATGCATGTTTTGTCCAACATACCTCAACGGATCTTTATCTTAATGACCATCCCGAAAATCGAGGCGTCCTTGTAGTTGGATAACTATGCCTTTGTCCTCCTCGTTTTTTGCGCCCACTTATCAGTCTTTCCTTATAAATAAGCACGACCAGGTCTCCTCTCATTCCCCCCTTTCCTCATCTTCTTCCTCTCGCAACCCCACTGCCACTCGAGCTCCACCGCCGCCGCAGCGCACCTCGTCTTCCTCGACCTTGGCCGCCGCATCAACCTGAATCAGCCCAGAGAACGGCAGCGACCCTCCGTAGTAGATCTGCAGCCGTAAGTCTTCGCCTTTCCGCACCTTAGATCCACATTAGGGTTTGCGAGTTCTTCTGTATTCTTCTCTGTTCATCACGGGTTCTTCGTAGTTTCTCCGCCGCAGCCTCTTTTGATCCAAAAGAAGTATGAAACTCATGTGATAGTTGTTTCGCGTCCATTTTCAGTACTAGCAGATCCCTTTTCTTGTAAAAAGGCCTCATTAGAACTGATGAACTCCTCTATACTTCATTTTTAGGTCTAGAATATTTTCTTTTCTGAACAAGCGTTTGATCCAAAATAATAGCTGTAACCTGTGAAACTTGTTTATGCAACACTTAGGCAAAAACTGTATTTGTTAGATCCATCCAGCCATGGCAACTCTCATCACCGGCTTAAAAGGCAATGCTCAGTTGATAATCTTGACCGCCCATGGTGGCTTAAATAACTTAACTGCTTATGACGCTCATGGCGGCTTAAATAATCTGACATAATTAGCCTTATACCATTAGGCCCCTTTATAAGCCTCCATCTTGAATATGCACTGTAATATTTTCTCCGGCTTAAATTTGAACCGGGAACTTTTATCCTTTCTTAGGCTTCCATCACAATGCCGCCTAAGACAAACACCTCATGCAGCTGGGTCCCGTCCATTGTCACTGAGAAGACTTTCAAAGACTTTGTGAAAGTCGGCTATCTGCCAAAAAGGGATGTCATGTCATACCGTACTCCTGACTCGACAAAAGAGAGACCTCAACCCAAAGAAGGGGAAGTGATTGTTTTTACGGATCATATGAACCGGGGTTTCTCACCACCCGGCTCGAAATTCTTTAGGGACGTCCTGCACTTCTTTGATCTCCGTCCTCAAGACATCGGACCCAATTCCGTGTCTAACATTTATAACTTTCAAGTATTCAGCAAAGTATATCTTGGAGAAGAACCCAACCTGCTACTCTTTAGAGAGTTATTCTACTTGAACCGCCAAAATGAATGTGCCAGTATACAAAGTTTGGAACTTGGCGGCGTCTCAATCCAGCATCGGAGAGATGTCATTTTTCCCTATGCCAATCCGCCAAGCCATCCTAAAGACTAGAATCAAACATGGTTTTATTGCCAATACACCTCTCCGGCTGATGAGAATCCTCTGCCCGGTTTTCGCGCCTTGCGTCTTGATTTCAATCATCCACTTCCTGATAAGATATCAGCCGTCGAACGCAAGACGCTCGCCCCCACCTTGGCCAAAATCAAAGCTCTTCTAGGGAACGGGTTAAATGGTATTGACTTGGTCCGAGTTTGGCTCGCCTGGCGGATCATTCCATTAAGCCGCCGCCCCAGTCTAATGTGCAATTATTCAGGCAAGAAAGATGATCCTCTACGACACAGTCCTAATAATTTGCCTGATCATGTCATCGACATGACAAAATCTCTCCTGAATGAAAGCTTAGCAGACCGCGGAAAGGTGGGCTTAAGCCCTTTCTACGAAGCCAACCCGGCTCTAGCGGTAAGCCGCCAAGTTGAATAAATCATTTCCAACATTGATGTTTTATCTGTACTTAAACTTTTGCTGACTTTCACAGGCTGATGACAAATTCTGGAAAGTAAAATATGATCATGAAGCCGCGAAAAGAGCCAGGAAGGCCAAGAGAGCCGCTAGGAGAGCCGTTGTGAAGAAACGCGGAAAGAAACCCAGTGCTTCTGAGCTACTTCAGCTGGAGGACTCTTCTGAGTCAGAGGTAGCCCTTGACTCTCTTGGCTCATTTTTTAATTACCTTATTGATACTGATTATGATCAGGATGACACGGGCACGAGTCACGGGGTGGATGAAGAGGTAAATATTATTTCCTCCGACTCAGAGCCTTTACCGCGCCCAAAAATCCGCCAAGTAACCCGAAAAGTAATATTTTCACATCCTTTAGCTTATCAAGATCCTCAATTTCTTTTGAAGCGACAGATTCATGAGAGCCGGAGGCAGACCCGGACCAGCAAAGACACAGAGCTCTCCTCTGGCTTGCCCAATACACCACGGAAACGCCGGAACAAGGTCACCTCCGACTTAAATTCTTCTTATCCTTTGGCGGATCTCACTCGTCAACCACTGAACCCTTCTGACCCAAATTATCAGGAAACATCTCCTTCCTCTGGCAACTCAATTCAATCCAACTCACTGGCTTTCAAGACCGCTTCAGGGTAATGATAACTTACTTATCTTGTATGTTAATGCAACTCTTTGGGCTTGTACTATCCTTTTTTTAATCTTTATTCAGTGGACAAGCGAAACCCAGCAAAAGGGTAAAGAAGAATAAGCCGGCTGAAAAGCCAACTGACCACGAGCCGGAGCTCCAGACGACCGCTCCTAATGCTCCTATTCTTGAGACGGCGCTTGATCCAGTTCATGATACATCAGTGCCAACTGCTGACCCGCCTGCGGAACACACCACCGACGTTGTTGAAAATCTTGAGGTCCCTAGCCCAGCCAAGGCAGACGACTCTCACGGTGCTGACGTGGAGATTACAAAGATTGACTATGCTGAGCCGGGGAGACCCACTGTACTTGCCAAGTGTTCTGCGAAGGAGGAGCAGCTGAGCCGCCGCAAGGTCAGATTTGATATTGCTGATTATTCTTAGATGAGCATTAGGGAAGTTTTGTCTGGCTATCTTGGTCAAGTGCACAGCAGCCGTGGCGTCGAGATTGACATGGTGAAGCAAATGCACCATAAATTTGAGGTATCATCTCTTTTCTGAATCATCCTTATTATGCCAGCCCCCAAGTCTACTGCTTATGATGAATATGCTATAGATTTAGAAATATCAGACAAGTATTAATAATGTCTTTAGATCAAAACCTGTAAAAATCCGGCTTAATCCATAGCCTCCAAGGGCCAATTTAATCAAAATGAATGAGCCGGTCCTTCACATGCTTGTGTAGAACATATTAACTGCATAATTTGAACTGCAATATGCATTAGCCCCCAACTGCCAAGTAGTCTTGCTTGTAAAGTGCTTGGGACTTTAATTTCGTGAACCACCAATCTCATGAACCGCCACTATAATTAGACTTCCGTGGTAGACATTAGCCCCCAAGTGTCAAGTGCTTTGCTTGCAAAGCGGTTGGGACTTTCTCTCATGAACCACCAATCTCATGACCAACCACTATAGATAGAATTTTGCGATAGACATTAGCCCCCAAATGCCAAGCACTCTTGCTTGCAAGGTGCATGGGACTTGAATATGATATGCTAATAGTCATGATTTTGACCCGGTATTTGTGCAGGTCACCACCAATCAATTTCAATCAGAAATATCTGACTTGAAGAACCGCCTGCAATCACAAGAGACAGAAACCCAAAGGGCCAACTCCAAGTTTGAATTCAGTGTATCTGAACAAGAGAAGCTGAAGGCCGACTTTGAGGTGGAGAGAAAAGCTTGGGCTGATGAAAAGAATGCCTTAACCCAACGAGCTGACAAGGCAGAGGCGGCTCTTGAAAAGGTGAGCAATGAATTGTCCAGCTTAAAACGCCACGTGATCCAGATGGTTACATCAATCTTTGGTAAGTCGCGCTGCAAGTTATAAATAGTTGAAACTTTCCAATGATCGTATAAATTGTTATTAACGCACCTGACATTGATGTGCAGGCCCCAGGAGTTCAAATCTCAATCAGGACCTATTGATAAAGCTTAAGGCGGTTTATACGTTGGTGGAGCAACTCTACACCGGATCTCAGCGCGCCTTAGCCATAGTGGCCCTGTCTAATGAAGTCCCCACACTTTTGGCGAATGTACTAAGGAAGCTTTCTGTGCTGCCCCAATGGTTCACTGAACTGAGGCGATCGTTTGCGAGAGCTAGAGTTGTGGCCGCGTTAAGCCGGGCCAAAGCTTGGCTTCCGGTACTAGACCCGGCCGACATCGCCATTGGGTATCCAAGCCTTAAAGAAGATGGTACACCTTTTGAACAGGAAGATTTCGCTGCTTGTGTGAAGGAAATACGCCCGGTGGCCACCCTGATTGCTGACGAGGTGGATCTCATGAAGTACCAGGCGGGTTATGATGCAGAGAACCGGAGGATCCCAATGCCCCAGTATACTCTGACAAGTCTGATTCCACCAATTCGTAAGCATACCTTTGCCCCTGAAGTTGACCCGGTCGGACTAATTGATGACAAAGCTAAATTTAAAGCTTTGAGTGGCATTGACTAGTCGTCATCAACCTTCCAGGACCGGGAATAGGACAAAGAAGTGGAAAGGGCTGATCCGCCGAGCGGCTCATATTTGTAGTCTTGTTGAAAAACAATGTTAATCATTTGGACTCGGGGAGTCATGTAATAGGAGTAGAAATGACTTTGCTGTGTCGTGCCTTCGTGCATGTTTTGATCCCTTGACATTGTTTAAGCTGCCATCATATATTTACTCTGTCTTACACTTATCTGTTCCTTGTGCATAAGAAAGCCTGTAATCTATCCTGCACAAAGAGATAGATCACAAAGACCCTTGGCGGCTTACCGCAAGGCGGGTCATAATTATCCCACATAATTATCAATGTGAAATATGAGTTATAAAATAATCTTGATGAGAATCAGAACTTTCAATATAACTGTGATAACATCATACCTGGGATGTCCAATTTTTACTACCGGTTTAGATGACCTGTACAGTACGGGTGATGACCCATTTTTTAGAAGTCATGACTTCAATTGGAGTTTTTCACATGCCTGGAGACTTATTGTTCAAGGTCAATCCGGCTTAAACAGAAACCTTATATGTCTTAAAATATGAACACGGAAAAGGTCTCAAGACGAATCCAAAGAAAAATCAAACTCAAGCAAAAAATAGAAAGACAAATCAAGGCTTATGATTCGAATACGATCAGTAAACCGTTCCAAAGGGGTTAAGCTAGGGTTCGAATACGACCATGTAGCCCCCAGTGGCTTTAGCATTGTGCCGATCAAGAGGGTACCGATAGCTATGTTCTCTTTGGTTCGAATACGATCTATGTTTGAACAGGAAACCCCCAAATGACCTTGAGAAGTTTTTAACGACCCTGATTCGAATACGATCAGAGTCGGACCCAAAAGGGGTTAACCTATGATTCGAATACGATTAAGAAGCCCCCTGGTGGGTTTGGCATTGCACCGATCAAGAGGTACCGACAACTATGTTCTCTTTGGTTCGAATACGACCTATGTTTGAACAGGAAGCCCCCAAATCACCTTGAGACTTACGGCTAGATTCGAGTACGATCATAAGCCAGACCTAGAGGGTGAAGCTAGATTCGAATACGATCAGCCCCCACTTGATCATTTGAAATTATGATGATGAAGACATATGTTCTTTGAGGATGAAAAGGACAGAGGTCCTACTTTATTATTTATAATATATACATCGTCACGATATGTACATCATGAGAGCCGGTGGCTCAAGTGTAGTAGGGCCGAAGATGAGCTATATTCCACGGCCGGCGGGTCTCCTCCTCCGACTTACATGAGTCTTTGTGCTCTCGAACATCGATAAGGTAGTATGACCCGTTGTTCAAGTTCTTGCTGACCACAAAGGGCCCTTCCCAAGACGGGGATAACTTGTGTGTATCAGTTTGATCCTGGATGAGCCGGAGCACCACATCACCTTCTTGAAAGGTTCTGGACTTAACCCGGCGGCTGTGATAACAACACAGGTCATGTTGGTAAATCGCCGAGCGGGCTGCTGCCAAGTCACACTTCTCATCCAACAAATCAAGTGCCTCCTGACGTGCTTGTTCATTATCAGCTTCCATGTAAGGCGCCACGCGGGGCGAGTCATGACGGATGTCACTAGGAAGAACCACCTCTGCTCCATAAACCATGAAGAAAGGTGTATAACCCGTAGATCTGTTGGGGGTAGTATTGATGCTCCATAACACTGATGGTAACTCCTCCACCCAACAACCCGGCGTCCGTTGCAAAGGAACTAGAAGCCGGGGCTTGATACCCTTCAAAATCTCCTGATTGGCTCTTTCTGCTTGACCATTGGATTAGGGGTGAGCCACTGATGAAACATCAAGCTGGACATGCTCACATTGACAGAACTCCTCCATAGCCCCCTTGGACAAGTTAGTGCCATTATCAGTTATGATACTATGGGAAAGCCAAAACGTAAAATAAGCTTCTTCATGAATTGAACCGTCGTCACCGTGTCACACTTAGTGACCGGCTCTACTTCTACCCACTTTGTGAATTTATCCACTGCCACCAAAAGGTGGGTCTTTTTATTGTTGGATCTTTTGAAAGGCCCAACCATATCAAGCCCCCATACAGCAAATAGCCAAGTAATTGGTATCATCCTTAATTCTTGAGCCGGCACGTGAGCTCGCCGTGAAAATTTCTGACACCCGTCACATTTACTGACCAGATCTTCTACATCAGCGTGAGCCGTCAGCCAATAGAATACATGACGGAAAGCTTTGGCCACAAGGGACTTTGAACTGGCATGATGGCCACAATCTCCTTCATGAATCTCACAAAGAATCTCTTGACCTTCCTCAGGAGACAAACAACGTTGAAACGCCCCAGTGACACTGCGATGATGTAACTCGCCATTGGCAATCGTCATTGACTTAGACCGTCGGGTTATCTGTCTAGCCAAGGTTTCATCCTCAGGCAATTCTCCCCGGGTCATGTAAGCCAAATAAGGCACAGTCCAATCTGGGATGACATAAAGAGCCGCCACCAACTGTGCTTTCGGGTCAGGTATGGCCAAGTCTTCCTCGGTAGGTAACTTAACAGGAGGATTATGCAAAACATCCAAGAAAGTGTTCGGGGTACCGATTTACACTGAGATCCAAGCCGGCTTAAAGCATCAGCCACCTCATTCTTCCTGCGATCGATGTGCTCCACTTGATAACCTTTGAAGTGTCCAACAACAGCATCAACCTCACAGCGGTAAGCGGCCATGAGAGGATCTTTGGAATCCCACTTGCCTGAGACTTGTTGAGCTACCAAATCTGAGTCGCCGAAGCACCTTACCCGGCTTAAGCTCATCTCCTTAGCCATCTGAAGACCATGGAGCAAGGCCTCATACTCAGCTACATTGTTATTACAGGGAAACACCAACCTTAGCACATAACAAAATTTGTCACCTCGAGGGGAAGCCAAAACAACTCCAACCCCTAAGCCTTCCAATTGCCTGGATCCATCAAAGTGAATAGTCCGGTATGTGTTATCCGGCTTCTCTTCGGGCGCCTGCAACTCTGTCCAATCGTTGATGAAATCCACCAGTGCTTGAGACTTGATAGCAGTACATGGTACATACTTTAAACCATGAGGCCCAAGCTCAATAGCCCACTTGGCGAATCGTCCTGTAGCCTCTCTGTTCTGGATGATATCCCCTAAAGGAGTAGAACTGACCACAATGATGGGATGACCCAGGAAATACTGCTTAAGCTTCCGGTTGGCCATGAACACCCCATAAACAAGCTTCTGCCAATGTGGATACCTCTGTTTGGACTCAATAAGCACCTCACTGATGTAGTAAACCGGCCGTTGAACCGGATATTACTTACCAGTCTCCTTGCACTCCACCACAATGGCCACACTGATAGCACGTGCGTTAGCCGCCACATATAACAATAAGGGCTCCTTATCAATGGGAGCGGCAAGAACCGGCGGCTCAACTAGTTGTCTCTTCAAATCCTCAAAGGCCGTGTTAGCAGCATCACTCCAGACAAAGTCGTTTGTCTTCTTCAACATCTGATACAGCGGTATGGCCTTCTCACCTAACCGGCTTATGAACCGACTTAAAGCAGCAATGCGACCCGCCAAACGCTGAACGTCATTAACACACTTGGGTTTTGCTAAAGAGGTAATAGCCTTGATCTTCTCCGGGTTAGCCTCAATGCCTCTATTAGAAACCAGAAATCCCAAGAGCTTGCCTGCCGGCACACCAAAAACACACTTCGTCGGGTTAAGCATCATATTGTAGACCCGGAGATTATCAAAGGTCTCCCTTAGATCATCTATCAGGGTTTCCTTCTCTTTGAACTTCACCACAATATCATCCACATAAGCATGTACATTGCGCCCAATCTGAGTATGAAGGCAATTCTGCACACACCGCTGATAAGTCGCCTGGGCACTCTTGAGCCCAAAAGACATATAAACATAGCAGAAGGCTCCAAATGGAGTAATGAATGCTGTCTTCTCTTGGTCCTTAACTGCCATTTTGATCTGATGATATCCAGAGTAAGCATCCAAAAAACTCAGACGCTCACACCCCGCCGAAGCATCAATGATTTGATCAATACGAGGGAGAGCAAAGGGATCAGCCGGACAAGCCTTGTTTAAGTCCGTGTAATCCACACACATACACCAAGTGCCATTCTTCTTGAGCACCAGCACCGGGTTAGCCAACCACTCAGGATGAAACACCTCAATAATGAACCCGGCTGCCAAGAGTCGGGCCACCTCCTTACCAATGGCCTTGCGCCTCTCCTCGTTAAACCACCGAAGAAACTGCTTAACCGACTTAAACTTAGGATCAACATCGAGAGTGTGCTCAGAGAGTTCTCTCGATACACCCGACATGTTAGAAGGCTTCCATGCAAAGATGTCCTGATTCTCACGGATGAACTCGATGAGCGTGCTTTCCTATTTGGGATCCAGATTGGCACTGATGCTGAACTGTTTAGATGAATCGCCAGGAACGAAGTCAATCATCTTGGTGTCCTCAGCCGATTTAAACTTCATCTCCGGTTCACGCTCTGTGGTGGGCTTCTTCAAGGACGTCATGTCTGTCGGGTCAACATTGTCTATAAAACTTTAACTCTTGTGCAGCACAGACCGACTCAGCATAAGCCGTGTCACCTTACTCGCACTCCAAAGCCAACTTTCAACTACCATGAACCGTGATGGTCCCTTTATGACCCGACATCTTCAGCTGTAGATAAACATAACACGGCCGTGCCATGAATTTGGCGTAAGCCGGTCGCCCAAACAGAGCATGATACAGGCTCCTGATCTTGACCACCTCAAAAGTTAACTTCTCAGTCCTAGAATCATACTCATCTCCAAAGGCTACCTCCAGCTCAATCTTGCCCACTGGGTATGCCGACTTACCAGGAACTACACCATGGAAAATAGTATTGGACTGCTTAAGATTCTTATCAGTTAACCCCATGCGACGGAAGGTTTCATAATAAAGGATATTGATGCTGCTGCCTCCCTCCATGAGTACCTTAGTGAACTTGCACCCCCCAACTTGAGGTGCTACCACCAAAGCCAAGTGACCCGGGTTGTCAACTTGGGGCGGGTGATCCACCCGACTCCACGTAATGGGCTGCTCAGACCATCGCAAGTACCGAGGAACTGTCGGCTCTACGGCGTTCAGTGCCCTCTTGTGAAGCTTCTGGTCCCGTTTACATAAACTTGTGGTGAAAACATGATACTGCCCACTGTTCAATTGCTTTGGATGACTCTAATATCTAGACTGCTGCTGCTGACCCCCTTGGTTAGATTGTTGATTGTAGCCGCCTTGACTACCTTGATTGAAACCACCTTGATTTTTCTGGTGGCCCTGAAAGCCGGAACCAAAGCCGCCACTTCCATTGTTCGGACCATGAAAGCCGCTGCCTCTTGGACCACCGCCTGGTCCATGATTACCATTAAACATGTTAGAATTCTTGAAAGCTCTCATAATGCTACAATCCTTCTCTAGGTGAGTAGCCAGCTTCTCTTGAGTGTCGTGCTTCGGGCAGGGTTCATTTAACAACTGCTCAAGAGTCGGACCTGACCCGCCAGACCGAGGAGGTGGCCTCCTCTTACGCTGCTGATTGTTGCCCTGTGCATTGGTATTAGCTACGAACTCCAAGCTACCATCAGCCTTACATTTATTGTTTCCCCCTTGATTCACCGGGTTATGCCACGAGCCCTTCGTGTTGCCATTCTTCTTTCCCTTCCCTGCCTTCTCTCGTCAGACTCGGGATCCTTGGTACTATCAGAGTCGGCATACTTGACTAAAGGTGCAATCAGCTGGACCATGTCATTACAATCACGCTTGAGCCGCCCCAGCTTCATTTTTAGGGGCTCAAAACGGCAATTTTTCTCCAACATTAAGACTACAAAGCCGGCGTCCATCTTATCAGATGAATGTATTATAGCTTTGACCCAGTGCACCCAATGGGTCGTGGATTCACCTTCCTCTTGCCTGCAATTCGTCAAGTCCACAATCGACATGGGCTGCTTACATGTGTCCTTAAAATTCTGGATAAACCACTCCTTTAACTCTGCCCATGAACCAGTGGAATTCGGTGGCAACCCTTTCAACCAATTATGAGCCGTTCCATCCAGCATCATGGTGAAGTACTTAGCCATCGCAACATCACTGACTTCCAGTAGCTCCATGGCCATCTTGTAACTCTCAATCCAAGCCCCAGGCTATAAATCGGTCGTGTAATTAGGCACCTTACAAGGCCTCTTGAAATCTTTGGGCAAATGCTCGTTACGCAGAGCTGGCACCAAACAAGGTACTCCCCCAGTCCTGGTGACCAAACCTGCCTCAACTGACACTATTGGATAAACTGGCAGGGGCTGATAGGCCACTTGCCGAGCTGCTATTTCTGCCGCTAGTTGAGCCGCCAGCTGAGCTGCCTGCTCAATTTGTTGACGCACTCTATCATGATTACGCACATTAGGAGCCCCACCCTGAGCTGAGTCGTACCCGCGCGGCTGATCGCGACGCTGGGCATTGCTTGAAATGACCAGCGAGTCTAGGTGCCTGCTATAACTCTTGCTCTGGCTCGGACATGGGGTTGAATGAATCCTGTCTCTACTGTAAGAGTATGCCTCCTGTTGTGCTAAGGCTGTTTGAAGAAGATCTCTGACCCTTCGTGTTTCGAAAGTCGTCGGTGAATCGCCATCTGTTGGGAGAGCCGCCAGTCATGTTGTCACCACGATCATGTTCTCCAGCGGGTTAGAATAATGACCCGGTGGTGTCGGCACATAAGGCGGGGCAGTATTCAGACGTGGGGGGGGCCATAACTCATGGATGAAAAGGCGTGTCGGCCTCGGGCGCTGCAGTCTGGTTCACCTTCGGTGGGTTACTAGGGCCTGCTCCGGGTGTGTGAAAAGGTTTCTAGGATCATAAACTGGAGGCAGACGAGATTGAGTCTTCTGGTACCTTCTCCTCATGACCTCGTTTGACGCGTTCTGATTCATCGTGTGCTGGAAAGCCTGCGACTGAATCTGTTGAGCTCTAGCATGCAGAGCCGCCCATTCTGCGGTCATCCTGACATCTTCTGCCGCCAGGTCTTCTTTAGCTTGCGCTATGTCCAGCTTCAACTATGCCACTTCCCCATCATGTTGAGTCTGATCCACCGGGTTGACCACGGCGGTTAATAGGGTTGTCATCTTGTCCATGGGATCCATCAGCACCTGAGCCAGTGGGCGCACAGGGCCTCCTGCCCCGGCCGCTGTTGACCCGGAGGTCATTGCCGCCACAGTTGATGAATTTAATGCAGGTTGGGTACTTGTCATGAAGATTCGGACTCTGCTCGGCGGCTCAAAAGGGTCCGGAATACTGCTGCCATCAGAACAACCCCCAAGCCCGTCGTCTTGCAGTTGATACAATGAATCCGTCTCACCTGTGGATGACTCACCATCAGAGTAGATGGCCGTCTCACTGCCAGAAACAGATCCTTCAGAAAATTCCCCTCCATGGATGCATCCCACGAAGGCACGCCTCACGGCGGGATGAACCAGGGCTGGTCTCGCATGCTGAGCCGTCTCGATGATGTGGGTGCAGATGTCCGGCTCATGGCCTGGCTCGCCGATCTTGCTGATGAAGATGTGGATTCCGCTGAAGAGGACCCAGTACCCATACTCAATTGAGTCGGCGTCAGGGCCCCAGCCTGCATCGTCGATGTAGAGCTTGCCGCGATGAATATTGGTCATCCGGCCCACAACATATCCTTTGAGCCCTTCGAAGTTGCCCTTCAAGAACTCAAATCCACCTTGCGCTGGCTCAATTGAGTATGGGTCACACCTATGACGAAGGTGCAGCCTGGCACCTTTGTTGGCGTTCCAGCAGGCGCAGGAGGAACAACGGTACAACCTATTCCTCCTAGAGCAGCACTGACTGGCGGAGGGCCAGATCTACAGTGAGCAGGCAAGCGAGCAGGCTGTGGCGACCCATGGCCATGGTGAACCCCAACTTCATCGTGGAGCAGCGTGCCATCTATGATGGCATCCGCGCTCAAGCCTCCGCTCGTCAGGAAGCGGACACCGTGGAGGTGCGGTTGCAGGCGAGTGCGGAGGAGAACACCACCAACTGTGCCTCCTACGTGCCAACAACGAACCATCAGGCGGCCTGATGGGACGAGGACAGCACCGGCGCCACCATTCCATCATTGACCTCACATCCACCGACGATGGCCAGCTCGCGGACTCCTCCAAGGATGAGTAGGCCGCGGGAGGCGGCAGGGCCTGGTGTCCCATGTGGGCCGGTCCATCTCCCGTGTTCTACTCTTCCTCGCCGAAGACTGCACCTTCATTTCAGCGGTCTTATCGCCGGTGCTCATGAAGACGGCGGATGGAGGATGACAAGGGCTTGGACGCCGGGCGCCACAGCCGTAGGATAGGTTTAGAGTCGGGTTTTTTGTTCTAGATGTTTGAAATGTAATGAAAATCCACTGTGTTAGTATGAAATTTGTCATGTTTGTCTGAAATCCGGCTGTGCTTGCATGAATTTCAGCCGGTTTGTTGAAAAAAGTTTGAAATATATGTGGCTAGCGTTGGATGGCATCCTCCCGCATATTTGTCCACGGACTGGTCCCTCCCTCCCGTCCGTGGAAGGTGCGGGAGGAAATTTGCGAGTTGCCATTGAAGATACCCTAACATGGCCCATGCATAGAGATGAAATAAGTGATTCTTCAATTCAAAAACTCGGACCTAATTGCAAAAGGCAAGAGAGCGACTATTTTAAAGTGGAACACATCATAGACACTTTATCCGGTAAACATTTTGTTCAATTTAATTGACATGATAATAACTATTTCAGTTTAGTAATAGCAAACGCTTTCTTACAAAATGCTTGCTGAGGCAAGGACATAAGCTATGTCATTTCATAGAAGAAGAGAGTTGCCCAATTAGTTGAGAGAAACTAGATAGAAACCAAGTACATGAAGTATACATAGTGATCATACTATAGGTTCTCCAAATTGCACAGGGTATCTCAAAGGTCATAAGGGCATCTCCAAATTCCTTGCACACCCTGGACATGTTTAGCCATCTAATACTGTTGGGGGAACGTAGCATGCAATTTTTAAAAAAATCCTACACTCACACAAGATATATCTAGGAGATGCTTAGCAACGAGAGGGGGAGAGTGTGTCCATGTAACCTCATAGACCAAAAGCAGAAGCGTTTGACAACGCAGTTGATGTAGTCGAACTTCTTCATGTTCCGACCGATCAAGCACCGAATGTACGACACCTCCGATTTCTGCACACGTTTAGCTTGATGACGTCCCTTGAACTCTTGATCCAACAAAGTGTCGAGGGAAAGTTTCATCAACAAGACGGCATGGTGACAGTGATGGTGAAGTGACCCGCGCAGGGCTTCGCCTAAGCACTACGTGAATATGACCGGAGGCGTAAATTGTGGAGGGGGGCGCCGCACACGGCTAACAATGTTTGTTGTGTGTTCTAGCGGTGCCCCCCCCTCATATATATAGGTTGGAGGGGAGGAGAGGCAGCCAAGGGGGCACCCCAAGTAGGAGGAATCCTACTTGGGGTCCTCCCAATTCGGCCTCCCCCCTTTCCTATTCCTATTCGGAGTAGGAAGGCAAGAGGGGAAGGGGAATCCTATTCCCTTTTTCCTTTCCTCCTTCCCCTTTTCTACTCCAATTTGGCCAGCCCATATGGAGGGGGGCAACAGACCCTTAGGGGCTGGTATGTCCCTCTCTTGGACCATTAGGCCCATATAGTTTGCCGGGGTTGTCCGGAACCCCTTCTGGTGACCCGATATGTACCTGGAACCCCCAGAACACTTCCGGTGTCCAAATACTGTCGTCCTATATATGAATCTTTACCTCTCGACCATTTCGGGACTCCTTGTCATGTACGTGATCTCATCTAGGACTCCGAACAACATTCAGTCACCAAATCATATAACACATATAATACAAATCGTCATCGAACGTTAAGCGTGCGGACCCTACGGGTTCGAGAACTATGTAGACATGACTAAGAAACCTATCCTGTCAATAACCAATAGCGTAACTTGGATGCTCATATTGGATCCCACTTATTCTATGAAGATCTTTATCGGTCAAACCGTTATGACAACATACGTTATTCCCTTTTCGTCGGTATGTTACTTGCCCGATATTCGATCATCTGTATCTCCATACCTTGTTCAATCTCGTTATCGGCAAGTCTATTTACTCGTTCCATAATGCACCATCCCGCAACTAACTCATTAGTCACATTGCTTGCAAGGCTTATTATGATGTGTATTATCAAGAGGGCCCAGAGATACCTCTCCGATACTCGGAGTGACAAATCCTAATCTCGATCTATGCCAACCCAACAAAACACCTTCGGATATACCTATAGAGCATCTCTATAATCACCCAGTTACGTTGTGACGTTTGATAGCACAAAAGGTATTCCTCTGGTATCCAGGAGTTGCATAATCTCATAGTCGAAGGAATATGTATTTGACATGAAGAAAGCAATAGCAATAAAACTGAATGATCAATATGCTAAGCTAATGGATGGGTCTTGTCCATCACATCATTCCCCTAATGATGTGAAATTACTGGAATTAGGAACTTTGACATCAACTGGTTCTTTGCCGTCAGCTAGCTGACAGCAAAGAGGGTCTTTGCCATCAGCTTGAAGAAAACTGATGGCAAAGAAGCAGCTGACGACAAAGAAATTGTTTGCCGTCAGCCCCATCTTTGTCGTCATCTAGCTTACAACATAGAACCTTTGTCGTCCGCTAGCGGGCGATAAAGAGGCAGGGTGGGCCACTAGCGAGAGGCAGCTAACAGCCACTTTCTTTGTTGTCCGCTAGTTGATGGCAAAAAAAGTGGCCAAACTAACATCCGTTAGCTAGGCTCTTTGCCGTTTGCTAGCGGACGACAAAGATGTCATGCCCAATATGCGAGTCTATCCTAAAGGAACTCGAAGGTCCCACCAAGGATAGAACCGCATATTGACACGCTTTTGCAAGGTGGATATCATTACATCGTACCATTACATAATAGTTGGGGATACATACAAAAGGCATACTGTCGGGGATATACCGCGCGGTGTAACCCGCCGGATGTATGACCCGGCTGGAGCTTGGCGACTCACTAACGACCCGCCCGGACCTGGTGGTTTACGGCAACCCGCCTGAACATTGCAACTCACTGGTGACCCGGCAGGCGGGTCAGACGGATGACAAGGCCCAAGGCCCAGTAGGCCGGCTCATGTTATGGTGGGCCAGCTTAAGAGGAAAGGCTTAAGGAATATTTCCCTTACAAAGGAAGCAAGACTAGGACTCTAGCTACTTGTAATGGAGTAATCCTAATCCTACTAGGACTAGTCATGTAATCCGCCCCTTCAACTTATATAAGGAGGGGCAGGGCACCCCAACAGGGGGGGGGGATAATCTCTAAGGCTATACACAATTAGGAGAGCCGGTTTATGCGGCGACTCCTTCATGAGCATAATGAGACCTAGCCACAAACAACACGTAGGGCAATTATCGGATGATGTTTCCCGGGGCCCGAAGCTGTCTAAACCCTTGTCTTGTGTGTTAATCCGCCTTGCGTCTCTCGTCCCACTCAACCCCTCTCACTCTACAACATAGATTCATAGGCCTCACAACTAAGTCGTCACACTAGGACATCTGCCGTGACAAATCCACGACAGTTGGTGCCCATCATGGGGCCTACGCACGGTGGTGATGAGTTCTTGGAGGGATCTCCCAGGGATCGAGAATCTCGTGATTCTCTGGATGAAAAAAGGCCAACTTATAAGAGATCTGCATCAACTTCAAAATCAATCGGTTCAGATTTGTCGAAATCTCGCATCTGAAATCACTCAATACGAGGTAGAACTCGCCGAGACCGAAGGACTTTGACGGTTCTGTCGTCCGTGTCCAAACCCAATTCAGAGCAACATATTCCATCGCTATTGCATGGCGTGGCACCCTAGGCTTGCTGCCAACTTTTCAAAATGGACCAAGTGCTACTAGTACAAGTCGGATCTAAGAAACAATCATCGGGGCGCTTGCAACAAGTCCCAAGGCGTATCAGTGTATGCTGTTGCTGCTACTTCCACGAGCATGGAGCAAAGATCGAAGGAAATGTGCTACTTCAAGTAGCAGTGCACGTGAACAAATCCCAAGGTGTTCTCATCTGGTTAGTACTAATCCTAGTACGGTTTTGCTTCTTTATTCTATCCATGGACGGAAGCCAGCAGCCGGTTGCGAATTGTTTTATCCGATCTTTATTCAATGACTAGGAAGTGGATTCCGCCATCGAGTCATCAACTCGTCATCGCCCCGATTGTCTTCGCCCCTGTGGCCGGTTTCAGACATTGTGGCCGAGCTGCCGTTTCTGATGGACCCTGTTAAGCCGCCTATGCTATGATTGAGCTGCCGGGGCCATGTTGAGCCGCCTCTGCTATGATTGAGCCGCCGGGGCCGTGTTGAGCCGCCTCAATTGTGTTGATCTGCCGGGGCCGCGTTGAGATGCCTTTGCCGTGTTTAGCTACCGGGGCTATATTGGGTCGCCGGTCTGTCTAAGCCGCCTCTGTCATGTTGAACGGATCATCCATCGCTCGGGAAAATTAGGTGATATCCATTTAAATTTATCTTATTGGCACATATTATTTTTGTCAAAGAGGAGTTTATCTTTTCCTTGGTCTGTGATATTGTTTACGCAGGACAATTGTTCACTGCAAGAGTGATGGCCATGTCATGGATGTATAGCTCGTGCCACCATTATCATGCGCCAGCATCTGACCATGCCATGATGCTCAATGAATATATGTGCAAGCCGTCGTTTTTACGGCCCAATTTACATCAATATGACATGGTTGATTCGCTTGTCCACGCGGCTTACAGCGCCTGCGATTGCCTCGCCTGTCCATGCTGGTTTACAACGCCGCGGCCGACTCATTGATCTGCTCCCGCCGCTGACTCGACCATGATTAATTTCAACTTCATTGTGGTGATCATCAAACTCTGCGGTGGATAATTTTTGGCCTAACATATTAGGTGAAATCCATCCAATATATTTTTATATTACATATTGCTTTCTTTAAAAGAGCAATTACTCTGGCTTGCAAGTTCTCTAATGAAGGACAAGTTGTCTACTTCAAAGGGGATTGTTATATCATTGAGCTGTTGAGGGACTCATGCCGGTTTATATCACAGTCAAATATGGAGAATCTCAAGACAACTCCTCGAGTCGCCTTGAGACTCGGGGGCTAAGATGACATGAGTCAGTAAATGAATGGCAGTTTAAAGAAAGTCAAGAACTCTGGGTCAGTGGAGGGAAGATAACCCCGTCCCGGAGGCTGCTGTTATATTGATGAAAATTTAAAGGTCGTTAGAAAATTTCTTGCTCCAAATGAAGATTCCGGTTTAAAATTTGGCTCAAGGGAAATCTGTCTCCCACAAAGCTTTGAAGCTCTCAATATCCGGTTTAAAACTCTGGTTCAAAAAGAAATTCATCTCTCACAAGTTCGAGTTCTCACAAAAATTAAAGGTTGCCAAAGAGAACTTGCTGCCATGATGCGCGGTTCAAACATGGGTATCCTGCGTTATGGGCTTATCTTATTATGATCACTTGGGGGCTTCCTGCTCAACAAGCATAGCTATGACTACCTTTTCATCTGGCCTGTACGCCATGATTACAAAATACTTAGGGGCTTCCTGCTCAACGAGCATAGCTATGACTACCCTTTGATCCGGCTTACAGGCTGGGCTATAAACATCACTTGGGGGATTCCTGTTCAAAAATAGGTGTATTCACCAAAGAGAACATAGCGTCACTACCCTCTTGACTGGCTTGGAACACCAGGTGTATTCACCAAAGTTTATAGATTATCTTGTTCAAACATAGGTGTATCCACCAAAGAGGACATGCCCTTTTTGGCGTGGAATTCTAGGTGTATTCGCCAAAACTTTCCAGGTTATCTAGTTCAAACATAGGTGTATTCACCAAAGCGAACATAACCCTTCAGGCTTGGAAGTCAGGTGTATTCACCTAAAAACCTGGGTTATCCTGCCTTTTTAAGTCTGCCACTCCGCCCAGATTGACTGGAATGACCCGCCGGACTTTTGACATTCAATCTTATACAAGACCATGAACTTTTCAAAGTTAAAACGATGATTGGTCATGTGAGACCCGAATTATAAGGTTTGTATGAAGGTTTAACTCAGTGGTTGTGCGGCCCTTGAAAGCACTTGATTTTTAGGCCTGGCCGCCTATGAAAGCCTTTATTTTTTGTTATTTGATTTGAACATTTTTTTAGGTTCCTCTACTGTGACATGTTAATACATGGTTGAAAACCGATGAGGGTTATGATGCTTATGGCTCATATATGAAATTATCCGGTGTTTATTAACCCGGCCTGGCGTTGGACTTTAAGTCGCCAATGTATGATGATCTTATATACTTGGAAGCGTTGTGCTCTAAGTTTTGGGATATTACCCCTTGCTTCATATGGCGTGATAAGCCGGTGGCGTGACTAAAGTGATTAGGGCGTTGTGCTCTATATATTCAGGGTTATTACCCTTACTGGCATGATAAGCCGGCAATGTTCATAAGTATCACATGTATGATATTTATTTTTTGTTATCTGAGGTTTGATAACCCGCCCTGGTTTTGATGTTAAGTCACCAGTATATTTTGGATTGCGCCACTGGAATCATGCGCTTATGAATCATTGGATTGTTACCTTCACTAAGATGGCAATGTAAGCCAGCAGTATAAGTCAATCCTACATGCATGTTTTCCTGGTTATATGAATATGCGAGGTTTGATAACCCGCCCTGGCTTTTAACTTTAAGTTGCCAATATGCTTAGGCTTGAATGGCCTTAATGGTAGTTTATCCATAATTGCTTAAGACTATATCATGTTTGGTTTGTTACCCGCCCTGGCTTTTGACGTTAAGTCACCAGGATATATGTTATTTAAACTCTGTGCAGGATTTGCAGAGCTATGATTTACATGAATGATTAAGTTCAAGCCCATCATCAATTATTGAAATGGGTGTTTCAAAAGGGTTATCAATTATTGATTTTCACAAAGGCTATAAGCTGTCGGGTTACAAAAATCCCGGATTACAATGGATGCGCATTAAGTCGCCATCGGCCACGAGCCACCGAGTATTTAAACTCTGGATTTACTTGTCAACCAATAAGGTATTCAAATCTTTAATAGCCAAACTTGGCTGGATTGTCATGATGATATTGAATGATTGAGGTTTTCATACCGGATTATATTATTCAAATCTTAGATAGCCAACATGGCTGTATTTTATTATGGTTATCAATAACCAGTATTATGATTAAGGTTTTCAAAGTCGCTTCAGCGCAATGGCTATTATTTATCAATGGATATGATTTATTCTACAATGGAAGGAATAGTTCCGAGTCACTTCAGGCTTATGATCCGACACTTGGGGGCTACATTATTCAAATCAAAGATTACACCAAGTATGCAAGTCCCGCTGCAAGCATGCACCATGGCACTTGGGGGCTAATGCAAGATCATTTTTTACTTGCCTTATTGAAGACATGACTCATCACATTGTAATAAGCCGGCCCTCGGGGGGCTACCAATTGCTCCTGTCAAAAATTCAAAGTACACAAGACTTAATCCATTATATTGACACTACTAGGGAAAACCCTAGCAGTAGCGTGGGTATTTTGCTTATTTGTACCGCGAGATGCCGCACTACTGATAAGGCGCTACAACTAACGTGTAGCAGTAGCGCATGTAGTCCCACGCTACTGCTATACATGGCTACCAGTAGCGAGCTTTAGTGCAGAGCGCTACTACTAATATCTGCAGCGCTTTTTAGCAGCAAGCGCTACTGGTAAGGGAGCACTACCGCTAACTTTGTTCCCCTCGCTACTGCTAGTTTTATTACTTTTTGTTTTTTTCTGCATTTTTGTTTTGTATTTGAATAGGCTTTATACAATAATCTTTAGCATATCGTACACATACAAATGTAATCATATCATATACAAACAAATAGTCTCATCAAATCATGTCATCATCATAATCATCATCCAACACAAAGTGGTCTCTCGTCATCATCTCGAAAATAGTGATAGAAGTCTCTATTACTTGCAACTACA
This sequence comes from Triticum aestivum, assembly GCF_018294505.1. Taxonomy (NCBI): domain Eukaryota; kingdom Viridiplantae; phylum Streptophyta; class Magnoliopsida; order Poales; family Poaceae; genus Triticum; species Triticum aestivum. The sequence goes on along the minus strand of NC_057798.1, from coordinate 160,461,081 downwards.
TCGTCATCCATCTAAACAATGATATATGCGAGAAGAGGTATCACTATGAGTGAGAGCAGAACTATGCAGTACATGAGTTCGTATCCCTCTCTCGCATTAGCGTGAACCTAAACTAACTACTGGTTGTCGCTCGGAAACTGGAAAGCGGTACACCTGGGCCTGACACTCCGGCCACTCATCATATACTCCTGGCGTAGCACTTCTTCGCCATCGATGATCTATGCACCTGCATCGTCACATGAGTCGATGATATGCAACATATATAGTTGAGAAACAGAAAGAGACAAACTTGGCAAAAATAGAAGCAACATATCATAAGCATAAATAACAAAGTTCATCATACCCAAAATGCTCTAACTAGAGTGATCTTCGCTAGTCGAGGAGGAGGACGGTTTAATTACATCACAAATAAAGTTTCGCGGTGCATAACTCAAAGTTTTGTCATACAGAAAGTATGGACTAAATAGACACATTGTCATATATCGACAATCACTCCAACATGTCGTGCCATCCATCCATGTTAGGGAGATAGTCCCCGAGCTTAGTGAAAGGCTTCATGTCGAGATGTTGAGAGGCTACGCGTGTTCGGACATCTTCCCACGACATTTGTCCTTCTTTGTAGAACATCCCTGTTTTTTTGACGACCTCCTTGATGATGGTTTGGGCAAGTTCACGCTGGATGTGATAGAACTCAACTCGAAGTCGATGATCCTCGATATCTCCTAAGTCCTTTGCCCATTGCAGAATATGGGCATCGCCGGATCTAGGTGACATGCAAAGGTTCTAGTGACCCTGTCTATACTCCAGCATGTGGTGTAGGACATAGAATTCATCATTAAGAGAATCACTCAGTTGCTGGATGCAGCAGAAGTCGGTCTTATGGCTGAAGGTGGGCCTGCCTGTCCCTTGTCTTCTTGTCGTTGACCTCTCCACCCTGTTTGCCATAGTAAAAGATAGCACTGTCGAGAATAGACTTGATGTGGGTGTAATCCTTTTTGGTAATGTTCTTCGACGAGTCCAAGTAAAGAGCGTGGGAGTATCGAGGGTAGAGGATGATGAGGACGGTGCGCCCGCCGTTGCGCAAAATAAGTACACCTCAAATTAATTAGCCTCCACCATGCAAATAAATGATTGAAATTGAAGGAAGGATATCCGTGCGGATGACTTACAGGGGATGATAAGGCACAAGAATCGCCTCCTTGTCCTTATTGGCGAAATTGACGAGGTAGTCCCTCGCGTATTCACAGTGCTTTGCGCAGACTGCCAAGAAGCCCTCGTGCATGAAGTATGGGTCAGCGACACATATAAAAGGTATTGCTCAACCCCGATGAGGTAGTTCATGTGCAAGGCATAAAGGCGGACAAACGTAAAATCCAGCTTCTTCAAGTGAAACATGTCGAAGATGTAATCGAATCGAAGGAAGAACTTCTCCGCGGGGAATGTGTCGATGTACGACAATTTTCGCGGCACGTTAACCACGTCGAGTGGGTATCCTGGATTTTTCGAGGCGATGAGGCCTTTCTCTATCTACAACACATCGTCATGAAGTCTCCTTACATCGCCGAATCTGGCCGCTATCGCTGCTTTAGGTAGGATTGGTTCACCGGCGATATGCCATTTTGCCACATCAGGGATATCAATACGGTCTTGAACCCGAGGCTACTAAGGCGGCTGGACCATATAAGCAGCTTTGTTGCCTTTCCTCGGTCTCTTCCTAGACTTCTTTGCTACCGGAAGGTCGTCCATAATACGTTCAGACTCCGGAGGCGGCAATTCAGGCACCGACTCAGGACGCTCAAACCCTAAGTAGGCGCCAGTATTGACATAATTTTGAGTGTCATCGTCATCCTCATCCTCATCTATGGCAACGTCACCAGCGACTAATGGAGCCTCTTCCTCACCCCATCCGCTATCACCCAACACGACATCCGGCGCTAATTGGGTGGGTGAGGTGTTGATGTTCATACTTAACTGCGTGCTCGTGGGTGTGCTCCCAGCCGCCTCTAGACAAAGCAGACTCTTTGGCCACAACAGGACCCACCCATTGCAATCACCAAGCCACTGCAGGGTCTCGTCGTCATCCCCCCTAGTACCAGAGGAGCCAAATTCTTGTGGCCTTGTTTGACACTGGCCACGGAAACCTTGAAGACGTCCGGGGGGATCTGCTGGCTGTGGAACAATGGTTCCTTTGGCTCCATTATCGTCGCCTTCCCCATGTCCACCTTCTGGTCGCCGATGGTGTACAATACGGTGCCCGGGGTTTCGGCAACCTGCAAAGACAAGTCTGCGACGTGAGACATCCAAAGGCAACGAAAATGGGATATTATACATTTATTGAAGAGGGCCGGTGTGACAGTTACCATGAGGGCGTCGAGCTCAGCCAAAGATGAAGCACCGCTGAGCACGTCTGGTGCTAGAGCTAGTGCGTGAGCCAGTGCCGGAGCAGGTGTGGGAGCCGGTGTAGGAGCCGGTGCGGGAGCAGGTGCAGATATAGGTGCTGGTGCAACACTAGTCGAGCTGCTGCCGAAGAAGTCAGCAATGGTAAAGTCCGCTGCATTTTTTTCTGGATTTTGCCTGCTCCAATTGAAAATGGCCGGAACCAAGACAGTAGACATATCTGCAATCACCTGTTTTGCGGCAGCCACCGCTATTGCGACTGTCTCAGATGATTTCTTCTCAACCGCAATCTCAACCTTTTTGTTGATGTTTTCTTCAGTTAACCTCTGTCTTTCCTTTCTCTCCTCAGTGGTCTCACGGTAGTACTTCTTCCACGTGGCGCTGTCTCCAACATCGCGCACGCGTCCATACGACGGTCGAGTCTCCACCGGGAGTCCTTTCAATATGTTCAACACCCGGTTGAATGGAGTGTCCCACTTGGGCGTCGCCAACACCTCAGATAGTGAGTCACTTTGGGCCGCAATCCTGTGTTGTTCTCTTTGCAAAAGGCACAAGCATCATTTACAAATATGACTAACGTGCAGTCAAATTGATCAGAAACTAAAATTACCAGCAATCTCATGAACTCCGTCATGACTCCGTTCATCTCAAAAACCTTCTTCACTTGGTCCCAACGGTGGCGGGCCCTGAGGACATCTCGCTCCTGCAGGATGGTGAACTCCGCCAAGGGGTCTGGGATGCCCAGACTCTCAGCTTCCACGTCTTCCTTGTTCCATATGCACCTCTTCGTGCCGTAACCACGACTTCCGAGGTGGTGGCACCCAATGTTCCTTTATTGAAGCCGCCTTGAATATTTCAAAGTGCTCTTGCGTGATTGTCGGATTATCCTTTACAATATCGGAGTAGGGTTCCTTTTTCTTAATGATCTGATGTTTCACCCTTGCTTTCCAGGCGCCCAACGCGTCGCTAAACTTGGTCATGGCATGTTTGTTTATCTTCTTCATTGTCGGGTCATTATCTGGATCTTTATAATCCTTTTCATTCCGGCCCAGGAACAAGAATATCTGGTGCAGCTTCTTTAGGAGGGAGGGCCTCATATTATCTATCTTCTTTAGTTTCTCATCATTGATGGTGGCGGTTGTCCATATGATGCAGCCTATTTGATTGCCGTAGCACACACACACGCGTAGTCAATTAATTCTAGACCTAATAAAATGAATAATGACATAAAAAAGGCCTATGCTTTGCAAGAACGTTGACTCCTTCCCGGTGCGGCAAATCCCGGGCACTCGATATGTCCTAGTTTGTAGCACAAGTCATGCCGAAATTCAAGGACAATTTCGGCATGACTTTTGCTAAAAAGTGGACAAATCAAGAACCTGAAATTTACCAGAACGGAAATGAATCAACATTCTAACACAACATAGGCCACTCGGCTTCATTCCCTGGAAACAACAAAGCCACTTGGGCACAATTGAAACATGTGCAAACACAATTGAGGAATTTGCATATATCCTGACCACTTGAAATTTGCATGTCCTAGCGTTTGACACTTCAAGAAAATCTACACAAATCTCATGCTCTCTCAAACTCAGTTCAAAAACCAAATATAGATTATATTTAGTTAACTACTGAACTAAACTTTACTCTGAACTAAACTCTACTGCCCTAATTAACATCTAGTTAAAAAAACTCAATTCAAAAACTAAAGCCTACTGAACTAATTAATATCTACATTATCTATTACTTAACATCTATTATTACCCCAACTAAAAAACATCTACTATTAATCATACTGCCCTAGTTAACTAGTACCATCACTACTACTAATTAACATTTACTACTACTACTAAAAATCATCATGTATGAACCCTAGTACTAATTAACATCTACTACTACTACTACTAATTAACACTGCAGAGGAAGAAAAAGCAGAGAGAGAGGGAGAGGGGGTGGGGGAGGGGTGGGGGGCTTACAGAGAGGGGAGAGATGGTGGCGGGGAGGTGCTCGGCAATAGAGGTAGCGGCGGTGATGGCGGGCTCGGGATCGGGAGGTGGCGGTCCTGGGCGGGCTTGGGGGAGGTGAGGTCGAGGGCGGCGGTGGTGAGGTCGAGGGTGGTGACTGTCGGTGTCAAAACCGGTGGATCTCGGGTAGGGGTTCCCGATGTGTTTGTCTTAGGCTGATGGTAACAGGGCAAGGGACACAATGTTTACCCAGGTTCGGGCCCTCTTGATGGAGGTAAAACCCTACTTCCTGCTTGATTAATATTGAAGATATGAGTAGTACAAGAGTAGATCTACCACGAGATCGTAGAGGCTAAACCCTAAGAGCTAGCCTATGATGGTATGATTGTAATTGTGATCGGCCTTCTAAGGACCATCCTCTCCGGTTTATATAGACACCGAAGAGGGCTAGGGTTTACATGGAGTCGGTTACAAGGAAGGAAATATAATATCCGGATCGCCAAGCTTGTCTTCCACGCAAAGGAGAGTCCCATCCGGACACGGGCCAGAGTCTTGTGTCTTGTATCTTCACGCTTCAATAGTCCGGATGATGTAGTCCGGCTGTCCGGATACCCCCTAATCCAGGACTCCCTCAGTGACGGTGAGGTCGAGGGCGGCCCGAGAGGCGGCGGCAGTGAGGCTGGGCGGCCTCGGGCAGCGGCGGTGAGGATGAGCGCGGCGTCGATGCCGGTCGGAGACGGCGACGAAGTGGGGGCGACGGCGAAGTGGGGAAGATGGCGGTGAAGTGTGGGGCGAGGGATTTGGAGGAGAAGTGGTGGCCGGGGGGAAACCAATTTTGGGTTAAGTCAAACATAATGATAGCACATTACGTAAAATGCGATATAGCTAAGTTAGCTATAGCGTGTTTTAGCAAACGCGCTACTTCTATGCCTTCATTCTTTTTTCCCTTTTTCGTTTATTTTTCTTTACATCTAATTTTTTTCCTTTCTCCTTTTTATATTTCTTTCATTTTCGTTTACGATGAACAGTGTCCGGCATCTCATCAATGTTGTACTCCTTGGCTTCAGTGCCTCAATAATGACCATTTCCACGTGTCGAGCGAATGCGAGGAGTCGAGGCATTTTTGCATTCGCCACCCCGACCCTTCGGGATAACCGTCTATTGGAAGAGACGGGGATTCCCAGATCCAAACCTCACTCTTCCCCCTCGAGCAAGCATCCAACAGAGCACCCCGAAAAAACCATTCCAACATGGCCGGTCGTTGCAGCTCTTCTGTTCGCTCCCCTTGCCCCAAGCCGGGGGACTGGGGAGAGTGTTTAGTTTCTCATAGCCGTTTGATAAAGTTACAAACCCAAGGGCTTCTCCCGCCGGCGTTCATGGTCCCTGTCCGAGCCTGAATAGCCACCTATAACGGCGGAGAACAAGCAGAGAGATCCCCCAATCCGTCTCCAGAGGAGCGAATATGCCTCATTCCGCATCTGTTAAGGGGCGTCGGGCTTCCTATTCATCCATTCCTTCATGGGCTCCTGGAGTTCTATGGCCTCCAGTTGCACAATTTTACCCCGGCCTCCGTACTACATATAGCAGGGTACGTTGCCCTTTCTGAGCTATTTCTAGGCTGTGAGACTCATTTTGGTTTGTGGAAGAAGTTGTTCTGCCTTGTCCCCCGCAACCAGGGAGAGTCCCTATGTCAAGTGGGCGGAGCCGAAGTATGGCGTATCACCGAGACCGGATACCTATCCGGCACTCCTAATAAGGTACCAGAGAACTGGGCTTCAAAGTGGTTTCATATTGATGACGCCCCCCTTCCGGATCCAGTCCGGATAGGACTCCCCAAGTTCAGTAATGCCCCGCCGAGGGCACGTCTAAGCTGGCGCCCCCGAGGCCCCCAAGAAGAGGATACCAGGGAAATGCATTTCCTGATGAGCAGGATAAAGTTACTGGCCAAATCCGGACTAACGATAGTCAAGGTCATGGCAATATGCATAATGCGGGGAGTGCATCCACTTCAATATCGGGGCAATCCCATGTGGCATTTCAACGGGGCAGACGATGCCACCCGTTGTGGCTGTAAGGGTCCGGACTCCCCAGTGCTCTGGCAAGGATACTGTCTGATCTATACAAAGGAGAAGAGGAAGACTTCCTTCATATCAAACCGCGGGACAGATTCTCCATGTACAATCCCCCAAAATTGGGTAAGTCGTCATTTATTTTCTCGCTTCACCTATTGTGGCGTTCTTGGCTAAGGTTACCTACCTTGATATTTCCGAGCAGGAACTGAGGAGGGCCATAGAAGGAATCTCCACCCCTTCCCCGCAGCCAGAGGACCCCGAAAGGGCCCTGGATCCAGGACTCGAAGAAGACCCGAATGCGGCCGTGGAGCTTGTCGACGGGATATTTTATCGGGCGAGCCGTGACGGCGCCTCAGTGGCTATTACTGCTGATTATCCCGGACTACTACCTTCGTCACGTGTAAGCCAAGCCGAAGACTCGATCCTCCGAAGAGGACTCCTTCCTGATGTCACGCCTTATCCCTGAAGTGTCATGTTTTTGCAGAGGCGACGTTCGGAGTGCAGGGCCCAACCCCTAGGGACCCGTCAGCCACAGGTGTCCGGATTGGGTAGGCTCAAGAGGAAGGCGGTTAGGGCCGACACGCCTCTACAGAGGTAAGGAAACAACCTGTCATGTAATTATTGTTATTTGAAGTATAACAACGCCCTTTACATCCTGGCAGGAAGAGGAGTATCCGGACTATATCCGAGGATCCTGCCAACCACGCCTCCACTAGTCGGGCTCCAGAACCGACTTCGAGAGAGGAGGCGGACGTAGGGCCGATGCCATATAGTCCTCCGACAGAGGACACGGATATGCTCTCTGCCACGAATTCTGAAGTAGAGAGCGCCATGAATCACCGGCATTGACGGGCCGTGCTTCGCAATGACATCTTTTCCAAAGAGGCATTTAATGCTTTCAATTCGGGAGACGCATACATCCGAGCTGCTCAAGGCGGGCTCGCCCGGGCGATGGACCAGTATACCAAAGATATACGGGTAAGAAAGTTTGATAAGTATGTATAGCAGTAGCCCCTAAGACTTGAAACGGTTGGAACAACAGTTTTAAGTATCAATTTATGCGCAGGTTCTTGTAGATAAGAATGAGCAATTGTCTCGGGAGCTAGAGGAGTGCAAGACCCAACTGAGGGCCACAGTTGCCAAGCTAGAGGAATCCCAGAAGGCCTCATCTTGTAACATTTATCTCGATTGTATGAAAATGTACCAGTTAGCTACTGGCTGGTATGACGAGTTTAACAGAAAATTCTGCAGATAACCCCAGAGTCAATCCGGAGGGTGGGAGGGATGACGAGTCACATCTCCAGAGGCAACTAAAGGCTAGCAAGCACATTCTTATGCAAGTTAAGCAGGAGAAGAATACTCTCCAAGATGCCAATGTTCGGCTGGACGTGGAATTGAAAGACGTCCATGCGCAGCTGGTGGACTCCGTGAAGGAGAACAAAAGGCTTCGCCGCGGCATTTATGGTAAGTGCCTAGACGAACTGTAGCATAGTTCGGTGAGGAAGTATATTGAAAGAGTTTTGCTTGTAGCAATGCTGACGGGTCGCCCTGAGGAGGAGATGCCCGCATCTGCAGGAGATTTACTGCAAGACCTCTCATAGCTGCACGAGTGAGCTCGTCAGGCGATGTGGGGCGTAGCGCAGGCCTTGTGGCCGTCAAGCTTCCTGCCGAATGGCATGGGAGAGCTTGTGGACATGCTTCAAGGAGCACGGCGGCGCTTCCGACTGTGGAAGATGTCAGCCTAGCGGCAGGGTGCAAGGGAAGTATGGGCTATGGTGAAGACGCGCTACACCAAGCTGGACCCGAACCATATGGCCGAAGTCGGACCGGCAGGGCCAGATGGGCAAGAAATTCCCGTGAATCTGGTATATGACCAGGTGGCGTTAGCCGCGAAGTATTCTCAACAGGATTGTAATCTAGATAGCCTGTTGGATGGTATGGAGGAGGAATATAGTCAGTCCAAGTGACTGTGTAATTCAATGGACATAAGTAGCCCCTAGCCGGATTAAAATCATTTGTCATGGCAGACCGTTTCGCTTCAGCCCCCAGATCCTACAGTCCGGGGTGTGTCCGAATACCCGCTCGGTTATACAAAACCGGAGTATGCGTGGAGACCTGGCGTAGGGGTCATAAGTGCTTGAACAGACAAGTACCTAACTAGTTATGTTATATTACATGGATAGTAAGAAACATCTTCCAGGGAGAATAGTTCCGTTAAGGGTTCCTTTCCCTGGGTAGGCATGCGACAAGGCACATGTCCGAACTACGAACCATGGCGCAGGATACAAAACTTCTGGGGATTTATGTTATGATAAACGAAGACATGTTTTGTTCACCGACCGAATATTCTCTTAAAGAAACTAGCTTTCGGCTTCACCCAGTTTGAGGTACACATCCGGCTGAACCGGCAGTAACAATCGCAGAGGTGCTCCCCTTATGCCCTAGCCAAATTAACGGGAACGTAGGGCATAAACACAGGAGCTAGGCAACCCAACTTGGCCACATCTTAAGTCATATCGATGCATATAATGGTGAAGAAAAGACACACATGGAAAACACATGTGAGATGGGCAAAAAGCCTTTTAGAGTAAGTTATGTTTAGCTTCCGTAGAGGAAGCCCCCAGGTATTGCTTACACACATAGTGCGGCCGGAATAATTCGGGAGTCCGCACTGTATTAAATACTTTGTGTGAAGAGAAAAAGATCGAGAAAGGAAAAGGGAGGGAGCATAATTAAAAAAGGGGGAGGTAAGGAGACAAACACTGAGTTCGACGCTAGGCGTAGAATCTCCGGTCTGGCCGCGTTCCATGGGTTCGGCTCGAGTCTGTTATCGGACGCATTACGTAAGCGGTACACTCCTCCGGTGAGAACTTTGTCAATGACGAAGGGACCTTCCCACTTGGGTTTGAGCTTGTCCTTCTTCTTCTCCGGTAAGCGTAGAACAAGCTCGCCAATATTATAAGTTTTAGCCCGCACTTCGAGCCTGTTGCTGATAGAATGCGGAATGGGCCTTAGCGACATCGCGCTCCTCCTCTAGGGTGTCCAAGTTATCCTGCCGATCTAACTCGGCTTCCTTCTCTTCCTACATGCATACGCATGGCGAATCATGTATTATGTCGCAAGGTAGTACTGCTTCCGCACCGTACACCATAAAAAATGGTGTGTATCCGGTGGTGCCATTCGGCGTGGTCCGCAGCCCCCAGAGCACGGAGTCGAGCTCCTCGACCCAATGAGTGTCCGACTCTGTCAAGGATCACACTAGTCTGGGTTTGATGCCGCTCATGATGAGACCGTTTGCCCGTTCGACCTGGCCATTTGTTTGAGGATGGTAGAGGGAAGCATATCGAGCTTAATGCCCATTTTGCCGCACCAGGCTTTCACTTCATCGGCTGTGAAATTTGAGCCATTATCGGTGATGATGCTGTGGGGGACACCGTATCGGTGTACGACCCCGGATATAAAGTCTATTACTGGTCCGGATTCGACCGTTTTCACTGGTTTGGCTTCTATCCATTTGGTGAACTTGTCTACCATGACCAATAAGTATTTTTTTTCTTGTGGCTTCCCCCTTTAAGGGGTCCAACCATATCCAGCCCCGAGACCCCGAAGGGCCAAGTTATGGGGATTGTTTGGAGAGCGGTAGGGGGGCATATCACTCTGATTGGCAAAGAGCTGGCAACCGACGCAGTGTTGGACAAGGTCCTGTGCGTCTGCTCGGGCCGTCGGCCAATAGAAACCTGTACGGAAGGCCTTGCTGACTAGTGCTCGAGCTGCGGCGTGGTGCCCGCCCAGTCCAGCATGTATTTCAGCCAACATCTGCCGCCCTTCCTCTTCGGAGATGCACCTTTGGAGCACTCCGGTCGCACTTTTCTTATAGAGTTCCCCTTCATGTACTTTGTAAGCTTTAGAACACCGGACAGTGCAGCGTGCTTCATTTTGATCTTCGGGGAGCTCCTGCCTATTTAGGTAGGCCAAGAAAGGCTTAGTCCACGGGGCGATGATAGCCATTATTTCGTGGGCTGACGATGTTATTTCGGTGGTAGAGCCTCCGATTATGTCTGATGGTTCGGAATCTGGGGATGTATTCGGATCTGTGCTGGTATTGCCGGACTCCCCTTCCCATACCACGGATGGCTTGAACAGCCTTTCAAGGAATATGTTAGGTGGGACAGGGTGAAATTCGAGCCTCTTGAACCGATGTAGGCAAGGACATCTGCCGCTTGATTGTTTTCTCGAGCCACATGGTGAAATTCGAGCCCCTTGAACCGAGCTGACATTTTAAGGACGACATTACAGTAGGCCGGCATTTTCGGATCCTTGGCATCAAAGTCTCCGTTTATTTGTGATATTACGAGGTTTGAATCCCCACGCGCCTCTAGGCGTTGAATGCCCATAGAGACTGCCATCCCAAGACCGTGCAACAGAGCCTCGTATTTGGCTACATTATTGGAGTATGTGTATAATATTTGGAGGACGTATTGGACTGTGTCTCCAGTGGGAGACGTCAGGACTACACCTGCTCCCAATCCGGCCAGCATTTTAGAGCCGTCGAAGTGCATGATCTAGTTAGAGTACGCGCCGTACTCTTTAGGGAGTTCGGCTTCCGTCCATTCGGCGACGAAGTCAGCTAATACTTGCGACTTGATAGCCCGCCGAGGCTTGTATGTTATGTCGAACGAAAGGAGCTCGATGGCCCATTTAGCGATCCGTCCCGTGGCATCGCGGTTATTTATTATATCGTTTAGTGGTACTTTGGAGGCCACCGTAATCGAACACTCTTGAAATTAGTGTCGTAGCTTTCGGGATGCCATGAAGACCGCGTATGCTATTGTTTGATAGTGTGGGTATCGGGATTTGCATAGGGTGAGGACCATGGATACGTCATAAACCGGCTTATGTAGCAGGAATTTGTGTCTGTCAACCTCTCGTTCGATGACGAGTACTGCGCTTACAACTTGATGTGTTGCAGCTATGTACAGCAGCATAGGTTCTCCGATATTTGGCGCTGTTAGGACTGGATTATTGGCCAATAAGGTCTTTATTTCATTGAGTCTGGCCACGGCTGCATCTGTCCACACGAAGTGTTCGGTGCGCCAAAGAAGGCGGTAAAGAGGTAATGCCTTTTCTCCTAACCTAGAGATAAAGCGGCTCAAAGCAGCCACGCATCCAGCTAGTTTCTAGATGTGTTTGAGGTCTGTTGGTATAGCCAACTACGACAAAGCTCAGATTTTTGCCGGATTAGCTTCAATTACTCTATTGGAAATGATGAAGCCCAGCAGTTTTCCAGAGGGGACACCGAAAACGCATTTCTCTGGATTCAGCTTGATGTCGTATGTTCGGAGGTTGTCGAACGTAAGCCTCAAGTCATCTATTAGGGTTTCGACGTGTCTTGTTTTTATGACTACGTCGTCCACGTATGCCTCCACTATTTTGCCGATTTGCTTTTCCAGGCATGTTTGAATCATGCGTTGGTAGGTTGCGTCGGCATTCTTAAGCCTGAAAGGCATAGTGTTGAAGCAGAAAGCGCCATATGGTGTTATGAAAGCTGTTGCAGCTTGGTCAGACTCTGCCATCTTTATTTGATGGTATCCAGAGTGTGCGTCGAGGAAACACAGCGAGTCGTGTCCTGCTGTGGCGTCGATGATTTGATCAATGAGAGGGAGGGGAAAGGGATCCTTGGGGCAAGCCTTGTTGAGGTCTTTGAAGTCGACGTACAGGCGCCAGGATTTGTCCTTCTTTGGTACCATTAACAAGTTCGCTAGCCAATCCGGATGTTTGATATCTTTGATGAACCCGGCCTCAAGTAGCTTGGCTAGCTCTTCCCCCATGGCTTTCCGTTTGGGCTCTTAAAATCGCCGTAGGGTCTGTTTAACAGGTTTGTATCCCTTTAGTATGTTAAGGCTGTGTTCGGCCAATTCACGCGGGATGCCCGGCATGTCTGATGGGTGCCAGACGAAAATGTCCCAATTCTCGCGCAAGAAGTCTTGCAGTGCGGCGTCCATAGTGGGGCTCAACTGTGTCCCGATGGAGGCTGTCTTCGTGGGGTCCGTTGGGTGGACTTGGAATTTGATTATCTCATCTGCGGGTTTAAATGAGGTGGACTTGGGTCGTTTTTCGAGTATCACGTCGTCCCTGTCCACGGTGGCGCGCAGTATTGTTAATTCTTCTGCTGCTAGGGCTTCAGATAATGCTTCCAAGGCTAGTGCTACGGTTTTGTTTTTGGCGCGGAGTGCGACATCCGGATCACTGGCTAGAGTGATGATTCCATTGGGTCCGGGCATTTTAAGCTTCATGTACCCATAATGGGGTATAGCTTGAAAGCTTGCAAACGCGTCCCGCCCTAGAAGGGCGTGGTATCCGCTGGTGAAAGGAGCCACTTGGAATGTGATTTCCTCGGACCTGTAATTCTCTAGGGTGCCGAATACCACATGGAGTGTAATTTTCCCTGCACACCGTGCTTCCCGACTGGGGATAATTCCCCTGAAGGTTGTGCCACTTTGTTCAATGCGGCTTTTATCAATTTCTATCTTCTTGAGTCTTTCTTCGCAGATCAAATTTAATCCGCTTCCGCCGTCCATGAGTACTTTAGTGAGCCAAAAGCCGTCCACTATTGGGCTAAGGACCAAAGCGGCTGGTGCCCGGATGGTCTGGAATTGGGGTTCATCACTGGCATTGAAAGTTATAGCAGTGTCACTGCACAGATTTATTTTTGCCACATGGCAGATTTCAGCGGAGCTTCGATGAGCTCGCTTGCGCCTATTGTTTGAGGCAAAGGTATCGAAGACTGTTAGTACCGTATTGTGTTCCTTGTCGGGATGTTGCTCTGCTTTACGGCTCTCGAGGAGATCCTCGCCACTTTTTGCTACCCGCCAGAGTATCCAACATGCCCTAATGCTATGGGTTGGTGTTGCGTCTGGTGTACTATGAAGCTTACATGGCCCATTTGGCCATCCTTCCAATACGGTTCCGCGCCCTGGGGCGGGTTTCGACTTCTTCGGAATTGGATCGGCCGACCTTCGAGAGTTCGGCTGTTTAGTCCGGACAAAGGTTCTGGTGAGGGCCGTACTATCCCAAAATTCTGTTTGGGTTTTCCAGTCGGTTTCCATTGCACAGTACTTCTGTACTATGGTTGCCAAGTCCGTAAAGTTTATGATGTCACGGCGGCTTATAGCATTAAGGAGTCCTTTGTTCGTGCAGTTTTTGCAGAAAAGTGAGACTACGTCCTCCTCGTGGCAGCCCTTGACCTTGTTAAGTGCAAGGAGGAATTTGGCCCAGTAACGATGTACTGTCTCCTAGGGCTCTTGCCTGATGCGGGAGAGATGGTTTAAGTCCGGGTGGGTGTTGTTGGCTGAATCCAAATTTTGATCCGGTCTAACACCCGAGGGCATGGGAGGTTCCGAGCCCGACAGCTCGGGATCCGGAGTGCTGCCCAATTTCTTCGACCCAATGCCCGATTCCAAGTCCGGGACCCGGGTCATTTCTTCCTCTGAGCCGGTGCTCGATCCACAGAGTTCGGCGATCCGAACATAATTCGTCCTCAGAGTTGAGGGGCAACCCGTGTGTGGTTCCTCCACTACCTCTATCTCATGGGTGGCCGGCGGATATCTAATGTCCCTTTGGTCAGCTTTAAGCTCAATCCGGTCATAGTCCGTAGCGACTCCCAAAGCGGCATGCGATCTATGAGCTCATTAAGAGAGGAGAGCTCTATCAGATCCATCTGTTCGGCAAGATCCGAATTGATATGGAGGTTATTCATGATGACCCAAGAGGCCATCATTGGCGCGACAACGAATGCGGCGACCATAATGAAGCCGCCAAGTCGGAGAATTTGGCCTACAGCCAGCGCTCCTCCAGAGATGACATTGTCTTTGACAACAAGACGAGCCATCAAGCCTTTCAACAACGACACAGAGGATTTCTCAATGAAAGCACCAATGTCGGTGTCAAAACCGGCGGATCTTGGGTAGGTGGTCCCGATCTGTGCGTCTTAGGCTGATGGTAACAGGAAGCAAGGGACACAATGTTTACCCAGGTTCGGGCCCTCTTGATGGAGGTAAAAGCCTACTTCCTTCTTGATTAATATTGAAGATATGAGTAGTACGAGAGTAGATCTACCACGAGATCGTAGAGGCTAAACCCTAAGAGCTAGCCTATGATGGTATGATTGTAATTGTGATCGGCCTTCTAAGGACCATCCTCTCTGGTTTATATAGACACCGGAGAAGGCTAGGGTTTACATGGAGTCGGTTACAAGGAAGGAAATATAATATCCGGATCACCAAGCTTGTCTTCCACGCAAAGGAGAGTCCCACCCGGACACGGGCCGGAGTCTTGTGTCTTGTATCTTCACGCTTCAATAGTCCGGACGATGTAGTCCGGCTGTCCGGATACCCCCTAATCCAGGACTCCCTCAGTGACGGTGAGGTCGAGGGCGGCCCGAGAGGCGGCGGCGGTGAGGTTGGGCGGCCTTGGGCGGCGGCGGTGAGGATGAGCGCAGCGTCGATGCCGGCTGGAGACGGCGACAAAGTGGGGCGACGACGAAGTGGGGGAGATGGCGGTGAAGTGTGGGGCGAGGGATTTGGGGGAGAAGTGGTGGCCGGGGGGAAACCGATTTTGGCTTAAGTCAAACATAATGATAGCACATTACGTAAAACGCGATATAGCTAAGTTAGCTATAGCATGTTTTAGCAAAGGCGCTACTGCTATGCCTTCATTCTTTTTTCCCTTTTTCGTTTATTTTTCTTTACATCTAATATTTTTCCTTTCTCCTTTTTATACTTCTTCCATTTTCATTTACTTTTCTATTTGTTTTTCATTTTATTTTCTTATTGTTAGCAGTAGCGCTTTACACATAAACACGCTACTATAAGAATATTAGCGTTAGCGCTGTTCTTGAAAGATTGCTACTACTATGTGTAGCCCATTGGCTTAGTGGTTGGAATTTTAGTAGTAGCGAGTTTTCAGCGAGCCGCGCTACTCATATATATGCATCTGCAGCATGCTTATTTTGCACGCGCTACTGGTGTTTAGCGATAGCGGGCTTTTTTAACAAGCGCTACTGCTAGCAGTAGCTGGCAAGTCTCTTTACTCGTTCTGTAATGCACCATCCCGCAACTAACTCATTTGTCACATTGCTTGCAAGGATTATTATGATGTGCATTACCGAGAGGGCCCAAAGATATCTCTCCAATACTCGGAGTGACAAATCCTAATCTCGATCTATGCCAACCCAACAAAACACCTTTGGAGATACCTGTAGAGCATCTCTATAATCACCCAATTACGTTGTGACGTTCGATAGCACACAAGGTATTCCTCAGGTGTCCCGGAGTTGCATAATCTCATAGTCGAAGGAATATGTATTTGACATGAAGAAAGCTAAAACTGAACGATCAATATGCTAAGCTAACAGATGGGTCTTGTCCATCACATCATTCTCCTAATGATGTGACACTACTGGAATCAGGAACTTCGCCATCAGCTGGTTCTTTGTCGTCAGCTAGCTGACAGCAAAGAGGGTCTTTGCCATCAGCTTGAAGAAAACTGATGGCAAAGAAGCAGCTGACGACAAAGAAATTGTTTGCCATCAGCCCCATCTTTGCCGTCAGCTAGCTTACGACATAGAACCTTTGCCTTCCGCTAGTGGACGGCAAAGAGTCAGGGTGGGCCGCTAGCGAGAGGCAGCTAACGGCCACTTTCTTTGCTGCCCGCTAGCTGATGGCAAAGAAACTTTGCCGTCCGCTAGCAGACGGCAAAAAAGTGGCCAAACTAACGTCTGTTAGCTAGGTTCTTTGCCGTCTGCTAGCGGACGGCAAAGATACCATGCCCAATATGCGACTCTATCCTAAAGGAACTCGAAGGTCCCACAAAGGATAGAACCACAAATTGACACACTTTTGCAAGGTGGATATCATTACATCGTACCATTACATAATATTTGGGGATACATACAAAAGGCATACTGTCGGGGATATACCCCGCGGTGTAACCCGCCGGATGTATGACCCGACTGGAGCTTGGCGACTCACTGGCGACCCGCCCGGACCTGGCGGTTTACGGGCAACCCGCGTGAACATTGCAACTCACTTGTGACCCGACGGGCGGGTCAGACGGATGACAAGGCCCAAGGCCCAGTAGGCCAGCTCATGTTATGGTGGGCCAGCTTAAGAGGAAAGTCTTAAGGAATATTTCCCTTACAAAGGAAGCAAGACTAGGACTCTACTTGTAATGGAGTAATCCTAATCCTACTAGGACTAGTCATGTAACCCGCCCCTTTGACTTATATAAGGAGGGGCAGGGCACCCCAAGAAGGGGGGATAATATCTAAGGCTAGACAAAATTAGGAGAGCCAGTTTATGCGGCGACTCCTTCATGAGCAGAATAAGACCTAGCCACAAATAACATGTAGGGAAATTATCAGATGATGTTTCCCGGGGCCCGAAGCTGTCTAAACCCTTGTCTTGTGTGTTAATCTGCCTTGCGTCTCTTGTCCCACTCAACCCCTCTCAAGCTACAACATAGATGTGTAGGCCTCACGACTAATTCCTCACACTAGGACATCTGTCATGACAAATCCACGATAATTGGCTCCCATCATGGGGCCTGCGCACAGTGGTGATGAGTTCTTGGAGGGATCTCCCAAGGATCGAGAAGCTCGTGATTCTCTGGATAAAAAAAGGCCAACTTAGAAGAGATATGCATCAACTTCAAAATTCATCGGTTCAGATTTGTCGAAATCTCGCATCTGAAATCAATCAATACGAGGCACAACTCGCCGAGACCGAAGGACTTTGATGGTTCTGTCGTCCATGTCCAAACCCACTTCAGAGCATCAGATTCCATCGCTATTGCATGGCGTGGCACCCTAGGCTTGCTGCCAACTTTTCAAAACGGACCAAGTGCTACTAGTACAAGTTGGATCTGAGAAACAATCATCGGGGCGCTCGCAACAAGTCCCAAGGCATATCAATGTATGTTGTTGATGCTACTTCCACGAGCATGGAGCAAAGATCAAAGGAAAAGTGCTACTTCAAGTAGCAGTGCATGTGAAAAAATCCCAAGGTGTTCTCATCTGATTAGTACTAATCTAGTATGGTTCTGAGTCTTTATTCTATCCATGGACGGAAGCTAGCAGCCTGTTGCGAATTGGTTTATCCGATCTTTATTCAATGACTAGGAAGTGGATTCCACCATTGAGTCATGAACTCGTCATCGCCCTGTCTGCCTTCGCCCATGTGGCCGGTTTCAGACACGCGGCCGAGCTACTGTTTCTAATGGAACCTGTTGAGCCGCCTCTGCTATGATTGAGCCGTCGGGTCCATGTTGAGCCGCCTCTGTTGTGTTGAGTTGCCGAGGCCGCGTTGAGCTGCCTTTGCCGTGTTTAGCTACCGGGGCTATATTGGGTCATCGGTCTGCCTGAGCCGCCTCTGTTATGTTGAACGGATCATCCGTCACCCAAACAAATTAGGTGATATCCATTTAAATTTATCTTATTAACACATATTATTTTTGTCAAAGAGCAGTTTATCTTTTCCTTGGTTTGTGATATTGTTTACGCAGGAAAATTGTTCACTGCAAGAGCGATGGCCGTGGCATGGATGTATAGCTCGCGCCACCATTATCATGTGCCAGCATCTGACTGTGCCATGATGCTCAATGGATATATGTGCAAATCGTCGTTTTTACGGCCCAATTTACATCAATATGACATGGTTGATTCGCTTGTCCACGCGGCTTACCGCGCCTGCGATTGCCTCACCCGTCCATGCTAGTTTACAATGCCACGACTAGCTCATCCATCTTCTCCTGCCGCCGACTCGACCGTGATTAATTTCAACTTCACTGTGGTGATCATCAAACTCCATGGTGGATTATTTCTGGCCTAACATATCAAGTGAAATCTATCCAGTATATTTTTATATTACATATTGCTTTCTTTAAAAGAGCAATTACTCAAGCTTGCAAGTTCTCTAATGCAGGACAAGTTGTATACTGCAAAAGGGATTGTTATATCATTGAGCTGTTGAAGGACTCATACCGGTTTATATCATGGTCAAATATGGAGTATCTCAAGACAACTCCTCGAGTGGCCTTGAGACTCGGGGGCTACGATGACATGACTCAGTAAATGACTGACAATTTAAAGCAAGTCAAGAACTCTGGGTCAGTGGAGGGAAGATAACCCAGTCCCGGAGGCTGCTGTTATATTGATGAAAATTTAAAGGCCGTCAGAAAATTTCTAGCTCAAAATGAAGATTTCGATTTAAAATCCGACTCAAGGGAAATTTGTCTCCCACAAAGCTTTGGAGCTCTCAATATCCGGTTTAAAACTCCGGTTAAAAAAGAAATTCATCTCTTGCAAGTTCGAGTTCTCAGAAAAATTAAAGGTTGCCAAAGAGAACTTGCTGCCATGATGCGCGGTTCAAACTTGGGTATCCTTCCTTATGGGTTTATCTTATTATGATCACTTGGGGGCTTCCTGCTCAACAAGCATAGCTATGACTACCTTTTGATCCGGCCTATACGCCATGATTACAAAATACTTAGGGGCTTCCTGCTCAACGAGCATAGCTATGTTAACCCTTTGATCCGGCTTCCAGGCTAGGCTGTAAACATCACTTGGGGGCTTCCTGTTCAAACATATGTGTATTCACCAAAGAGAACATAGTGTCACTACCCTCTTGACTAGCTTGGAACACCAGGTGTATTCACCAAAGTTTACAGATTATCTTGTTCAAACATAGGTGTATTCACCAAAGAGGACATGACCTGTTTGGCATGGAATGCCAGGTGCATTCACCAAAACTTTCTGGGTTATCTTTTTCAAACATAGGTGTATTCACCAAAGAGAACATAACCCTTCAGGCTTGGAAGCCAGGTGTATTCACCTAAAAACCTGGGTTATCCTGCCTTTTTAAGTCTACCACTCCACCGAGATTGACTTGAATGACCTATCGTACTTTTCACAGTCAATCTTATACAAGACCCTGAACTTGTCAAAGTTAAGATGACGATTGGTCATGTGAGGCCCAGCTTATAAGGTTTGTATGAAGGTTTAACTCAGTGGCTGTGCGACCATTGAAAGCACTTGATTTTTAGGCTTGGCCGCCTATGAAAGCCTTGATTTTTTGTTATTAGATTTGAACATTTTTTGAGGTTCCTCTATTGTGACATGTTAATACATGGTTGAAAACCGATGAGGGTTATGATGCTTATGGCTCATATATGAAATTATCTGGTGTTTATTAACCCGTCCTGGCTTTGGACTTTAAGTTGCCAATGTATGATGATCTTATATACTTGGAAGCACTGTGCTCTAAGTTTTGGGATATTACCCCTTGCTGCCTATGGCGTGATAAGCCGACGGCATGACTAAAGTGAATAGGGCATTGTGCTCTATATCTTCAGGGTTATTACCCTTACTGGCATGATAAGCCGACAATGTTCATAAGTATCACATGTATGATATTTGTTTTTATTATCTGAGGTTTGATAACCCGCCCTGGTTTTGACATTAAGTCGCCAGTATATTTTGGATTGCTCCATTGGAATCATGCGCTTATAAATCATTGGATTGTTACCTTCACTCAGATGGCAATGTAAGCCATCAGTATAAGTCAATCCTATAGGTATGTTTTCCTGGTTATATGAATATGCGAGGTTTGATAACCCACCCTGGCTTTTAACTTTAAGTTGCCAATATGTTTAGGCTTGAATGGCCTTAATGCAAGTATTTTCCATAATTGCTTAAGACTATATCATGTTTGGGTTGTTACTCGCCCTGGCTTTTGATGTTAAGTCGCCAGGATATATGTTATTTAAACTCCATGCAGGATTTGCAGAGCTATGACTTACATGAATGATTAAGTTCAAGCCCATCATCAATAATTGAAATTGGTGTTTCAAAAGGGTTGTCAAGTATTGATTTTCACAAAGGCTATAAGCCGCCGGGTTACAAAAATCCTGGATTACAATGGATGCGCATTAAGTCACCATCGGCCAAGAGCCACTGAGTATTTAAACTCGGGATTTAATTGTTAACCAATAAGGTATTCAAATCTTTAATAGCCAAACTTGGCTAAATTGTCATGATTATATTGAATGTTTGAGGGTTTCATACCGGATTATAATATTCAAATCTTAAATAGCCAACATGGCTGGATTTTATTATGGTTATCAATAACCAGTATTATGATTAAGGTTTTCAAAGTCGCTTCGACGCAATGGCTATTTTTTATCAATGGATATGATTTATTCTAAAATGTAAGGAATAGTCCCGAGTCGCTGCGGGCTTACAACCCGACACTTGGGGGCCACATTATTCAAATCAGAGATTACATCAAGTATGCAAGTCCCATGTCGCTGCAAGCATGCACCATGGCACTTGGGGGCTAATGCAAGATCATTTTTTACTTGCCTTATTGAAGACACGACTCATCACATTGTAATAAGCCGGCCCTTGGGGGCTACCAATTGCTCTTGTCAAAAATTCAAAGTACACAAGACTTAATCCATCATATTGAAGGGTCCACTGCTCACGGTAGTGCACAAGGCTCTTAACCCAACTCAGTATTGTCTTGCTGAGCCGGCCCTTGGGGGCTACACGTTGCTGTTAAAGTCTACATCATCATATTTACAAAGTCCCTGCTCATTGTTGCATAATGACCCGACCCTTGGGGGCTACACTACTTGAAGTTTTTATGAGCATAAGGCAATTACATGTCCCAGGCTGCTGCAAGCATGACAACCCGACACTTGGGGGATACATATGTGGAATATTCACTTTCAACTAGCGACTGAGATGAACAAATGGGATTTCTTCAAGGTTGCAACATTTATATTGAAGCAAGTCTTAAGCTATTACTACGCTCCCTTCTTAAGACTTGGGGGCTACAAGTGATATGTATATAAGGGAGGTACATTTTCAAGCTTGATGTTAGCAACAATTATGACCCGGTGCCATCAATATTTACAAACCAGTAATTTTGGTAAGGATAAACCCGCAAGTTTTACATCTTCAAGCCAGCTGAAGATCAAATGATTATTTCAAAAACCAATATTTTTTGTTAAGCATTGGGAGCTGAGTCAAATGAATTCTTCTTCACAATATTTCTTTTGTGAGAAACCAATGTCAGCAAATTGATTATGAAGCTGGCCTATTGAACCATATTTTTCAGAAGAGGTACCCGGATTTTTTGCATTGGCAAAGTTTGAACATATCTACTAAAGGAGATTTGCTATGAGATCATGGAAACACATCTAGGAGGAAATGACAAGGACTTAAGGATGATCAGGTGCCGGCTTAGGAAAATTTTTAAACCGGAGCGCAACCTGTCAAAATTGTTCTTGTGTTTATTTTGTAGCATAAGTTTACCATGGATAAATTCAAGCTAAACTAGGGGCTAGTGTCGGGGATATACCCCGAGGTGTAACCCGCCGGATGTATGACCCGACTGGAGCTTGGCGAATCACTGGCGACCCGCCCGGACCTGGCGATTTACGGGCAACCTGCCTGATCATTGCAACTCACTAGTGACCCGGTGGGTGGGTCAGACGGACGACAAGGCCCAAGGCCCATTAGGCTGGCTCATGTTATGGTGGGCCGGCTTAAGAGGAAAGGCTTAAGGAATATTTCCCATACAAAGGAACCAAGACTAGCACTCTACTTATAATGGAGTAATCCTAATCGTACTAGGACTAGTCATGTAACCCGCCCCTTCAACTTATATAAGGAGGGGCAGGGCACCCCAAGAAGAGGGGGGGGGGGTAATCTCTAAGGCTAGACACAGTTAGGAGAGCCGGTTTATGCGGTGACTCCTTCATGAGTATAATGAGACCTAGCCACAAACAACATGTTGGGCTATTACCGGATGATGTTTCCCGGGGCCCGAAGCTGTCTAAACCCATGTCTTGTGTGTTAATCTGCCTTGCGTCTCTCGTCCCACTCAACCCCTCTCCAGCTACCACATAGATGTGTTGGCCTGACGACTAAGTCCTCACACTAGAAACTCTGCCATGAAAAATCCACGGCACATACCAATGCCACATGAATACATCACACATCGTACATGAGAACAACAGCCGACTATGGACGAAACACAAACAAAAACTCGAACGACATCCACCCTGCTAGCCCAGGCTGCCGACCAGGAACCTATCCCAAGATCAACAAAGAAGAAGAACTCCAAAACAAGTAAACATCGCTCCCACGTCATGATCACCACATTACCTGCACCTGCAACTGTTGTTGTAGTAATCTGTGAACCACGAGGACTCAGCAATCCCATTACCATGGGTATCAAGACTGGCAAAGCTTAATGGGTATGGAATGGATAAGTGGTGAGGTTGCAACAAGAGACTAAGCAATGTATGGTGGCAAACTTACGAGTACAAGAATATGATGAGAAACTACGCAACGCTCGCAAACTAGTAATGATCAATAAGTGATCCTGAACTACTTACTTTCAAACATAATGCAACAGTGTTCTCCTCTCAAACTTCCCTAAAAAGAGAAAATCACGGTTACACACGCGGTTGGTGTATTTTTATTGAGTTTACTTCAAGTTCACTACAACCGGATATTAACAAATTCCATCTGCCACATAACCGCGGGCACGACTCTCGAAAGTTTAAACCCTGCAGAGGTGTCCCAACTTAGCCCATGACAAGCTCACAATCCGCAGTGACAATCCTCCATCATGGGACCCTTCGATCAGACTCGGAATCCCGGTGCACAATACATTTCGACAATGGTAAAACTAATCCAGCAAGACCTCCCGGTGTGCCGACACCCTGATAGTAGCCGCTCGTATCTCGTCTCACGCCATGACCGGATGGGTCAGCCTACGAGTAAAACTGGAACCCCAGGTTGCCCCATGGTGGCCTCGCAGTCTGCCCGTTTGGGACCAACACCATCAGCACTAGCCCCCTGTATGTAGAAAAGAAACCTCGGGTTCATGACACCCTATGCCAATCAATTATTTAGTTCAATATTATTATGGCAAATGTTAAAACCAATGTTGGGCCTTGCTGGAAGAGTTTTACTCAAAGCAAACTGTCAAGAGGGGCTCATAAACCCTCACCATGTTAGGGACGCAAAATCAAGGAACATAACACCAGTATGATGGAAACTAGGGCGGCAAGAGTGGAACCAAACACCAGGCAAAAGGTCGAGCCTTCCACCCTTTACCAGGTATATATGTGCATTAATTAAATAAGAGATATTGTGATATCCCAATATATCCATGATATCCATGTCTCAACATGGAACAACCTGCAACTGCACCTACAACTGGCAACGCTATAAGAGGGGCTAAGCAAAGCTGTAACATAGCCAAACAACAGTTTGCTGGGATGGTGGAAAAGGTTAGAGGCTGTTTCATGGCATTTAGGGAGGCTTGATAAATAAGGGGTAGGAAACGCGACATAGCAATAGAATCGAGACAACTAGCATAGCAACGATAGTAGTGAGATCTAGGGTAACGGTTATCTTGCCTGAAATCCCGCTAGGAAGAAGAACGAGTCCATAAAGAAGACAATCCCACATAGACGAACCAAGCATAGACGAGCGAATCCTCACGATCGCAACAAAACAAGAACTAACAAGAAGAAGCACAATCAGAAAGAAGCAAACAATATGGTAAACACATAACACATAAACATGACATGGTGCTCAACCAAGTATGATGCGTGACAAGGCTACATGATGCAACTCATGGCAAGAGATGATGCATACAAGAACAACACATCAAAGCAAGTTTAAATGAGGCCGGAATCAACATACACCAATTCCGGTAAGTCCCCATATGCAAATTTCGAAATTGGTCCAGATCTGAATAACACATTATGTTGAAGTTGTTAAACAACAAGTTAAAGTGCACCATGATGATCTACGCGTCTTTCTAGTCAAGTTACATATAAAGTTCATTTAATTCAGAGCTACGGCCTAGAAGATATGAGAAAAACAAGTTAAACATGGCATTGATGCAAAATGCATTCAAACATCAAGCACACATGCTCAAAAAAAGGATTCAACAAGTCAAAATGAAACTACATGCAAAACCAAGCAAGTTTCATGTAGAGCATGCTCAAAACGGAGCAACGGTTCAACACATACACTCAATACAAGTTTCAAACATAATCTGCCCAAAACAGCAACTAAGCGCTTTGCAATCAAGGAAACAACACGCTACAGGAAACATATGGACACAACCTTGATATGAACTCAACGTACAGATTACATGCTTCAAATGACATCGAGGTTTAGGTTCATAGGCATCATGATTAATCCATTATGATCAAAGCAAAATGCAACTTTATAACACAGATTATAACAGTGAAAAACAGGGCATACATGTAAGCAGAAATAACATGTTGACATGTTGAAGGCATGAAACAAAGATGCTACAGTGAAACATCATAACAAGAAAAATCATGGAAATGAAGTACAGGTTAAGCATGGCAAAACATGATTACTAAGCATCTCCATATAACATCTAGATCAATGGCAATCATCAAGACAAGTAAGCAACACTACAAAAAAATACACTTCCGTGATGATACATGTTTGTCACAGTAGGTCGCGTATTTTGTCATGCATGTACATCCATGACAAATTTATGACAGAATCAAGATAGTCATAACTGTGCTGTCGTAGAAGTGTTTCATGACATTACCAAAATTATCATCACGGAAGTGTCCACTTCCATGACGATAAATCGCGCGTCACAGAAGTGCTTTCGTCAAGGGTGACCGACATGTGGCATCCACCGTAACGAAATGCCGTTAAGCTATCGGGTCGGGTTTTGGATCCAATAACCCGTTAATAGTTCAGACCAATGGGGATTTTCCACGTGTAAAATCATCATTGGCTGGAGGAAACACGTGTCGGCTCATCGCTGGGACAGATGCCATCCACTCATTGGACAGAAGGCGCCTATGATATGTCGACACGTGGCACGGCCCAACAGAAGCCCATTCCTATGAAAAGGCCGGCCCATTTGACTTGGTAAAAAGGTGGCGAGCCGGCCCATGGAAAGCCTGTTAACGGCCTATTCACATATAGCCCATTTACAACCCGCTAACCCAAGGCCCATTACGCCCTATTCGAATTAGGCCCAGTAGCGTCATCTGGGCCATCCAATATGATTCCAGCCCGTTTTCACTTCTGGCCCATGTATGGCCCATGACGTATTTCGGCCAATATGAGGCCCTACGTAACTCTTGGCCTATTAACGACCCGTGGTGGAACTGGCCCGTAATGAACAATGTATCACTTTACACCCATTAACGGCCCGTGGTGAAACTGGCCCATAAAGAAAAGTGTATCACTTTATACCCATTAACGGCATGTTATTCCGTTGGGCCGTTTCCAGCCCATGTTATCTTTCGACCTTATCAGAGCCCATTTATTCTTGGGCTCATTACCAGCATTCGTTTACTTACGGCCCATTACTGTCATTTTCTGCTTGTGGGTCAAATTCAGCCCGTGGTTACATTCGGCCCGTTTGTGGTCCGTTAATACATTGGGCCGTTTTCATAGAGTCATCAAATACGGCCTATTAACGATGGCCCGTTATGGTCGGCCCATGAACGGATGATTCCAACCCTAGCCCGTTTACAGCCTGAATGCGGTCTGTTTGGCCCATGTTTGGCCAATTGATCATACGGCCCGTATAAGGCCCATTGATGATACGGCCCATAGAAGGCCCATTGTTTCTACGGCCCGTAGAAGGCCCACTGTTTCTATGACCCATAGAAGGCCAACTACTTCTACGGCCCATAGAAGGCCCACTGCTTCTACGGCCCGTAGAAGGCCCACTGCTTATACGGCCCGTAGGAGGCCCACTGCTTATACGGCCCGTAGAAGGCCCACTTCTTATACGGCCCGTAGAAGGCCCACTGTTTCTATGGCCCGTAGGAGGCGCAGTGTCAATACAGTAAATATTAGCCCATGGTTATTATGACCTAGTTTTAAAAAATAGGTTATTGCAGCCACTAGCAAACCGTAGAAAAAGAACTGCACTGACTACAAGCAAACAAATAAACAAGACAACAAGGAAATAAATAAGCAAGCAACTTACACTAGGCTATCACAGCTATTACACATATTACATCCACTGGGCATCAAAGTTCGCCACCAGTGAAAATATAGGGAACACAACAGCATATAAACGCCGTAGCAAAACAAGTCCAGAACTGAAACCACTTCGGAAGAGCTCAAGAAACAATATCCTGGGTACCCATAATGCTGGCAAGATGCTTAGCAAGCTTATTAACTTTCTCTTGTTTGGCGCTTAAGTTCTCCAGCGCTTGTTGTTGCACCAGAAAGTATGCATCTGAATTCTGCAGGGACTTCCTCAGTCCTCCGGCTTCCTGTCGCATAACATCTGATCGATGTCTTTCAACTTGAAGTTGAGACTCAAGAAGACGAACTGATTCAGGCAAAGAGTTCGAAGAGCTGGTGCCAGCAGTGGTAGCCAGTAACTCGAACACTACATCAAGACAGGACTTTGGGGCTGTCTCACTGTCTTCAATATAGTTTTATCAGCTTTCTTGGAGACAAACAGGGATGTCTCACTATCTTGAACCTTATCTGCATTACTTCCTTTACCATTGCATAACAGGGTACTCTTCTCCAATATTTTATCCGCGTTCTAAAAGAGAAACAAACAAACACATATCAGGTTTACAATGTAGTATATGAAACTCATTTTGGTAAACCAGTTCAGTAGTAAGGTGGACAGGATAACAGCATGAAACAAACATATATCTATGTAGTATGGTCACTGTATGGTCTATATCATTCTAGTTTATGTTGCCAAATCAAGATAGATACAGTTCGAGTCATATCTATTTAAGACAAACAACATAGACAGAATATAAGTGTGGGAAACTACACAACAATAACAACACTTGTAATGTGCATGGCATGAGAACATAACTATTTATTCAATTTAAACTGAAATCAACATAGAGCAAGTTACAACAGCAAACAACCAGACACGTTGAAGAAACAGGTTTAAAACATACCTGTTGCGCCATTGGAGTTTCAATTGTATCCTTTAAATTTGAAATTAGTTGGTATCAGTAAATACAGTGATGCAAGAGCAAAGTAGTATGAACCATAGCTACGGAACCTGGCCTGAGAACAATTCTTCTTCTGCTTTAAGCGTTGACTTCGGGTTCAGAGTGGTGGTCCTCGTGATTTGGGCACTGTAGTTGCCTTACTAACTGCTCGTGTTTGGGTGCTCTATGGTGGAGACGGTGTTGTGTCAACGGGAACTAGGTGTCTATCTGCTGGGGTTGGGGTTAGAAGGGGTGTAGTTGGTTCTCTGTCCAACTGGGTAGGGGTAAAATCTGCATGAGTGTGGGTTATGTGTGGTGGCGCTGGTTCTTGGGCAAGTACAACTGTAGTTCTATCTGCATCGACAGGTAGCACGATCTTTTCTGAAGACCGTATTTTTACTCCCACGGATACTGCCATCACTCCCTCCAATTGAAATGGCTGATAAACAAGAAAAGTAATTGAATGTACATACATTGTAAGATAGACAGGTGCAATGGATAGTAGGGAAGAAAACAGGGCATGAAATAATTCACATTTATGTTGTCTAAGCAAGCAGAATAGCAGGACATAATTTCACGTATATGATGGCTAATTAAACATGATAGCATGACACAATTTCACATGTATGACGGCTAACTAAACATGATAGAATGACATACTTCAAAATATGATGACTATGTAAACAGGATGACATGATATAACTATACGATGTGTCTATTAAAGTGGTTGGCATGCCATAAATCACAAACATGCCGTCGATGGAAACATGATGGCATGATATAATTCACGGATAGAATGACATAATTTAAAATA
Source organism: Triticum aestivum (assembly GCF_018294505.1). Classification (NCBI taxonomy): domain Eukaryota; kingdom Viridiplantae; phylum Streptophyta; class Magnoliopsida; order Poales; family Poaceae; genus Triticum; species Triticum aestivum. Next base: position 160,432,768 of record NC_057798.1, on the reverse strand, counting down.
TGATGACTATGTAAACATGATGAGATGATATAACTATATTATGTCTTGAGAAAATCAGTTGGCATGCCATAATTCAGATACATGCTGTCTATGTAAACATCATGGCATGACATAATTCAAATATATGATTTATATACTAAGGAAGTGAGCAGAGGGCAATCACATATATGATGTATCAGCTAAGGAGATGCCATTCAATATTGTGTATATGATGTAAAAACTAAGCATTACAATACAACATATGCATTATATGAGTAATATAACCCTGCCAAGTTTGAGCATACACCTCAGGGGGATAATAGGACTGGTCATCTGTCTCTGAATCCTCCTCTGAAGAGCTATCTGTAACCAGCAAGATATCTGCTTCAGCAGGTAGCATTCTCTACTCTGAAGACCTTGTTTTCACTCCAGATTTCTCCATCACCAATTCAAATGGCTAATGCACAGGAAGAGCAGTTGAATATACAAACATTGTCGACAAAAGCAATGAGAAATACAAAAAAAGGACGACATGATATAATTCACATATATGACGCTTGCCTAAACAGCATGGCATTGCATAATTGACATACATAATGCCTTGCAACAAGATAACATTGCATAATTCACATATATAATGTCTTGCAACAAGATACATTGCATAATTCACATATATGGTAATTAGACACTAAACAGGTGGCATTCACACAAAGCATATCTAAACTAAGCAAATGACATAGCAATGCAAGATACCATACGCACGATAGGATTAACATAATCCTGCCAAGTTAGGGCATGCACCTCGGGGGGGGGGGGGTATGACTGGTCATCTGTCTCTGAATCCTCCTCTGAGGAGCTATCGGTAACCAGCAAGACATGCGCTTCGTTAGATAGCATTGTCTGCTCTGAAGACCTTGTTTCCACTCCAGATTGGCTGATGCACAGGAAGAGTAATTGAATGTACTAAAATTGTTGACAAATTTAACACGTAATAAAAAAATGATGACATGATATAATTCACATATAAGATGACTGGCTAACCAGGGTGGCATTGCAAAATTCACATATATGATGCCTGGCTAGACAAGATGGCATTGCATGATTCACATATACGATAAAGAAACTAAACAGATGGCATTGACACAAAGCATGTCTAAACTAAGCAGATGTCATCTTTAATGTATATAGTAAGCAATGCAAGGCACCATATGCATGATATTACCACCATCAGCATGCCAAGTTAGAGCGAAGACCTCATGGGGTAAATAGGAGTGGTCTTCTCCTTCTGAATCCCTCTCAGAACAGTTATCTTCCTCTGGGTGGAGGGGGGCTGCCTTTGCGCCACCATGGAACGACGTCTGCATGAAATTTTATTGCCACGCAAGGTCATCTCTTTTGCTCTACATGATCAGTTCCATTGTGTACAATAAGTGGCATGCATAGGAATAAAACATAGTGAGATTATGTAAGGAGTGCATGCACATATCCAGAGTGATGGTAGCAAACTATGGATAGACCTAAAACCAATGATTGCAGGCAGATGATAGCTTTAGTTAAAAAATACAGACAATGTCTCCTTTAATGTTTGTTTGCACCCAACATGAAACTCATAGTAGACACCGGAGATTAACCAGATAATAGACAGATAGTACTGATTGCTGCCCCAATATGTACCCCATAACCATCTAAAAACTCAAGTTTCAGCATTAGTTTGGACCTGACTCAGAGTCTAATAGGTGAACACGACGATAATGTAGCATGTCATCATATTAAGCGACGCATAACATAAGCAGACACGGAAGAGTGCGACCTCTCTTGCGGACCCGTGTAGTCCTCAAGGTCATCTGCTCAGTTGATGATGGTAATGCAGTTGTCGTGGCTGCGGGCGGCGGTGAAGAAGATCTGAGGCGGCGAAAGACAGTCTGGAGAGTGGATCCCTGCTGTGGTGAACCCTTCCATCATTGGAGCAGCTAAGCTGGGGTGGAACACAGCGCCACAGGAGCAGGACAAACCACACAAGGTTTTCTTTAACACATATCTGTAACAGAAGTAATTGAGTAAGGGCTTGTTTGAATTTGAGGATTCTAACAATGCAGGGATAGGAAATAGACAGGAATAGGATAGGAATGCACGTGCAAAACAGAGAATTTAAAAAAATGGGATTTCTGCCAATCTGGGTGTTTGATTAACAACAATTGAAAGATCACAGGATGCAAAAAAGCATGGTGAGATTAAGTCAAACCACAAGAAAATGTACGGTTACAATGCTATTATGCTACTATCTCTTAGTCTTGTGCTTGATGAATAGGAATATGAAAAGGAGGATAAGTGGAAATTAGAATTCCTACGGTTTTTCTTTCAAGGAGAACTAGAGGAACAAATCCTACAGTTTTTCTTTGCTCCATTCCTTTGCACCAAATTCATGAAAAGTAGTACCATAGGAAACTTTCCAATTCCTATGTTTTTCATTCACTTTTCCTTTCAAGCACTTGCAATTCTAGTAGGCAGGCTTGAGCAAGGAAAATCCTACGCTAAAAAAATGGTTTTGTGCTACTTCTATTACTTTGGACCTATGCCACTGCCATACTAGCTCAACTCCCAGGCCCATCGACAAATGCACAGCTCAAACGCGAAGAGATAAATAATGATGGCGTTCAAGAGAGTCCATCACGGATAGCTAAGTTGCCTGGTACCTCACTGCTTGTCATATAGTAGGATAAAATAATCGTATTTCCTGTTAATACGAGTGCTCAGTGGACAATATATATAACATGTAGAGTAAAAAAGAGATGCAACAAGTGTACAACCTCTTTGGTGAAGCCATGTCGATCTCAGCGTGATTGGGTTATCCGGTGAGGATGCTCCGGCTGACTTGGCTGTTGGAGGAGGGGAAGAAGATCTTAGGTGTGTGGAGATGGAGCCCGAGGTACTGCTCCGCTGTGATGGAGGGTTTCGTCGTTGGAGCAGCTCCGGTGAGTTGTACGACGCCGAGGCTGAAGCAGGACAAGAGAGACAACAAACAACGTTAACCTGAGTGGAATTCTAATAGCATCTCCAATACATGACGTAATATACATAACCACAAAGTGCTAGATGTAAAACACATCAGCCGCTCATCTCTAAACTTAACTGTCGAAGTTGAACTTAACTGTCAAAACTAAACTTAACTGTCGAAACTAAACTTAACTGTCGAAACTGAATTTTGCTGTCGAAACTGAATTTTGCTGTCGAAACTGAACGCGCTAGCAAGGTGAGGCTACATGTCGGTCGACTGACTTTTTCATCTCTGGTCAGTCGATTTTGCAGCCGTTAGATACGAAATCCAGGGCCTGTGGTTCATCTTCAACCTCCACCGCCCTGAGCCGCCAGCCACCACCGGCCAAACAGCAGCCCCCCGCCGCCCGCGGTCGGCGGTGCGCCGCCCCGCCCGCCCCGAAGACACTCCGCACCGCCGGTCCGCCGCCGCCTCGGCCATCCATCTAGCCCCCCCCCCCCCCGTGCCAAGCTTTTTCTCCAGCGATCCCCACGCCACTGCCCCGCCACCGCCGGCGACCACCACCCCCGTCCTGAACCCTAAGATAGATAGTGGGGTACCTCTCTGGCGAGCCCTCCTCCCCGCTGCGGCTGGTTCTTCCTTCACCCCGGCAAGCCCCCACCCCCTGTACTGGCGAGCCCCCCTCCCTACTGCGGCTGGTTCTTCCTTCACCCGGGCGAGCCCCCACCCCACCCCCTGAAAATCGACTGACCCAAAAGTCGATTCAGTCGACTGAAGTGTAGCTAAATCGGAGCAGCATTGCAAGCAAGAGCAAGAGCGAGAGCAGTAGCGCGAGCAAGAGCAATAGAAAGAGCAGACCAGGCGGGGGACCGAGAGCAAGAGCAGAGCAGCAGCGCGAGCGAGAGCTAAAGCAGCAGCAACTCCTACTGATGTGGACATTGTCGCTGAGGGAGCGACACTGTGGAGGAAGTGGCCGGCGACGCCGCCGTGGATGGAGCCGCGCCGTGTCGGCTCGGGACCGAGCGCTGGCAGCACCGTGAGATTGAATCAAGAATAAAATATGGCGATTAGTGTACAACCTCTTTGGTGGCGCCGATTAGGCCGCAACTTCATCCGAGGAAACGGTGATGATGATGCTCTTCCGGTGGTGCAGGTGAAGACGGCAGTGTGGGAATGGAGGTGGCGTGAAAGACAAGGGTAACATCGGGGCAGCTACTTGGAGGTGGACGACGGGGTGGCTGAACCGGCAGGACCACGAGATCGACGACGGATCCTCATCCGATATGGTGGATGAGGGACGTCGAGGTGTTGCTGTGGACGATGTCGTCGTGGAAGAGGCTCCGGCTGGGTAGCAGACGGAGTAGGGTGTGGGGTTTCGTCACGGGTTTTCGCGGCCTCGGTGTACGAATGGGTGGGCGGTTGGGATGGCAGTGGGGAAGCATGGCTTAGAGACGCGCTTGTCCGAAATGTGGGGTAAGTTACTAAAGTACCCCCACCGATTTGAGGCGGTTCTTTCGGTTCAGGGGTACCACGGGCATTTCGCCTGTCGGGATTTCACAGGAGGTGGGAGTTTTCGCACGTGTTGTAATTTCGGGCTAACAAGGCGCGGGTTGAAGAGGTGGGAGTTTCGCAGGACGATAGACAGAGACGGTAGCTTGAATTTTTGGCATAACAAGGCCCGGCTTGAAATTTCGGAAGAACAAGCTTGACGTGTACCCAAAAAAAGACAATTTGCACCTCAACACGCACAACACACACACAAACACCATTTAGACTAGAGTAAGGTACACGTGCATTGCACGCATGAGATTTGGCAACCAAATTATGAATAAATACCACATTATAGCATGCAAGCTTTGAGTCATATATGTATGATGTAGATGTTCGTTTAATTCTTATAGTCCATTTCATTCAAAATCATCTAGTTTTTGTAAGAAAGCTAATCTATTTTAAGATTCATGGAATTGTGCGTTGTAAGACATAAAGTAAAAAACAAATAATGGCAAATCATGTAGAAAAACATTTGGGCAATTCTGATATGGAATATTCTAGAACAAATAAGAAGTGCTTGTGTTTTGATGTTTGTGCATTATGCTTAAGTTCAACCATGGAGTCTTTTAGATTATACATGTGGTGAAATCTGGTGGAATCTAGATGATATCCAACGGCCAGTAGTGCTGAAATTTGCCATCTTTGGACAATCGGATTCGCCTCATTCAACGACCATCTTTCAAAGTTAAAGTTACCCGCACACAATATAAAAATATATAAAATATTATATATATAGGGGTATATATATAGATATGTGATGTGAAAGCCGCCCATCATCTCCAATTAGAATAGTGTGTCCATGCACGGATGCGACGTGGCCAAATGATGTCTGCCATCGGTATCTCAAATTCAAATCAGTCTGACCTTATTCAATGTGTATACATTACAACATGCTCATTTCCAAACCACACCGCGCATATCTCCGTTATATTCATGCATGCATGGGTTTCAAACATTAGGATCTCTTATTCAAAATATTTGAATTCAACTTTACATTGATTATGACCTCACCTATTCTTTTACACCCACACAGTAGTCTTCTCTTTATAATTGTACCACTAACTTTCTCTCGTGCATGCATGCACACACACTACTAGTCGGCATTATCCATCGCACACATGTAATCTTTTTCTTCATGTCGGTCTCCCATGAAGGCACACACCCACACACATCCCCTCTCCATCATATCGGGCATTCCTTATCTCTCACGCCTGCATGCGCAACAATCGATGTTCCTCTATGTATGTGTGTATACAGCTAGGTCTTTCATAGTTTTCCACACAAACCGATCAATCGATATATCCAGTGAGGTCTCACCCTCTTTCCCACATCCACATCGATCAATCTATACCTCTCTATATAGAATTAACATATATAGCTAATACACCCACATTAATTATATATCCAACGTCCCCCTCTCATCATCCATGCCTTCCGCTTCATCTCTCAGACGCGTGCACAATGGCAAAGACAGGGGGCAGTAAGGGCCCTGCCCCCCTAACATCACTATATATCGAGGCTAATATGAATGTGATCATTAGACAATTGCTGCTAAAATGGTTTAAGTTCATGAATTGACCCTCCTCGTAAAGGATTAGCAATGCTCGCCCCCCTAGCTCATTTATATCTCATGGCTCCGCCACTGCGTGCAACAGTGCACGTGTTCGCCCGCTCTCTCTAAATATCAATCTCGCACTTGTGCATTCCTTCATAGTCTCCCTCCACTCGGCCCCTCGCACCATCTTCTAGCCCCCCACGGGATTTTTCCACATGTACAATCTAGCAGACTCCATGGTTGAACTTAAGCATAATGCACAAACCTCAAAACAATAGTGGTTCTCTTTTGTTCTAGAATCTTCCGTATCATAACTGCCCAAACTTTTTTTCTAGTTGAATTGCCATTATTTGTTTTTACTTTATGCTGTACAACGTACAATTCCATGAATCATAAAATAGATTAAGGGCTTCTTTGATTCAAACGATTCTCAAAGGAATTTTGGAGGATTCTAATCATTAGGAATTTTTCCTATCTTGGTTGTTTGATTCGTAGGATTGTAAACCATAGGAATTTTTCCATATGATTCATTTGCACTAGATTTCATAGGAAACATCCCATCCACTCAAACCTCTTTGAAAGAATTCTGCGTTTTTTCTATGCACAATCAAACACTCGTACAATCATGTAGGATTCAAGACAACATTCCACTATAATCCCATGTTTTTCCTATTCCCGCGTTCTTAGCTTTTTTATAAAAACTAATTGATTTTGAATGAGATGAACTATAAGAATTAAACGAAGGGGTACATCAGGCATATATGACTCAGAGCTTACATGCTATAGTGTGGTATTTATTCATAATTTGGTTGCAAAATCTGATGCGTGCAATGCATGTTACCTTACTAGTACTTCGAGTATGTGCAAAACACGTAAATTAGAATACCAATGGTAGCTACACAGTGTCTCTCTTATAGTTCATGAAGCCACGTGGCACATGTGGAGGCGTTGTCGCGACCTTCTTGCGTGGATTGATCACAGTGACGTGCTGCTGGTTCCAGAAGAATGTACTCATCTTGCCTGAGCCATACTGGTGGTACATGCACGAAGCGAAGATGTGCACCCACGCCACGCACGCACTCATTCCCTCGCACGCACATGAGGGTACACGGGCGAACGCAATTTTGTACCAAGATCCACCCCATGTGATAATTTGACGCGTGTAAAGTCGTTCACTTCATTGATGGCCAATTAATACAGCGCATGCAAATTGAGTGGACGTGAGGGCGAAAGAAAGACATTATTACTCCACTGCGCGCATGCGAGTAGTTAAATCATGGGTTGCTAGTAGTACTTCCATTGGTCTCCTTCGTATTTTGTGCCAATTTTTGATAGTAACATAATATTTACGCATTTGAGCAGTGTAGTACTCAAAATTTATGTTCCGCTAAACTCATCAGGAGCCGTTTCGGGCCTCGAAACGAAAACCATCAATTAATCTTTACCTTGTTCCCATCACATTCGAAAGCCTGCTCACACCTACTAGTACGTACCAAACCTGAATGTGTTCCCACTATGCAGGTATTAGTACTAGTGCTAGTAGTTAGGTTATAAAAAGGGGAACTACCTAACCAAAAATTACTCTACCTTTCTTCCTCATAAGTGCTTCTTCTTCGTCTGTCGTTGCCATGGCCGGTGAGCAGAGCTCTAGGTCAAGAACTACTTGTAACAAGGGAGTGGCAACCAAGGCTGCGGAAAAAAAAGAGAGGGCTCGCCGGCACGCAGAGAGCTCGAAAGATCTCTCACGGCCAGGCGATGGCTCCCAGGAGCGCCCTAGCCGTGGAGGCGAACATGCCGAGCCAGCGGAGCTGGAGTCGTTATCCCTCGACGGCATGCCCAATCAGCTCAAGAAGCACCTCAATAAGCAGAAGGAGTGCATCCAAGGCTTGACGGAGTTGCTGAAGGAGAGCCTCGACGACATGCCCGCTAAGCTCAATCAGCAAGGGGAGTTGGCCGCCGACTTGGTGATGCTGCTGAAGAAGAGCATTGCCTAGGAGAAGAAGGCGACCGGCGAAATCCTGCGACTTCAGGAGGATAAGGCGAAGCTCTGCCACGAGATCGACCTGTTGAAGGAGAAGAACGCCGGCTAGAAGAAGCTGCATGAGAATAGTAGTTCCTCGATGAAGATGCTGCAGGCCATCGTCATGGAACAGAAGGAGGAGTTGGCGAAGCTCCGCATCAAGCACTCAGCTGCTGTCAAGGTACGTAACGCGGCCGTGGAACAGATGATGAAGGCTCGCATCGAGAAATCCCGCGTCATGGACAGAATGAAGAAGATGGCGCAGGAGACGCGCAAGGAAATGGAGGTCGTGGAGGCGATGAAGAAGCAGTTATGACACCGCGGCGAATTAGATCATTTGGGGTGATAATCTTCCTTCTTCTTTTGCTCCTGTGTTTCATCTTTTGCTTCGGGTGTTTCGCCGCACGTGTCACGTTCTCTGTGAGGCATGAATAGAACAATGGTTTTTTTGAGGGAATGAATAGAACAATGCTAACAAGAGATGACTAGCAAATTAGATCATTTTTTATCGCCATATGGCACTGGGCTGCCGTGTTTCGTGCTCCTCCGTCGCATTACTACTCCAGTGGAAAACTTGAGTATACCGCACGGTTCTTTGCTTCTCCTCAATCAGGTCGTCGGCGCATTTATACGAGCAGTCAAATCACAAGGCCCTGCCTTCCAGCAGTAATGAGCCGTCAAATCACATAGGCCCTCGCCTCTCGTGAAACCGACCAAGCTAGACTGCCCCGCCCTCTAGCCTTTTAAGAAATGTATACTTTTGTATAGCAGTAGTATCGATGGATTGTGCCATGGAGCAAAACTTGAAATTGAAAAAAAGGTGGTACATAGAGAGAGCGCTCGTCGCCAAATTATGCATATAGTACTATTAAAAAGGCTAGTCACAATAATGGTGTCCAGCATAACCCACCCCTCAAATAAAACTAAGCACCCTGGAATTCTTTGACAAAACTAAGCACCCTGAAATTCTTTGACAACTAAACTGCTAGCTATATGATGTTGGCCATATATATTGTACGTATATAATGTGAAGAAACAAGTGGTACTACTATACCAACTAAAATATGAAATGTAAGAAATACTAGTATGTACGTACTGAAGAGTTAAAGTAACAAGAAGAAACATAACATAGTTCTGCTGGGGGCTCGGCACAACACACCCCTCAAATTAAATTAAGCACACCTGAAATTAAACTTTGCAACTATTCCAGTAGACACTGCATTAGAACCACCATGAGCAACGACACTGCCACCTTACTCGGAGTCCTCGTCCACGTCCTTGACTTCGTCCTTGTCCCTCTTCCTCTTGGCTGATACTTCTTTGCTTGAACCGCACACTTGGCTGTTGCTCTTCATCCAACCCTTGTAGATATTGAAGCAAAGGTAGCCATCCATTGCAGCGTAGTGGATGTGGTCTATATCTAGTACATTCCGCTTCCATGCATGATGATGAAACGTGTATGGAGGTTTCTCCAGTTTACCGTATGAAGGATGAACCATGGCTCCTGCCAGGGTCAGCATTGAAGGCTCACGAGAGGACACCAGCCGATTCTTCTGGAGGTCGAAGGTGTTTCCTACAATGAGGCCTATCTGACGCAGGACTTCTTTGTCGTTAGCAAAGTCTACAGTAACGAATTTGACTAGGTTGCTCTCGAGGAAGTTCTTAAAATCCTGGCACTCAACGTCGGCATGGCATATGTGGTAGACCAAGCATAAGTCATGCACGCAAACTTGGATCACGTCGGGCTTCTTCCTCTCTTCGTCCTTTAGATCCTTCTCTCGTCCCAGGACTGTGGTGTACTCAACATCTAGCCTAGCGACCCACTCATCATCTGAGTCTTTGAACATGCGTCTAAAGCAAGAAAGGCATCCTTTCACCGTCGCGGAAGAACGGGTGTAGATGACGTCAAACTCATCGCCGGTGATGATTCTAACCTTGTACTCACCACTGATCGTGAAGATTTGGGACGCCATGGATTTGGGAGGAGGGTTAGGATTAGTGGAACTGTCGTAATGTGAATGGATGGGAGGACTAGGAGCGAACCGCCGTAGTATTGAAGGACGTGCGAGGACGAGTAGGAGCGAACTACCAGCGTGCGAACGGCAGGGTAGTGGCTTTCCATTCTCCCATGATACGAGTTTCCGAGAGCCCTTGGATCTGAGATCGAACAGTTGCATGGCGTGATTCTAGACCTATGGGTGAATATCCTATCCTGGAGGGTTATTCTGCAAATTTTCAGCAACTTAGCATGCGACCATTTGATCTCGGATCCAAGGGCTGCTAGCAGCCCGTATCATGGTCGCGCCTACCACGACCGTCGCGTCGCTCGTGCGGTCGCGCCCTTGGAGATTTAACACGGTGCGTTAGGCTATCTGATGTTGGCATGTCATACATAGTCATCACTTAGTCACTCATACTACAACAAGGTTAGCTATAAGGTTGGCTATAAGTGTATTTTTTACTCCTCTCTATCTCTTTCTTCCTACTCCCTCCGTCCCATAATTTTTGACATGAACGGCAGGTGCTCTACCTTTGCATTATAGAAGAGGGAAAATGGTCCAGTTAATAGGGAAACCGGACCCAAAAACCATACAACGCGCGGTTAATATGGGAAATCGGCAAAAACCAGACCCAACAACTCATGGCACATCATCTGTGCCGGAAACAAGAGCCCCCAAACCTAGGAATGGAGGCCATGCCGTGTATCCAACAAAGACGAACTCCGCAAACACCCACAAGCTCTCTACAATGGCAGCACACCGAAGTGCACCCTCCGTCCCATAATATAAGAACGTTTTTGACACTAGGACACAGGGAGTACTAGTATTTATTGCATTTGCCAAGGAGTGACCTCTTCCAATGAAATGGTGTTGCTAAGTTTGCTCCATTTAATTAGCTATAGACTCAAAATTGTCTTTTCATCTAGGTACACGCGCCTAGCACTGTTTCTTCCTTGGGTCACCAAACTAGTCTCTCTCTTCTTGATTAACTTGCCACATCAGACTTTATGCCTATGTGGCAAGCTTAGCACCTGTAGGAGCAAGTAAAAGTAAGTACAATAGTGCACTTTACATGGCATTTTTGCATATGTGGAGGAAAGAGAGGTAAGGAAAAAGTGGAGAAGTGGGCTCTCACGCAAGAGCCAGCCTCTACTACATGGTGGAGCATTGGGAGAGGCACCTGTATGGAGGTGGTCAGGAATCGGGAGACTCACGCCGGTCGTAGCGCCGCAGTTAAAATGATAATGGCAAGTCAAATCACGGAGCCCCACCTGTCCAGCAGTAACTCACTGTCAAATCACACAGCCCTACGTTTGCAGCAGCCTACTCCCTCTTCTTCTCGCGTCTGTCGAACCGACTAGGCAGAACTGCCCTGGTGCCTACCGCGCAGGAAAAGCCCTGCCCTCGACTTTTAAATAGTATACAATATACTAATTTTGTATCCATGGATTGCGCCCGTACCATGGAGCAAAGCGTCTAGAAAACGGCGGTACACATGTATGGAGTATACATCACGCCCGTCGCGTTCGTGTCGCACTCCAGACGGTCGGTCGGTCTGGCACGCTACTCTCCAAATGGAATGTGCGTCATATTGCGTTTGCACACACGTGTGGGACGACAATTGAGAACCGACCACAGGCACACTTCCCGGCCCCGCAAGTCGGGTGACTTAATAGAAGAGGGAGACGAGCGATAGTACTAGAGAAGTGTTGTACTATGTTGGTGCCTGGACGATCCCTGCAAGACACAGAAGATCAGTTCGTCCATGCATGTGACCAGACTCCAGAAGACACGCCTGGATTGGCTATCGTCTACATATCGTGCAGGCTGTGTTGTACATGGTTGTAGTTGTGGTGAGAAATCTAAAAAAAGGTTTCTTGTCATCTCGCAAAATTAGGTGTCATGTGCTTCAGATCACTGCGAGGGTTAAACAGCGACAAGTGAGTTGGGCTAGTCATTGGGGGCACATGCACGAACAGTGACTACTCGGCTTCCAGGTCAAGCTGGCTATGTTAATTAGGACATCTATCGACGGACCCCTTTTCTACGAGTTTATCTTTAATTTGAGCTTTGTTCCTCGTCTAGTTTGTCCATCGGGATTTCCTTTGGGCAGTGAGGTTATGATTTCTTGTCATGTGGCATTTTTTCATGTTATATGTTATAATCCGGCGCTTCAGATCAAAATGACGACAACTGCGCCTCCGGGCCACGTGCATGAAGACTTCTCGACAGTCATTGGCCCTGTTTGGATCCATGGGTTAGAGTTAGTTTGGGTTAGTTTGGACTCAACTAACCCAAAAATATCCAAACAGGAGGGTTAGTCTGGGTTAGCTGGATCTAACCCATCCAAAAAATCTAACCCACCCAAGAGGTGCTTATTTGGGTTACTTCTTCTCAGGACCAATAAAAAACACCTTTTTCTCTCGCTCTCCCCACCGTAGATCCCTTCCCACTTCCTCGAAGCTTCTCGTCCTCTCCCTCCCTTCCTCTTGCACCGCCCGTGAAGGCGCCTCACCGTTTCTGCGCTCCATCTAACCCTGTCATCCAAACACCTCTTTGGCTAGAGTTATTTCAGGGTTAGTTAAGTGTTAAAATCTAACTCTAACCTCTAACTGAGTTAGAGTATCCAAACTGGGCCATTGACGAGGTCAAGCCGGCTCCGGTAGACAAAAGAAAACTAGTACGTACTACTCCACTATATAGGAAGGAGCCTCCACGCTTGCTTGCTAGTGTTGCTCTCTTCACACTGTCTCGGCCTCTCCAGATCTAAACACGACAGCGGTGGCCACTCTCTCTCTCTCTCTGTCTCTCTCTCTGCTCACCGCTGGTCATAGATCCAGTCGGATCCTCTCCGTCGGGAAGGTGAGAAGGTCCAACATTCATGCGGTCGTCCTCGGCAACGGCTCTTACCCACTGCTGGGCGCGTCCCGATCAGCCTGCCTTGCCGCTCTCTCCCAAGCACCACTGGCGAGGGAGGGCCTCCGACCCCTTCTTCCTTGCTGCCGTAGTGTGGGCAGATCCGGCCTCCCGCCGCCCACCTAGCGACATCCCGGCGGCCATCAGGTATAACTTCCTTCGAAACCGGCCTTGCTCTACTTCCCAAGCTCCTAACGTCGCTGCATTTGTATCTTTTACTATTTCTCAGGCCCCCTCATAGATAGGATCGATCGGCTGTTTGAAAACCACCTATTTTTTATGTTTAAGAGGTAAAACTAGTTTATGCAATCGAATCTAGTACTACTTGGTTCAAACAAGGAAGAAAGGGGGTGGGGGTGGAGGAGGATTTGTTACCTGAATCTAGGACTTGGTCGAAAGAGGAAATAATGGGGACGAAAAGTAGCGGAGATTGGCTATCCAACTGGTCTCTAGGTCTAACAGGGAAATAAAGGGAAACGCAGTACAAACTCAATATAAACCCGATCTATTGGTTGAAAAAGGAAAGAAAGTGGGGACTGGGGGACAAGTCAACAGAGTAAGTCCAGCACTAGATTTGCTAGCCTCACACAGTATAAGGTGGCTATACTGAACAAAAATGGGACCAACCCAGATATCCTGTTCTGATGTTTGTTGCCCCGAGCCACTCTTATGTAATGCCACTGGTAAAATGTAGCAGTCGCACTGTTAAAAGAAAGGACACGTTTAACCAATGTTGTTTTCAATGTAATGCCTCCAGTAATATGAATCAATGGCACTTCTTTACATGTCCTACTAAAATTTTCCATTAAGATAAGTTGGTTCTTTTTGTTAGAAATGCTACTGTCCTGGTCCACCTACTCTCCCGTGCCCAAAGTAATGTCGTATTTAACGGTTGTCATAGTTAATCCTAATGCCCACACTAATATCTAGCAATGCCATTGCTTTAGAAATTGCTACTGTCCTTGTAGGATTTCCATTCAGATAAGGAACATGCTTCTTTTCATTTGATGCATGTTTCATCACTTGTTAGTCACCCTCCTTTCCACCTCTTTTGTGCAAACAGAGATATACATTTCACGCTCGATCTTAGTTGAACTGCACAAATGATATCAAAATTATAGTTGAGCATTCCAGGAGCTTCACAACCAACCTTGATGTTGCTCAATTTTATTGCAACTAATGAAGAAGAAGCTCTGTGGGTTTCGTTTTCTGATGGAAATGGAACCGGGGGTGGAGCCCTTTTCTTAAAAAAATGAAGAAGAAGCTGCTAGCTCATGGGACATTGCTTCATTTTAGGTGAACTGCACCAAAAGGTCCCATGAATTGAATCATCCATGTTGTGACTGAAAGAGCCAGCTTCAGCATCCCAGTCTAAGCACCCCCGACCTCCATCCTTGCAACGCACGGTACACCTTGTTTCCCACCTGCTCGACCCTAGTGTCACTGATAAAATGAAGTAATAATATAGTTAAAATAGAGCGAGTGCCATCTCTATCATTTCATTTACAATGTAGATAAAGAAAGTGCTTCTATTTGTTAATGTATGTTTCATCAACTAGTCCCATTGTTAATGTTTAAGCATTTCTGCAAACTGGGGTGCTTAATTTTAGTTGATATGTACAAAAATAGAGTTTTGAATGTCTCAAGGTGCCTCCTTGTACTACCGCTGTATACTGATGTTCATCACTGGCAGAAGGTGTATCTGGGAGACTTGGGATGATGTCCAGTATGAGGCATGCTGTATGAGGCGTCGCAGGGCCCATCTCGCCCTCGCAGCATAGCATACTATGATACTATCGCAATATTTTCTTCTATTTATTTTGTGTGTTTCATCAACTAGTGCCACTATAATGTAATCATGCTTTTTCATTATCTGTGCAAACAGGGTTATTCAGCTGCATTTTGGTGGAACTGCACAAATGTGCATATGGAACCGACATATATGCAGAGTGCGAGGTGTGCCAAGTAAAAATTACCGACACCAACGATGCTGCATGCACGCATTGACATCCACCACCACCAGTGGGATGTGTGGCGCTCTCTGTGGACGGATCTTTCTCGGCAGCAAATCCTAACCAAATACTAGTAGCTTATATTGGCAGTTTTTTAGGGAGTACTCTTTTCTGAAAGAAGCACCAATCTATTTTTCTTTGTTTGTACACTGTGTCACAACTTTGACCCAAAGGTCCAGAGCTATTTTAGGGTGATTGGCGTAGTACTCGGAGACTGATTGTAAGCATGATTTTCATTAGCTGTCACACTGATTGTAAGCATGAGCAGGTGGAAGATTAGGTTAGTGCGAAGCTTACCTTGAAACCTACCGCCGCTGTTGAAACGAGGCGAGCATCGAGGGAACCGTGGAGAACGGACGGGAAGCGACATCGCACCATCCGACCTCCTCTTGCGGTGGGAGAACGAATACTCCTATTGCTCCGGCTGGCTCTGCATCCTCATGAATGCCACACCATACTCGATCGATTCGTTATCCTCTGGGTGCTCGAACTTCGACCTGTACGCCCACCACCTCTGCCTGACTATCGCCTCGGGCGAATCTGTCTGCTCCATCGCCCAGAGGAGATACTCGATGAACTCGGAGGACTGCGGCGTGACTACCACCGAGGAGTACATGTACATCGCTGCCCTCATCGCCGCCGTCTCGCTCTTTCGCATACATTGCCACATGGCCCACACCATCCTCGAAATCTCCCACTCATTGTCAAACCAACTAAGGATCTCCTTCAACCTGGCTAACTTTGCCTGGTCGCCGCCGGCGATCTGCCTGATTCGCTGCTGCATCCTCTCCATAGATGTCCTTCTGAGTGGTCCGGTGCTAGCTTTGGAAGATGGGAGGAGAGACGATGGTCTTGCAATAGAGAAGAGGGAGGGGCGAGACGATGCTTTTGTAATGAAGATGATGGAGAGGAGAGGAGGTGGTTTTGCAATGGAGAAGATCAGAAGACGGAGAGGCGAGACGGTGGTTTTGGAATGGAGATGATGGAGAGGAGAGGAGGTGGTTTTGCAATGGCGAAGATCAGAAGAGGGAGAGGCGAGATGGTGGTTTTGGAATGGAGATGATGGAGAGGAGAGGAGGTGGTTTTGGAATGGAGATGGTGGAGAGGAGAGGAGGTGGTTTTGCAATGGAGAAGATCAAAAGACGGAGAGGCGAGATGGTGGTTTTGGAGATGATGGAGAGGACAGGAGGTGGTTTTGCAATGGAGAAGAAGGAGAGGAGCGTGCGGCAGCGATTTAGGATTGGACGAGAAGGCCGGCGCGCTGTGACTGGATCAAAATCAAAATCAA
The DNA here is from genome assembly GCF_018294505.1 of Triticum aestivum. NCBI lineage: Eukaryota > Viridiplantae > Streptophyta > Magnoliopsida > Poales > Poaceae > Triticum > Triticum aestivum. Next base: position 160,416,452 of record NC_057798.1, on the reverse strand, counting down.
TTTACCCTTCAATTAAGAAAGCGACCCCACATTAACTAGTCTCCCTTTTATTCCGGGTCATAATTGACCATGATTTTCGCACATAAAATATGTGTTATATGTTGCAAAAATAATATAATTTGAAAGTACATTCATATACGAACCAAACGATACAATTTTTGGTGACATGCATTCACATTTTGCATGGGGTACGTGGTCAAACTTTGACCCAAAATACGCAAAACAACAAAAGAATACTTCCAAGACCAGCGCCGCTGTTTCGCTCTTCTCCTCTTAAACCATCGGTGCTCCTCTCCTGTTCCAATCTAAATCTAGCGCCGCTCCTATCCTCTTCCATTTCAAAACCACCGCCCCTCCTCTCCTGTTCCAGTCCAAAACCAGCGTCGCTCCTCTCCCATTCTAATCCAAAACCAGCGCTGCCCCTCTCCTCTTCCATTCAAAAACCACCGCCGATGAGTGAAGGTGCCGTGGAGAAGTAGATCGATGGATGAGTACAACCGATATGTGAGGATCGCAGACGGCGACCCTGTGAAGCTAGCTAGGATGTTGGAGATACAGTGTTGGTTTGACAACAAGGACCAACTAGCGGCAACGGCGACATCCATGGCCAAATATCTGCAACAGAGCGAAAAGGCGGCGATACTCCCAGAGGGAGTAGCACCGGAGTACATAGAGCTGCTCCTCTGGGTCATGGAGCAAACAGATTCAGCGAATCCAATCGTGAGGGAGCGGTGGTGGGAGTATCAATCCCAGATGGAGCATCCACCAGATATTGAAGGATCGAGCATCTACAGGGTGCCGTTTGTGAGGGTGTCCTACCAGAGCGAGCCGGTGGAGTCTTCGTCGACCGAACCCAACTGCAAGAGGAGAAAAGCAGTTGCCCCGACGACGCTTCCCCGCCATCGTCTCCCTCGACGTTCACATCGTCTCATGGGGCGGCTGTCTGCCGTCGAGGAATAGGAGGGGGCTGCTCCCCCCAGCCCAATAGTTGGGCAGGTTGTGAATTGTCAGGAGGAGCTTAGGGTTGTCAGTATTTGTAGGTTGTGAATTGTGTTTTGTGTTGTGTATTTTGAGAGTACTTTCAGATATGAATGTCTTTTGAATTTCAGATTTGCAGTATTGAGCATATGAAGTATTTTATGAATTCTAGAGATCCATTTTTAGCACTTAAAAATGTAGTTTCACAGGAGTATAAAAGTGCAGACAATGTGATTCTCAGAGAAGAAACTGCAAGTTTCAGTTTCAGATAAGAAACTGCAAGTTCAGTTTCAGATAAGAAACTGCAACTTTCAGTTTCAGATAAGAAACTGCAACTTTCAGAGGTAGAGCATTTATATTAACACGACCTTTTCAAATATGGTTAACATCATGTTGGAAGTTTTATTCATGGTCAAAAATGGAACTACCAGCCAGTTAACATCATGCTGATCAACATTCATGCATAGCACATCTTCAGATGATGCACAGTCAAAATGCCCACACAATGTTGAGTGTGCGAAACACAGAGAAAATGAGGGACGGAGTTTTGGCAAGTGTTGGACGTGGTTTTGGGCTGCCCCGTCTAAGCTTTCATTTTTAACATGCGCAGCCCACGACCTCGGATGGGAGGTCGATATGCCTGTTTGTATTTTCTTAGGGCTGTCATGTATCGACCGGCCTATGGACCTCCCATCCGAGGTTTTATTTTTGGCAGCCCAATATATGTATTTTTTAAAAGAAAACGCAGAGGTCTGTTCTATTTTTCTATATAAGAATAGGAACGCCAGGTCCAACTTATGTTTCCCTTCTAACTATATTATATATATTTAAATTATTTTATATTTTATTATATATTATTTTTATTGTAATCATATATTTAACAGATACTTACATATGTAAGAAAACAATATCCCACATCTTATTAACTTATAAAAATAATTTCTTAACAAATAAAATCCTGGATTGTTTTGGCATGAAAATCCTAGTGATTGTGTACAAAAGCTTGGTAAGATTTAAGGACGAATGTAATAAGATCACTTATTATTTAAATATATTTACAACAAAATGCGCAACCCCTTTTTATTTTTTGATAACATTGCTGGCCCAACCCAACATTACAATTGGAATCAGCCCAGCAAAATCGTGTATTTCGAGAAAGTGCAAATGGCCTGTAATTTTTAGGAAATAAAATAAATGGGCCGCATGGACACTACATTATTTGTTCACCCAGCCTAGGTAATGGCTGTAATTCAAAAAAAAGATCAAATTGACTGTAAATTCTACCGCGCAAAAAAAAGACTGTAAATTCTGAAAAAATGGGTTGAATACGTGCCACATTTTTGGAGGCTGAAATGTGGGCCAATAGGTCGAAGCCAACGCAAGTCGTCGTCAATTTAGTCAACAAATTATTCTGACCTGTTTGCCGTTGGATTTACATCCATCGACCAGCATCCATCTTCAATCTCTCGTCTTCTTCCTCCAGCGCCGCCGGGACCACCTCCCGCCTCCTGCTGCTAGCAGCTCTGCTTAGCACGCTTCGCTATGAAGCGCTACTCCACTGTTGGCCAGGCCATCCCTCCACCCCTCCCCACCTCCTGTTCTTCTCCACCGACTGCCGAACCAGACCGCACTAGAACCAGTTAACCCTCGTACACCTCTCCGTCTGCGACTCTACTCCCGCGTCTTCCCATCTCCGGCTCGTTGTTGTCCGGGGCCTCGCCGTTGTCCACCACCTTGGATGCGCTTGGCATGGCGTGGTCAACGTGGTCAACGAACGACAACAACGAAAGTAGACTGTGCGTGGAGAGGCTGACAGCTGGGTCCATGGCTGCACACAAGGAAATGCCTCCTTATTACGCGCAGAATAATGATTCCTCCACCTGACATCTGGGACCCACCGGAAGGGCCTCTGTATTTCGCAAAAAAAAAACGTTCCCCCGCTGACATGTCCGACCCACCAACTATCTTCGCACGCAAGGAAGTGCCTCCTTATTACGCACAAAAAAATGAATACTCCCCCTGCCAGTTGGAATCCAGCATAGTGGGAGGCTGACTTGTGGGCCTACCAAGTTGACGGGGATGGAGGGCTTTGTCAACTTAGTAAATATGAACGATTCTAGCTCCTGTTACTATACGATGTTCATCCAATGGCCGTAGTGCTTCTTCAACCTCTGGTCTTCTTGCTCCAGCCGCCCAAACCAGCGCCGGTTGTGCCGCGTGCTCCTGCCTCCCGTGGCCGGCTGTGATGCCGTGGAGGCCTCACCGCCCCCTACTACTCCCACCGCTAGCCAGGCCATCCCTCGACTCACCCACAACCCTTGTTATTCTGCGGCGACAGCAGCCTCATACCGCAGCCGAACTAGTGAACCCTCGTACTCCTCTTCGCGTGGGCATCCACTGCTGCGTCTTCCCCGGCTCTGAGTCGTCCCTTTCCTAGGCCTCGCCGTCGTCCACCGTCGTGGTGCTCTCAGCGCGGCGTGGTCAACATGGTCAAGGAACGACTTCCATCGGACGTGGACTGTACGTGGAGAGGCTGACAGCTGGGTCCATGGCCGCAGCAAGGAAGTGCCTCGTTATTACACGCAAAATAATGATTCCTCCACCTGATAGCGGGGACCCACCGGACGGTCCACCATATTTCACGAAAAAAATGTTTCCCCCTGACTGCTGGGACCCACCAGCTACATCTTCGCATGCAAGGAAGTGCATCCGGGCAAAAAAATGATTCGCCCTCCTGACTGTTGGGACCCACCAGCTACATCTTCACAGGCAAGGAAGTGCCTGACAGTCGGGACCCACCTGGTCGAAGCGTACGTAGCATTGTCATTCTGGTTGCGAACGTGTATGTACATACTGGTCGATGTAGAGGCGGTGCACGTGTCGTAGTAGAGGCGTGCATGTGTCATAGTAGAGGCGCGCATGTAGCATGTACACGTACGCACAATGGTCAGGGTGCAAGAAAGAAAATACGGCCACGTACGTACATACGGGCGGGGTCTCGAACGCCTACTCACGCATACGTACGGCCAGGGCTCGTGAACATGGCTGGGTCAGAACGGAGAAACAGCGTCATCGTCGTGTTCATGGGGAGGCAACGGAATGCGTCGTGTTCATGGGGAAGCAACGGAATGCGCCGTGTTCATTGGGAGGCAACAAAACGCGTGGGAGCCAACCGGCTAGGTCGGAACGGAATGCGTGGTCGTGTTCATTGGGAGGGCTTGGACGGAACAGGTGATGGAAACGAGGCCTGGCGTACCGCAGAACGGAGGAAACCGCCTTGTGTTCGACCGGTCACGTTCGAAACGGGATCCTGTTCATCGGGAGGGGTCTGGCGTACCGCAAAATGGAGGAAACAGACCTCCTACGGTTGAAACGGGGGTCCTGTTGATCGGGAGGGGTGTGGCGTACTGCAAAACGGAGGAAACGGACCTCCTAAAGTCGAAACGGTGGTCCTGTTGATCGGGAGGGGTGTGGCGTACTGCAAAACGGACGAAACGGACTTGTGTTAGAGCGCTATGGTCAAAACAGGGGTCCTGTTCATCGGGAGGGATGTGGCGTACCGCAAAACGGGACTCCACGGGATACTGTTCATCTCCACAATCGACCTCCTCCAGCCTCCACGGACTACTGTTCATCCACCGTCGACCTTCTCCAGCCTCCACCTGCTACTGTTCATCCACGGGCTGCTGTTCAACCACCCCCTCCTTGGGCTACTGTTCAACCACCCCTCTCCACGGGCTCCTGTTCAACCACCCCTCCACGGGCTACTGTTCATCCACCCCTCCACCATCTACTGTTCATCTAGCCCTCCACGGGGTCGTACTGTTTATCCAGCCCTCCACACCACGGGGTCCTGTTCATCCAGAGGCAACGCCACGAGTCCTGTTCATCCACTCCCACCGCTCACTGTTCATCTAACCCCCCCCCCCCGCCGCAACGCTCACTGTTCATCCAGAGAGGCAGCATCAATCGGCTTCCGTTAGCAGCAATAGCGAAGGAATCGATCGCTCGGGTTTAGTAACGCGTAGCCTGCAGTGCAATCGCTCGGGTTCTGTTAGAGCCCAACGCCCCGCTCGGGTTCAGTTAGAGCCAACGCCTCGCACACATGCGCGTACGTGTACGAGAGAAACGTGCATCGCTCGTCCCCCCCGACCTCCCACCGTAATCGGGAACTCCCCAAAATTTTCCTCACCCTCGCTTCTACCATGGTTTTTTCCGTCATGGATGGCCCAAAGAATGTCATGCAGCTGCGTCTCCGGCCCGCCCAGGATGAAAAACCCATTTTCTGTCATGATTTTTTGTCATAGAAGTAGGAGCCCACCACATCTATGATGATACCGAGTTTTGTCACAATTATCGTCATAGAAGTGTCATATGTATGACATTTTGTTTTCGTTCGGCCCAAAATGTCACGGATGTGTCTTTTTTTTGTAGTGCAAGTCATAACAGATTCTCAGACTTAGTGAAAAACAGAGTAAGGCTGAAAACAGATTCATGATGCACACTTTGAGACAACAAAATTATATGCTACAGGAACATTACATGACATCAAATAGCATGGCAAGCATGCACATGTAAAGCACAACAAAACATGAACATGGCAAGCATGCCCATATAAAGCACTACAAAACATGAACACTGAGCTACTGCTAGAAAACACTAGAACATGCTCAAAACATTATGGCAAGAATGCAAAAGATAACAGATTCACAGACTTAGTGGAATTTAGTGAACATGGCAGAAACAACGACAAGTAGACATGTTTACAAGCTTGGTTAACTCAACATAAATCATATCTTGGCATGTGAATGTAACCAACATCAAGAAGACATATTTGTGCAGCTACTCATGTTAGGAACATGGCAATAGGATGCATAGAACACTAGCTATTCACATGGCAAAGGAGAACTCACTGATAACAGGCTGACAGCAACATTATATAGCAATTTCAGAGCATGATAACAACAATCTACAGTAGGCTATAAATGCAAACAAGGGCATGGATGCATAGAGCATACCGAGGTGTACACAACATCCTTACTGAGAATCTCTATATTATGCATGGATGCACTTGTAGCATCAAGTTAACATGGCAACATAATGTAGCAGATTCACACTTAAAGAAATCATCAAGTCACTGAAATCAGCAACAACAAGTACGCTACTTTGCAAGCTTGTGCTAGTCACCACAGGGCACATAAAAATACATGGATTGCACCACTGTAAAGATGGCATGAATATGCTCCTAAAACATGTTGACATGATGCTCAAAAGACAAACACACAAAATGCTATGAAAAAGACAAATCAGCAAGTTATGACAATTTCCAGCAGATTATAACATTTAGCACTTTTGCAACTATGATTAAGGCATCAATCCGAGCAGTAACATGCATGCAAACAACACCATCATGTAGAGCATTCAGAGATGAACATTTTCATATAAAGAACATCACCATCGGACATGCACAAAGTTATTAGCCCCACAAGAATGTAATATGATATAAGAAAACATGGACTTAGCCGAAAAGGCACTAATCTAAACTTGAGCACAGAATAGCTATATTATGCCCAGGGCGTCGGATAAGGGAAAAGACGGGGGGTGGTGCTGGGTTCACCATGGGCTTGGCCCAGTCAGGGAAGAGGATAGGCAGGCCGGGCGCGCTGGGCCGCACAGTGCGGTGGGCCAAGGCCATGGCCCACGAGGCTGGGCCGAGGTGGCACTCGGTCGTCGGCCTCCTCTTGAAGTAGACACGATGCAGGAAGGCAGATGCGGCTCATCATCAGTGCCCGGGACGAACGATGGCAGGCCAAAGGGCGTGGATCAAAGCAGGGGTGGCCGGATTCGGTCACTTCGGACCCATTCCGGCTGGATCCTGTGGCGGTGGACAGGACCTGGACGACAACGACGAGGTCGGCGATGAGCACCAGTGGCGATTGCGGCTTCCTCCAGCAAGAGGGACGGGAAGACGAGGAAGAGATATAGGAGAGAGAAGGACGAGATGGGGCGGCGGGGTCCTCAACTCCAACGAGGGGCGGACGGAGCCGGGGGCGACAGGGTCAGGCGGCGGTGCGGGGGAGCGTGGGATCAGGCTCCTTCGATCCAGATCGAGCGGGGGCGAGCGGGGCGCAGGAGCAGGGAGCTCACTGCGAGCGGCAGCGGAGTTCGGGCCCGATCCGACCTGGGGCGGGCCGACGATGGGCTTCGGCGAGCCGCGGCGGGAGAAGAGGGGTTGGGGGCGATGTGGCGCCTCCTGAGTGGCCGTGGGCGATGGCGGGTGGCGGTGCGACAAGTGGCGGTGGGGGATCCTCCAACTCGGAAAACGAGGCAGAGGTGGCGACGGCTGAGAGGTGGGAGGAGGCTAGGGGTAGGTTTAGGGGTTAGGGATGCCCAAAATGGATGGTGGGTGTTTATATAGGGTAGGTGCAGGGTTAGGGGGTTTTGGGGGCTTTTTAATCCCTTCGATCGTGATACAACGGTTCCGGTCGGAGGGGGGTTTAGTGGGCTGGTCTTGGGCTGTGTAGAAGGGTCGGGATGAGAGGAGAGAAGACAAGTACAGCCCGACAACCATTTTTAGACACCGAAAACGTTCGACGATTTAAGCGGCAACGGTGCTGCTACGGATGACGGTTGGGCTATCAAACGGACTCCGAATGCGATGAAATTTGGCACGCGGTCTACCTATGCTATAACAAGGCCGCACACCGACTTTCATCCCATTCCGAGAACATTTGTATGCCACTTATAAATAATATTTTGGACGTGTCGCGGGCGCGTGCGAGTGTGGTCTGAGCTCAGAATGGACAACAACGAGAACTAGGAGACCCGATCAGATGCAAATTTTGAAAACATGAAGATGCAATGCACATGATGACATGGCAAGATGCAACACACAAGCAAATGACATGGCAACGACGGCGAATAACTGGAAGACATCTGGCGCATCGGTCTTGGGGTGTTACAAAAGAGTTGTGCCCTATCTAACAAAACGCCCTTGCCCTACCCCTCTCTCCCTCCCCTCATCCCAACAGCGCACCGCCGCCCCGCCCAGGCCGCCCCGCCTCGCCGCGCAGCCCCGGGCCGCCTCACTGCCCCGGGCCGCCCTGCCATGCCGGGGCGCTCCGGCCGCCATGACCTGCCTCGCCGCCCCGGCCTCCTCGCCGCCCCGCCCCGTCCGTGCCGGCTCAGGCCTCCTCGCCATGCCGGCCCCGTCCCGGCCGCCCCGCCCCTCCAGGCCGGGCCGCACCGCCCGCCCGCCCCGGCCGCTCCAAGGTGAGACCTTTTTTCGTTTTCTTCTTCTTTTAGATTTAGTTTAATTAGGTTTAGTATAATTTAGGTTAGGTTTTGTTTTGTTTAGTTTAGTTTAGGTTAAGTTTCTCGTTTAGTTTAGGTTTAGTTTAGGTTTAGTTTGGTTTAGTTTAGATTAAGTTTCTGGTTTATTTTGAACATGTGAAATTTGTTGTTATTTTTTTAGTTCAAGCAATTAGTCCTGCATCGACGTCGAGGATGCCTATCCAGTATCCTCGTCATCGACTTGGCGAAGGAGGCCTGCTTGATTAGAGGGGCCATGTCCGAGTCTGGGCTCCGCCGGGCTGGTATTGGGAGGTTCTACCTTCCGCGGGGCGCAGCTTGGTGAGGAGCCAGCCCGTCGTTGACCTGAACCTTTCTTGGTGGCAGTCGCGTGGGCTAGTGACGGTGCCGAGGATCTTACCTAACTCTTCTAATTATTCTGGACTTATTTTCAAATTCTTTTCAAGCGTGACGTAAGAATGGATTCCATTAGTCACATGCCTTCTCCAAGATCGCTTTCAAATTATTTTCAACTTTGGTTCAATCTTTCCTCTTTTCATTCTTCCGGAGTGTCTCAACAATTTCGGTGGTGTTTCTTGTCGTCTTTCTCAACATTTGAAGACCGCAAAAGAGTTTCTCTTAAATCTTTCCCGTTCCCTTGAGGATTCATTGTTCAAGCTTGCTGCCATCCACTCAAATTGTTTCGATCATCAAGGATTCTTTTCATACCAATCCGGAGTATTTCAGAAGTTGTTTTCTGTTTCTATTCTCCAAAGGCCATCATTCCAGAAGAATTCGTTGTCCTCACATTCCATCTATCCCAACGCATCTGTCAAGCATTCTTTTTTCAACTCGTTATCTCTTCGTTCTTTTGCATCTAAATTCTCCTCAGGCATATTTGTTCTTCTAATTCTTCTCGGTGATTCATTCACTTTCATCAGTCATTTTCGAATTCTTACGGTGGTTCCTTCAGCATTCCTCTTCCTTTGTCATCACATCAATTCATTCATTCTTTCCAATCCTACCGGTGGTTCATGAAGACTTTAGCAAGTTTTGGGTTATATCCCCCTTAATCTTTTCTACAAGAATAAGTAGTATGCAAAATCCATTGCTTGTCAGCAATTTAATTTGATGAAGGATAAGCATACAATAAGTCTTATTCTTATTTTCCTTGAAGTGATTAATCCTTTCTTAGGAGATTGTTCATGATGAGTAATCTCTTGGTTCTAAGTTTTTCATTTTTCCTTTCCAGAGTTCCAAGTTTTTCTCGCTTGTCTCGTCACGAAGCTCCATCTAAATCATCACAAGGATTTAATCTTATCCTTTTCATCCTTCAATTCTATGTCATCATCCTTTTATTTACTGGAGTTCTTTGTGGTGGTTCATAAAGGATATAACCCATTCTCGTCAAGGATCTAATTCATTCTTCAAGTCCGTCAAGATTCTTGTTGGAGCTCAAGTATTTTTCTTCTTGCATTCCGATGTGCAAATAATTCTTCATTGTTTTGGGAGATGTTGTTTCACATCTTTGCATTTATTCCAAGCAATCAATTGTTTCCATTAGTGGCCGGTTATAACCTCATAATTTTGAGATGTTCTCGATAAGCCCACAACAAGCTTATTCTTTTCGTTGTTCAATTTCCAACAACTCCGCAAAATCCTTCCTTGCAAGGATGTTTTCCCCTTTCTTTTCCTTCCAATGATTTACTTTCTGTTCTTTTGTTTCGGAGGCATGGTGATGTTGCTCTCTTCGACCCATTATCTCCTTTCTCTAAGACCATTTTATTTCCTTGATTATTCATTTATCAAAGTGTGGTGTCCTCTTTTCAAATCTCTTATCTTGTCTACCTCTTATTTTTCTCTTATACCGGGATGCTATCCCAATTATTTCATTCTTATTCCCTTTCTACATTGTTCTAACAGGAGTGGTTTCAGAGTCTATCTTATTCCTTGAGATTTTGATTCTCGTCATATTCAATGTTCATCCTTTCTACCCGAGTGCTCTCGACCTTGTTCATCTTCTCTCTTGCGTTCTTACTTCACCTCTTCCTCTTTCTCTTCCGTCTCGTTCCTAAGATCTCGGGACGAGATCTCTTGTTAGTGGAGGAGAGTTGTAGCACCCTGAACCCGATGCGCCAGGTGTCTTCCAGTTATTCGCCGTCGTTGCCATGTAATTTTCTTGCGTGATTGCACTTTGCCATGTCATAATCTGCATGTTTTTCAAAAATTGCATCCGTTCGGGTTCCCCCGATTCTCTCCGTTGTCCGTTCCGAGCCCTTTCACACTCGCCCCCACCCGCGGCACCTCCGAAATATTATTTTATAAGTGGCCGAAAAATGTTCTCGGAATGGGGGGAAGTTGGCGTGAGGTCTTATTATAGAGTAGGTAGACCGCCTGTCAGATTTCGTCGCATTCGGAGTCCGTTTCATAGCCCAACCATTAAACATATAGCCGCAATATAGCCGGTGTATTTGTCGGACGTTTCGGGCTCCAAAACTGCCACTGGGCTGCACTTCTCTTCTCTCCTCTCAGCCCAAGTCCTCTCTTCATATCCCATGAAGCCCTCCTACACTTTCCCCTCCACTCCGGATCATTGTATCATGATCCGAGGGTCTGAAAATGGAGCTAAACCCCTAAACCTAGACCCCTACCCTATTTAAACACCTCCCCCTGCCATTTTTGGCATTCTCCTTCCTCCCACCTCAATTTTCGTGCAGCCCCTCTCCCCCGCCACCACTTGGCCCTGGCCCAGCGGCCAGCCGCCACCCAGCACCGCCGCAACCGCCTCCCTTCACCAATCGCGCGCCTCCACGCGTCCCCGCGTCCTCCCTGCCGCTGCAGGCCTGCCAAGCTCGCACGGGGCCCGCTCAAGCCCATCTGGGTCCGAGCCGACCGCCGCCGCCGCCCGAGCGCCCAGCGCTCCTCCCTGCGCCCAATCCTGATCTACCCCGCCACCTCGTCGCCGCCGCCTTCGGACGGCCTCGTCGGAGCTCCTTCACCTGCCGGCGAGCACCACGCCGCCCGCTGCCGTCAGCCTGCACCACCGCTTCGCCCCTTGTCGCCCAGCCCTGCCGCTCGCCAGAGAAGGCGCGCGCCCGTTCTCGAAGGCCTCGGCCTACTCCTCACCGTCGTCGCCCCGCATCCAGCCCAGGGAGGCTCTCCGTCGCCGCCACCGGCCAAATCCGGTCCTCCCCGACCGGATCTATGCCTCTGCCGCCCCCACTGTCGCCGTGGCCGCGCCGGCGCCGCTGTCGACCTCTGCCGTCGTCGGGAGTCCCTCGACTCCACGTTGCCCTCGGCCACATGGGCCCGCGCCCGCGTGGGCCGGCCTCTCCGTTGACCCCGGCGCAGCTTCGTTCGGCCCAGACCGCCTCCTCTGCTACTGGGCTGAAGCCCAATGTGAGCACCGACCCTAGCCCTCGCCCAGTGTGCATGTTAACTATCTAGCGCCCTTCTATTTTTTCCAGAAAATGACCAAGTCCCCAAGATTTCTACTTCATATGTGCATGCTTGACCCATCATAATTTGTGTGTACTGCTCCGTTCTGCATTCATAGTATGTAAAAATGTTCATCTCTTGATGCTCTACATGATGGAGTAGTTCGTGTTCATGTTCCTATTCATTTTGATGCCTTAATCTTCGTTGTGAATTTGCTAAGTGATATAAACTGCTGAAATCTGCTGCCTGTTAACATCATTTATGCATCTTGTGAGTGCTATAACTTTGTACATGTTGATCCTATGATGATGATCTTGATATGCACATGTTCTGCTATTCATGCTCTACTAGTTGGTGTGCTTTGCATTCATGTTAGGGTGCATATTGATATCGTAATCTCTGATGCAAAAGTGCATGTTGCTGTTAACTGCTGTAACTTGCTGATTTGTCATTTTTGTTGCATTTTGTGTGTGCATCCTATTAGCATGATGTCTACATGTTTTAGGAGAATAATCATGCCATCTTTACAGGGGTGCAATGCATGTATTTTTATATGCCCTGTAGTGAGTGCATCAAGTTTGTGAAGTGGACTACTTGCTGTTAATGTTCTGTCAAGTCTGTATCTGTCATATCATGTTGCCATGTTTGCTTGATGCTACCAATTAATCCATGCATATTCTGGAGATGCTTAGTTGACATGGTTTGTTGCCTATGTTATTATCTATCATTCCATAACTTTTTATGCCCTATATATGTCATGTAGCATATGGTTTCATTGCCATGAACATGTCTATATGCTATTCCAGATTTCTGTTAACTTCATGATGCCTTATTGCGAGCTTGTTATGGAGTGATACATGCCTATTCTGGAGATGCTCCAATTACATGAATTTAAGTATGCTATGAGTACTTTGTCTACATGTCATGTTTGCTAATTTTGGACTTTATATGCCTCTGTTCCATGCTTGCAAACATGCTATGATAATGTTGTTGTTTTACACTTCCTGAAACTGTTTCAACATTCAATCTTGTCTTGTTGGTTCCCGCTAATCCATGAGCCATATGTAGATGATTCCAGGATATTATTTGCTCTTTGTTATGTGTAATTTGATGCCATGCCCTTGGTTGCGATGTTTCCTTGCTGTAGCTTGTCTCTTTCTTGCTCTCAAGTTGCCATCAGATTAACTCTGCTCATGCATATGCTCGTGTGTTATAAAGTTACATTTTGCATTGATCATATTGGTTTAATCTTGATGCCTCTAAACCTGAACCTTAATGACATTTGAAGTATGTTATCTGTACATGAAGTGCATGTCAAGTTTGTGTTCATATGATTCCCGTAGTTTGTTGTTTTGATGTTTGCAAAGTGCCTACTTGCTATTTTGTCCAGCTTGTCATTTAAACTTGTTTCATATGTATGTGTTTCACCGTTGCTCCGTTTTGAGCATGCTCTATATGAAACTTGCTTAGAATTGTATGTAGTTTCATATTATCATGTTGGATCCTTCTTTTGAGTGTGTTTGCTTGATGTTTGAATGTATTTTGCATCAATACCATGTTTAACTTGTTTTGTTCATATCTTCTAGGTCGTAGCTCCGAATTCAATGAACTTTATATGTAACTTGACTAGAATTTCGTGTAGATCATCTTGGTGCATATTAACTTTCTGTTTAACTACTTCAACTTAATGTTTGTTCAGTTCTGGACCAATTTCGAAATTTGCATATGAGGACTTACCCGATTTGTTATATGTTGTTCCGGCCTCATTTAAACTTGCTTTGATGTGTTGTTCTTGTTTGCATCATCTCTAGCCATGAGTAGCATCATATAGCCTTTTTCATGCATCATGCTTGGTTGTGCATCATGCCATGTTTATGTGTTGTGTGTTTACCATGTTGTTTGCTTCTTTCTGGTTGTGCTTCTTCTCGATAGGTCCTGTTTCGTTGTGATCGTGAGGATTCGTTCATCTACGCTTGGTTCGTCTTTGTTCGTTCGTCTTCTTCATGGACTCGTTCTTCATCCTAGCGGGATTTCAGGCAAGATGACCGTTACCCTGGATCTCACTACTATCATTGCTGTGCTAGTTGCTTCGTTCTATCGCTATGATGCGCTACCTATCACTTGTTTTTTTCAAGCCTCCCAAATTGCCATGTCAGCCTCTAACCATTTCACCCTTCCTAGCAAACTGTTGTTTGGCTATGTTACCGGTTTTGCTCAGCCTCTCTTATAGCATTGTTATTTGCAGGTGAAGTTGAAGATTGCTCCATGTTGGAACAGGATTATGTTGGGATATCACAATATCTCTTATTTAATTAACGCATCTATATACTTGGTAAAGGGTGGAAGGCTTGGTCTTATGCCTTGTGTTTTGTTCCACTCTTACCGCCCTAGTTTCCGTCATACCGGTGTTATGTTCCTTGATTTTGCGTCCCTAACACGGTGAGGGGTATGAGACCCTCTTGACAGTTCGCTTTGAATAAAACTCTTCCAGCAAGGCCCAACATTGGTTTTACCATTTGCCTAACATAACTAAAATTTAAATACAGGATTTTCTCCAGACCCCTAGTTTCTTAATCAACCCCCGCCCCCCCCCCCCGGGCCAGTGCTCCTTTGAGTGTTGGTCCGAAACAAGCAGACTGCGAGCCACCGCGGGGCAACTCGAGGTCTAGTTTTACTCATAGGATGTCTCATCTGTGGTGCCCTGAGAACGAGGTACGTGCGGCTCCTATCAGGATTTGTCGGCACACCGGGAGGTCTTGATGGTTTTGTTTTACCATTGTAGAAATGTCTTGTGCACCGGGATCCCGAGTCTGATCGGATGCCCCACGACGGAGGATTGTCTCCATGGATCATGAGCTTATAATTGGCTAAGTTGGGCACCCCTGTAGGGTATAAACTTTTGAAAGCCGTGCCCACGGTTATGTGGCAGATGGGAATTTATTGATATCCGGTTGTAGATAACTTGACACTTGACTTAACTAAAATGCATCAACCGCGTGTGTAGCCGTGATGGTCTCTTCTCGGCGGAGTCCGGGAAGTGAACACGATTTGGGTTATGTTTGAACGTGAGTAGTTCAGGATCACTTCTTGATCATTACTAGTTTACAACCGTTTGCATAGCTTCTCATCTTATTCTTGTATTCGTAAGTTAGCCACCATATAATGCTTAGTCGCTGCTGCAACCTCACCACTTATCCATTCCATTCCCATTAAGCTTTGCTGGTCGTGATACCCATGGCAATGGGATTGCTAAGTCCGCGTGGCTCACAGATTAGTACAACAACAGTTGTAGGTACAGGTAATGCGATGATCATGATGCGAGAGCGATGTTTATTTGTTTTGGAGTTCTTCTTCTGCTTCTTGTTTGATCAGGGGATAGGTTCCAGGTCGGCAGCCTGGGCTAGCAGGGTGGATGTCGTTTGAGTTCCTATTTGTGTTTCGTTCGTAGTCGGATGTTGCTCTTATGTATGATGTTGTTTTATTCATGCGTCATTATATGACTCTTGTATGTATCCCCAACTATTATGTAATGGTACGATGCAATGATATCCACCTGCAAAAGCGTCTCCAATATGCACTTCTATCCTCGGTGGGACCTTCGAGGTCCTTTAGGATTGGGTCGCATATTGGGCGTGACATGATGTTATATTTCTTATTGAATGCATGCTAATTTAGTTTACCCAGGGACGAGCGGGTTAGGGGGTTCCTCGGTGTCGATGGTGACCTAAATAGAAAGTATCGTCCATGCGAGATACATGTGGCCGTCAGTGTCGAATACTACATCCACGTCCCACAAGTGACACAGGGGTCCTGCATCCCGCAGCAATAGTTCTCGACGTCGATGGCGGCCGAACACCATCGCGAATTTGTTTGGCAGCCTCTGAGATGACGATTGAAAGCTAAGTGTTGAAACTTGAAACACCCAAACTGACTCAACTCGGTTTGGTAGTTTGAACTTTCAAACTTGGCTTTAATTCTCATTGCAAAGGCTACCAGACAAATTTGCCAAGGTGTTCGATCGTCATCGGCCACCAGAACTATTGTTGCAGGACTCGGGCACCAGCGTCACTTGTGGGACGTGGATCTAGTGTTCAACGCCGAGCGCCTCATGTATCTTGCACCGATGATACTTGCTATTTAGGGTTCTATCGACGCCAAGGAACCCTTAACCTGCTCGTCCTGTTGTAAATATTTAGTTAGGTTGACGGAAAAAACAATATTTCGATGAAACTCATCTTTCGATTTAAATGTGAAGTTTTTTCGTCGCTGGGAGGGTCTAGTGTTCGACGAGCTCCGCCCCTGCATTCGTGGGTTAGCACAAATGACATCTCCTCCCCCCCTTGATTTGCTCTATTCCGGTCTTTGTGCCGATGAAACTTGCTAGCTATAGGTGTCTTCAATCATCAGTATGCGTGACCACTATGCGTCTCCCGTTCAAAAGGGTTAAATCTATAAATATGCATGCATTTGCATATTTATAACCGTGATTCTTTTGAATTCTCCAACATTATCCATGGAGAGCCCGAGTATGTGTAGATTGGGTTCGTTTTCCCATATGCAGAATTTCATCAGTGCCTCCCTGTTGTTCTCCAGGTACACATCCCCTTTGCTTATTGCCGAGATGTGTTTTAGGAGAACAATGGGGAGGTGCTGCCAAAATTTTGCATCGGATCCGGAGCAGAGCATGGGAAACGAACCCAATCTACACATACTCGGGTGGGATTAGGACCTATCTTTACCTATTAGCGTCTAGGTTGCATGGACGTAATAAAAGTGACAAACTTCATTAACTCATGAATATATATATGCTGATTAATATATATATATATATATATATATATTTCTTATGTGTCCAGTAGCTAGGCAAGATGAGTGATCGTGCATGGATGTACATCGGTCACACTAGTCAGAAAAACATGACAACCGAATGGTTAAGAAAAACCAAGGGGTTTCTGAGAACCGCATTTGCAAATGGCCACAGGACAACCTGGTGCCCCTGTGCAGGGTGCACCAATTGACACAAGACGACAGACGATGAAATGGGCAAACACTTGCAAAAGAGGGGTTTTACGCCAGATTATACGGTGTGGACATTTCATGGCGAGTCTAGACAACATGCCAGAATTGAGGTGCTTCGTCGTCGCAC
This sequence comes from Triticum aestivum, assembly GCF_018294505.1. NCBI lineage: Eukaryota > Viridiplantae > Streptophyta > Magnoliopsida > Poales > Poaceae > Triticum > Triticum aestivum. The sequence continues at coordinate 160,399,600 of NC_057798.1, read as the reverse complement.
CGACGAGCATGGTACTGGGATGCAAGACATGGTGCAAGACTTTGATGATGCTCGAGACTCAAACAATGAGATGGAGGAATCTGCAAAGGCCTTCAATGAAGTGTTGGAGTCTTCAAACGGCCTCTCCAAGAGCACACTGAGCTTTTTCAGCTGGATGCCATCTCACAAATAATGGCTTTGCAGGCTCAATTCAACTTGGGCAGAGAATACTATGACGCAATGATGACAATATTTGGACGTTTTCTACCGAAAGGCCACATACTACCTGCAAACCTGTACCAGTCAAACAAAATCCTCCGTGCTCTTAAGATGCCCTATGAGAAGATACATGCCTGTGAGAATGGATGTGCCTTATTTAAACTTCAGTATGCGGACTTGAACTATTGTCCCATTTGCAAGTCATCCAGGTATGTTGTGGTAGACAACGGTATGGGTGAGAAGATGCAGACCAAAATCCCCGTTAATGTTCTTCGGTATATGCCAATCATAGCAAGACTTCAACGTGTTTTCATGGTCGAAGAGACAGCAAGACAGATGACATGGCACAAAACAGGCAAAAGAACCCAACTAGGTGTGAAAGTGCGTTATATCGACTAGAGGGGGGTGAATAGGCGATTTTTATGAATTCTTCACTGAGGAATTTGCCGGTGAGGAAATTCCTTAGCGAAGAACTACTAGCAGCAGAATAAGTACTCAGAAGTAGGCATAACAGGATACAGACATAGTCATCATGATGAAATGAAGACAAGCACAGAGTACAGGAAGCGTAAACACAGGATAACACAAGATGAAGACAAACAGACTGAAGAAATTGGACTGAGGAAATTGAGAAAGTCTTCAGTCAAAGTCTTCAAACACAGATATGAACAATCACTCAACACAGTAATGAGGAAATGAAAGAGTTGAGGAAATAGAACCAGTAAGGTTGGTGAAGACAATGATTTGTTAGACCAGTTCCAACTGTTGTCTCAGTTGTACGTCTGGTTGGAGCGGCTGAGTATTTAAACTCGAGGACACAAAGTCCCGGACACCCAGTCGCTGAGCACGCAGCTCAGGACACCTAGTCCTCACCGTATTCTCCTTGAACTAAGGTCACATAGACCTCGTCCAATCACTCGTGGTAAGTCTTCAGGCGACTTCCAAACCTTCACAGACTCGGTCACTCGGCGATCCACAATTCCTCTTGGATGCTCTAGACCATGATGCCTAACCGTCTGGAAGAAGCACAGTCTTCAAAGGTAACAAGCGTCGGATCCACGCAGGATCAATCTCTTCAGTGATGCTTAATCACTTTGGGTTTGTAGGTGTTTGGGTTTGGGGTTTTTCCTCACTCGATGATTTTCGCTCAAAGTCCTCGGAGGATGGGTTGCTCTCAAATGACAAGTGTCAGTTTCTCTTGGAGCATCCAACTAACTAGTGGTTGTAGGGGGCGGCTATTTATAGCCTAGGGAGCAGCCCGACATGATAAGACATAAATGCCCTTGTCTGATATGATCGTTAGGTGGATAAGATATTTTGGGACAGCTGGCGCGTAGCACAACAGTTGGTTGCGAGATCTTATGGGTTTCACCTCTAGCCTATCCCAACTTGTTTGGGACTAAAGGCTTTGTTGTTGTTGTTGTTGTTGTTTTGTTGGCGCGTAGCACAACAACGGTCGGAAATTTGACTATCAAATTCCTCAGGGCTATCATGTTCCTCACTGTGTAGGCAATCCACACTGGCGAATTCCTAACTCCTCAGTCAGAATAAATTCCTCAGCGACCAGAAAAACTTCGTCACTGTCACTGAAGAAATTGACTGAACTATATGAGATTTCCAAAGGCTTCACTCGAAGGGTTTGGTAGGTGTAGGATTTTGAGTTGAGCATCACTTGGAAATTTTTCCTTAGTGTTTCCTCGACCCCCTTTAACAGTACGGTGTTTCCTATGACTCAAAAAAGAGAAAAACAAAACTATGAAAACGAAGTCTTCAAGCTTCATATTCCTCGCAGGAATATCAAGTCTTCACGGTAACACCAATTTCTTCACTTTCAAAGTCTTCATGAAAGTCTTCAGAAATACCAAAATCTTCAGTCGAAGATATTCATTTTTAGGGGTCGACTTTCCCTGTAAATATCAAACTCCTCATAGACTTATAGACATGTGTACACTCACAAACGCATTAGTCCCTTAACCTATAAGTCTTCAATACACCAAAATCACTAAGGGGCACTAGATGCACTTACAATCTCCCCCTTTTTGGTGATTGATGACAATATAGGTTAAGTTTTCAATGGGGATAAACATGTGAAGTTCAAGTACTGAAATTGAGGAATATGATTGCAAGATATAGAAGAACTCCCCCTGAAGATGTACATAGTGAGGAATTTGCTTTTGAAGCAATGCACACTTGAAGAGTTGAATCATGGAGATCTCCCCCTATATCTTGTAATTCATACATGCATTTGACATATGATATGAAGAATTTGAAATGCTTGATGAAATATGGTGCCTGATGAAATTCAGCATGCGTGCAATAATATTAATGAGGAACAAGCATGCAGAATAACGTATCGAGAGTATCAAAACACAGTGCATCAAAAGTATCAGGGCACCATCGGGTTTAAGATTACAACTCGATCCAATAAAATTTCAGAAGAACGAGAGTTGTAACTTAGAAAATAAAATGCCCATAGAATAGACCCGCTTGAAGACTAACTCAAATTTCTCCCCCCTTTGTCATCGAATGACCAAAAGGATCGAAACTGAGGACTAACACCCTTGAAGAATATCAAGTTGATGGAGGAGCGCCAGCATTGTTGGGGTCGGTAGTCGTAGTAGGGCCTTCCGCAGTGTCGTCCAAGTCTTCATATTCATCAGTCTCGCGTGATGAAGAATAGGAGCTGGCCACAAAGGAAGGAACTTTGACCTGCTTGAATTTCTTCGGTGGAGGTGCAGACCAGTCAAATTCTTCCTTGAGACCCATATTCTTCAGATCTGCAGCGCTGTAGAGATGAGATAGAATAGCCCAGGTACGGTTGAAGGTTTCATGGAGGTAGTATTGGTTTTCCTTCACTGCATTGTGTGTTTAGGTCATGTTGTGAAGAATTGAACCAAACTGACGCTTGACCCATTTATGATTGCGATCAACCTTCTGATGAAGACTGAGGAGTAACTCACGATCAATCATCACCCTGGGAGTTGTGGCTTGAGGATTTTGCTTGGCGGTAGAGTCATGTGTGGCAGAGTCATCATTGGTGGAGTAGGATGCAGCCTTGCGAAATTGACCATCCAAAGGACGAATGTCTTCATCTATCACAGCAGTTGCCTTGCCCTTGTGTCAGCTGAGGAATATGTCCGTTTAAGGACTTCAATCGGGGGCATGTAGCTTCCATGGTTCAAAGTGTCAGCTTTGTAATTTAGTGAAGCCCTTGTCCTGATGAATCTCATAATCCATGGTGCATAAGGCTTCAGCTCAAATTATGACATAGCAATATTCGCCAGAGTCCTCATGAAGAAATCATGAAAGTTGACGGGAACGCCGTGAATGATATTGAAAAGCATATTCTTCATGATGCCAACGACCTCTTCATCATTTAAGTCGTGGCCTTGGATAGGACTCATTGTCTTCATCAGAATGCGATAGACAGTCAGGGGCACATATAGTAATTCCTTGACGAGGAATTTGGTTCGAGGAGCCTGCCCTGGCCTCAAAGGCTTCATCAGCACTTGCATGAAATGATTTGAAAGCTCAGGTTCACTGTAGACACGACGAGCACCGTCAAGGTGAGGACTGAGTGGGAGGGCACGAAGCAATTCAGTTGCTGGTGCCTTGTAGTGAGTATTTTTAGACATCCAGTTCAACACCCATGAATTCACATCTTCAGAGTTTCCTGTGATGTGCAGCGTTGCATAGAATTGAAGAATGAGTTCTTCATTCCAGTCACAGATGTCAGTGCAAAAATTTAGCAATCCAGCATCGTGAAGAACACTTAGGACTGGCTCGAAGCATGGCAGAGACTCCATGTTTACATGAGGAATGTGTTCATGATCGAAGACTTTATCTTTGTTGAACAGTACTGAGGAATAGAAATTTGCTTGACTAGCAGTCCAGAAATGCCTCTTCCTTATGCGAGCAGAGTCATAGGGGTTATAGTCAGTGAAGAACACATGCTCGCTGAAGAAATATCCAGCCTTGAACTTTTGCTTCTTTGAGAATGGATCCGTTGGCTTGGGCACTGGAGTGTCAGTGAGTTGCGTCACAACCTCAGGAATCGCAATCTCAGGTTCTTCAGGCTGAGGAATATCTGGTTCCTCTTCAGTAGCAGGCTGCGTGTTCAAAGGTTCAACAACAGCAGCTTCTTCAGCACTAGCGGCTGGAATGTCTTCTTGCATTGACGAGGTGGGATGAGTTTCTTCAGAGCCCATTTGAACAGTTGGTGCAGGGGACTGAGGTATTTGTTGAAGTGGGGTGAAGAGTGGAGTATTGGGGTGTTGACTTTCCCAAAAGTCATCATTCATCACGGGCGTTGTGCAACCAATGTCCACGTCTTCATCTTCAATTTCTTCAACGCCAGCCTCTTCAGCTGTGAACTGAGGCATTGGCGAGGAAGCAACATGCATTGAAGGGATCGCATCCACTTCAATTTCTTCATCAACCTGCTCTAACGAAGCAGCAGATTGAGGTTCTTCATTAGATCCGCTTGGGATCACATATTCCTCACCAAAAGGAACAAGGTCCTTTGATGACATGGTGGAAAGTGGAACAACATCAATTGGATTTTCAATAGAGCTTGTCAGAGGCTTCATCTTCTTTGGAGCTGAAGATTCTGAAGCACCGTATGCTTTCCTTTTCTTCACTGCAGCTCGCTCTGCAGCCTTGGTCTTCTTCACATCGAATGCACATGGAAGAATTGGAGTTGTGGTAGGCGCAGATGGAACTGAGGTTTCTGGTTGAATTTCCTCAAGCGCAACTGATGCAGTTGCCCTGACTTCTTAAGTTTCTTCAGGCGCACCACTAGTGGATGCCCTGACAATTTCTTCAGCGGCTGGAATGGAGTCATCAGCCCTGGAACTAGCATTTTCTTCAGCAACCTAAATGTCATCAGCGGTGCTGGCATGTTCTTCAGTTGGCTGAGCAGACACTTCAGCATGAGGAATTTCTTGTTGCGATGGGGCTGCAACATTTGTGAATTTCTCAGTCAGTTTCACAAACCTGACTTTGGCTCCTTGCCAATCAACATAGTAAGCATTGAAGTCATCGCTGAGGGTTTTGATTTCAGCTTGGATCTTGAGGAGTTCATCAGGTGTCATATTGACAATGTTATTCTTCAGGAACTTCTCTTTTCTGAACTGAGTCTTCTTGATTTTCCTGGCCTTCTCCAATTTCCATTTCTCTTCAGTGATGAAATGGGTCAGCATGTGACTTTGACCAGGAGTCAACTTGAAATCAGACATAGGAGTATTTGGATACTTGTGCCAGAGATCAATGTAATCAAGGATCGCCCTTGGATCCAAAAGCAGTGGCACATTTGTGCCTTTGGCTCTAGCGGCCCCTTCTTGTCGGTCTCTGATGATTTCTGGAAGTTCATCATCATTAGCTTCATCGTCAGATGGCACGTGGAAGGCAACCTGTTTATTCTTCGGACTTGGCCGAGGACCTCGACCAGCCGTTGCCTTAGTCTTCAACAGAGTGGGGCCTGATGAAGATTTTGGTGCGCTGAGGAACTTGCTTAGGCACCAGAGGCAATAGAGATGCCTGTTGTCCTTTGGCACGTGGCCAGATGTACAGGTGTTGAGGACTTTGCTGGAGCAGCTGAGGACTTTGGAGGAGGAGCAGTAGTTGGAACTGGCCGTGAGGGCTTTGAAGAATCTGGCCGTGAGGGCATTGAAGATTCTAGCCGTGAGGGTATTGCTGGTGAAGCACTTGGCTTGTGAGCAGGCTTCTTTGCCATTGATTTTCTTGGCTTGACAGAGGCCTCAGTGGCAGTAGCAGCATCAGAGTCTTCATTGAATTTCCTCACTGCTTCTTTGGCTTGTCTTGCCAACTTAGCTTGGCGTTTGGCCCATTCGTCAGGAAAATCCTCACCACGCTTGATGCTGGTGGGGTCAGCTTCTTGGCCAGGTGCCAATGGAGCTCTTGGGCATGGAGGATTAAGTGCAAATTTCTTCATATATTTTGGAGTTGCGTATCTGTACTCCCTCCATTCTCTTTCCCATCTCCGTTCAATTTTCTGTATGCGCACCTTGCGCTGATTTCTCTTTTCTTTTCCATACTTAGCCTCATCAGGTGTGCAATAATCAGCATAGATGGCCTCGGGTATTTCAAAAGCACTCATGACCTCAGGCTTCTTTCCTCCTTTCTGCAGCCTCTTACCATCAGCCATATTCTTCAGATGAGGAATTTGAACAATCAAATTTTCTAAAGAAGTATGCACCTTTTCTTCGAGGAACGCTGCAAATGAGTTAAGTTCATGAGAACCTAGTGATTCAGCAGCAGACATGAGTACCTGTGAATAGAGTATAGTTGCGAGGAATTTGGAGAGGTCATATGCGTTCTCAAAAGGTTTTTCAAAAAAGAACAAGTTTGAGGAATTTGACCAGATGAGCCTTGAAGAATTTCACTAAGCGTTCTTTGTCTTAGCTTGCAGAGTTGTATAGATCGAGGATCCACACAATTGAGTAATCTTGAAGAAAAATGATGCTTAGAGAAACGAATCAAGAACATATGACTAGTGAGGTGTTTTGTGTGTGAGGATTTGAAGAATAAAACACCTTTGAAGATTTTATTGTGAAATTTCAAATCAAAAGGGGTAGTAAAAGTAACTTTTAATTACCCTGGATGAAGAACACGACGAACTGAGAAGCATAACAGTGAAGCTCGTTAGTGTAGATCTTCCACGCCCTAACTTGGTGGAGGAAGACAGCTACGGCGGCGGCAGAGTGAAGATTTGCGCGGTCGGCATGAGTACGGCAGCGATGAGGTCGAGGCATCACTAGGGTTTGAGAAGCTCGAGCGAGAGAGAGAGCGGCCGAGCGGAGTAAAGGAAGTGAGGAAGGGATGAGGGGGGTATTTATAGTCGCAGTGAAAAAACTGTTCGCCCGAAGATTTAGGATGAACCTGCCCCTGACCCTTCTCCTTAGCTTGACATGTGTCACCCATGTACTGAGAAGTGGAGATCGTGTTAGATCGTGGGTGAATAGATAAGTCTATCATGGGATCCGGAATGGATTGAGCGGTAAAACTGAAAATTTTGGATAAGATTAGTTCGTTCACAAATTCTTCAGCTGTCAAGGACACAGTGAAGATTTTGAACAAGTTTCAATTAGAACACACATGAAGAATTTGTGAATAGATTGGGTTGAGTATAGCATAGAGGGGGAAGGGTCCGATCACATTCACTTAGCAGAAAATGCAACTTGAAGAATTAGCCATAAGTGAATGCTGTATAGGACTTAAACTCATATATTTATATATCGCCAATGAAGAAAAACGACGGAAACATTGAAGATTTTGCAAAGTTGAAGAATTTGAAAAACTGAAGAATTTAAAAAAAACTGAGGAATTTCAAAAATGAAGATTTTCAACTTTGGTGGTGGCGTGACCCACAGTATAAGAATGATGATTTCAGACGCCGCGTACAATTGTCGTAGGGTCCTAAGAATCAAATTCTTCATTAATTTCTTCACACTTAGAGTGTTATTCTTCATTGATTGCAGAAAAATGTTTCTTCATGTGTTGCACATCTAAGTCATCAATTTTGCGTAAGTGTCAGGATGTGTGTCCTTTTCAGAGAACATTCGAAGATTCTAAGATATTTAGCTCACACCGCAACTTGCTAAATCTCTTCTCATCCAAGGGCTTTGTGAAGATATCGGCTAGCTATTCTTCAGTCTTCACGTGCTCGATGGAGATGTCGCCCTTCAACACATGATCACGAAGAAAATGATGATGAATCTGGATGTGCTTTGTCTTCGAGTGGTGAACTGGGTTGTGAGCAATCTTGATGGCACTCACATTGTCACAGAGGAGAGGCACATTCTTCACGTTGATGTCGTAGTCCTTGAGGGTTTGCTTCATCCATAGCAGTTGAGAACAACAAGAACCAGCAGCAATGTACTCAGCCTCTGCAGTAGACAGTGATACACAGTTCTGTTTCTTCGAGGACCAACAGACCAAAGATCATCCGAGGAAATGACAAGTACCAGATGTTGACTTGCGGTCCACACGATCACCAGCATAGTCAGTGTCAGAATATCCAATGAGATCAAAAGTAGAGCCCTTGGGGTACCATAATCCTAGTGTTGGTGTGTGAGCTAGATATCGAAGAATATGCTTCACAGCCTTATGGTGTGATTCCTTCGGTGCAGCTTGAAACCGGACACACATGCAAACACTAAGCATTATATCTGGCGTAGATGCACATAAGTACAATAACGAACCAATCATGGAGCGGTATACCTTGTGATCAAAGTCAATACCATTTTCATCAGTGCATAGATGGCCATTTGTGGGCATAGGAATTTTGACGCCTTTGCAGTCTTGCATGCCGAATTTCCTCAGAACTTCCTTTAGGTATTTCTCCTGAGATATGAATATGCCATTGTGCTGTTGACGAATTTGAAGACCTAAAAAGAATTTCAACTCTCCCATCATAGACATTTGATATTCTTCACTCATCATATAGGCAAATTCATCACTATAACGTTGGTCAGTATAGCCAAAGATAATATCATCAACGTATATTTGGCACACAAATAGTTCACCATCATAAGATTTAGTAAAGAGAGTAGGGTCGAGTGAACCGGGAGTGAAACCATTCTTCATGTAGAATTCCTTCAAAGTGTCATACCATGCCCGAGGGGCCTGCTTGAGGCCATACAGGGCCTTGTTGAGTCTGAAGACTTTGTCAGGATTCGTTGGATCTTCAAAACCTAGGGGTTGAGTAACATATACTTCCTCCTCAAGCTTACCATTGAGGAATGCACTTTTCACAGCCATTTGTTGTAAGATAATATTATGATGGTTAGCATAAGCAAGTAATATGCGAATAGCCTCAAGTCTAGCAACAGGTGCAAAAGTTTCATCGAAATCAATTCCTTCAACCTATGTGTAGCCTTGAGCTACAAGTCATGCCTTATTCCTCACCACAAGGCCATTTTCATCTTGCTTGTTGCGGTAGATCCACTTTGTGCCGATGATATTATGCTTGCGAAGATCTGGGCGTTTGACCAGTTCCCAGACATTGTTGAGCTCGAACTGATGTAATTCTTCTTGCATGGCATGAATCCACTCAGGCTCCAGAAATGCTTCATCTACCTTAGTGGGCTCTGTAATAGAGACAAAAGCATAGTGCCCACAAAAGTTAGATAAATGTGAAGCTTTTGAGCATGTGAGAGGACCTGGCGCTCGAAGTTCATTGATGATCTTTTCAACTTGCACTTCTTTTGCAATGTGAGGATGAGCTGGTTGTCGTTGAGGAATTTGATCAACATTTTCTTCAGCACCATTTTCTTCAGCATTTTCATCAGGTGCACCAGCTCGATTTTCTTCACGTTCTGGAATGAATTCTTCAACAGATTCTTCGGTAGGAATAACATCCTCAGTAGCCTTGAACTTGATAGAATCCTTAGGTTCTAGTTCATCTATCACAGAAGGTAGGTGCTCTCTTTGCGAGCCATTAGTTTCATCGAACCACACATCTACAGTTTCAACAACCTTGTGAAGAACGTTGTTGAAGACGCTGTAGGTGTGCGAGTCCTTTCCGTAACTAAGCATAAAACCTTCATGTGCTTTCAATGCAAATTTAGCATTGTGATGAGGATCTCTAATCCAACATTTACCACCGAAGACTTTGAAATAACTCACATTGGGTTTCTTGTTGATGAGGAGTTCATAGGCAGTCTTCTTGAAGAATTTGTGAAGATATACCCGATTGATGATGTGGCACGCAGTATCAATTGCATCAATCCAAAAACGACGAGGCGTTTTGTATTCATCAAGCATAGTGCGAGCCATTTCAGCAAGGGTTCTGTTCTTGCGCTCCACGACGCCATTCTGTTGAGGAGTATAAGGAGCAGATAACTCATGAGTAATACCAAGTTCATCAAGATAGCCATCAAGACCGGAATTCTTGAACTCGGTTCCATTGTCAGTTCTGATGTGCTTGATCTTCACACCAAAGTTGGTTGAAGCCCTCGAGGAAAATCGTTTGAAGATTTCCTGCACTTCATGTTTGTAAGTGACAATGTGTACCCATGTGTAACGAGAATATTCATCAACAATAACAAAGCCATATAGAGATGCATCATTCGAAATAGCAGAATAATGATTAGGACCAAAGAGATCCATGTGAAGCAATTCAAATGGACGAGTAGTGGTCATGATAGTCTTCGCTGGATGCTTGGCCTTTATCATCTTTCCAGCTTCACAAGCTCCACATAAATGATCCTTGAGGAATTTGACATTCTCAATGCCAATGACATGCTTCTTCTTCGCAAGCGTGTTCAGATTCCTCATGCCAGCATGACCAAGTCGTCGATGCCATAGCCAGCCTTCTGAGGCTTTTGCAAGTAAGCACATGGCTGGTTGTGGTCCTGTAGAGAAATCAACAATATACAGATCTCCTCTCCTAAAGCCTTTGAAGACTTTGGAATGGTCAGCTTCCATGATCACAACACATCGATATCTTCCAAAGACAACAACCATATCGAGATCACAAAGCATTGAGACAGACATGAGGTTGTATCCTAAGGACTCGACAAGCATGACTTTGTCCATGTGTCGATCCTTTGAGATCGCAACCTTACCTAGACCCAATACCTAACTTTTGCCTTTGTCAGCGAAGATGATGTGCTTCAGATGTGACGGTGTTAAGGGAGCATCCATCAATAGACTCTTGTCAGCCGTCATGTGATTTGTACATCCACTATCTAGAACCCACTCGTTGGCTTTGGGTTGATCATCCTGCAGATGAATTTGTGCAACTTACAATCTCATATACTTCATCAGTGAAGAATATGATATCAAGTTCATCAGATGAATTTCATCAAGCAGTAAAACCGATATTTCAGTATGAGGACGTGTGAAATGAAAGTTCATTTCATCATGATTCGCCTGTGTCCTTTCAGGCATATTTGTCAGGCCTCCAGCAAATTCTTCAGACGTTTAAGGCACGTCTGGAGACCTGACCCTGCATAAGGGATTAGTTCTTTTTCTTCACCACCCACATCTGAAGGGGTGGCAAAGAGTTCATCACTCTGCGAGCACCATATGAGAAAGGTGGCATAGAGGCCAATCCATTTCGTTTCACATAAGAGGGGTTAGGGTAAGCATATGAATAAGTAGAGAAATTCTTCGAGGACTTATGAACATAATGATTTGAAGAATAATGCGCATATTCATAGCCCTTAGCTCTACCCTGCGAAACAAAGGTGTTAGCACGATGATGGTCATATGAGGACTTTGACCCATTTGAGGAATTTGATCCATGTGAAGAATTAGGTCCATATGAAGAATTGGATCTGGGGTTCCTGTTCTTCACAGGTGGTGTCATGAGGACATTCACCTGAAGACTTTGAACATAACTTTTGGAAACCCAGATTTTCTTCATAGGGGAACCGTTCCTGCAGTTAGTGCCAACATATCTAGCAAATACTTCACCATTCTGATTTTTGAACAGTTTAGTTGGAGTCAACATATTCTGCAGTTAGTGCCAACATATTCTGCAGTTAGTTGGAGTCTAATGACTCATCAGAAGAATGAGAAGATTCACATGTACAGCCAGATAAGTTAGATGGATCAACTGGAGGTCCCTTTGCAGCAACCCATGAGGTTTTGGGGTACTGCTTACGCTTCCAATATGTTCCATCAGCATTGAGTTTCCTCTCAAAGGCAATACCCTCTTTCCTAGGGTTTCTATTGAGGATCTTCTTTTTGAGCACATCACAAAGAATCTGATGCCCTTTGAGGCTTTTGTACATGCCTGTCATGTACAATTCCTTCAGCCCTGCATCATCAGTGATACTAGCAATGTCCTCAGATGAGGAATTAGTGATAGCAGAGGCAGGTGAAGAATTTGTAACAGTTGAAGCATTTGAACATTCAGGTGAAGAATTAGCAGATTCTCGTTTAATGCACTTTAAGCATGGAGGAACAGATTCTTCTTGAGTAGCGCTGATTTGTTGAGCAAGTAATGAATCGCGATCCTTCTGAAGATCTTCATAACTCACTCTTAGCTTCTCAAGATCTTGCTTTCTTTGAAGAAATTCATAAGAAAGCTTCTCGTGATCAGATAAGAGAGTGTTATGATGACTTCGAAGGTTGTCAAACTTAGACTGAAGTCTCTGAAGATTTTTAGTTAAGTCTTTAGTGCGGTCCATTTCATCACCCAACATATCATCACTTTTGTCTAGCATGTTTTGAAGTTTTTCAATAACCTTTTGTTGTTTCACAGCAATCTTAGCAAGTTTAGAGTAACTGGGCTTAAGATTTTCATCAGATTCATCCTCACTAGATTCAGAGGAGGGGTATTTTGTTACCTTGGCACCTTTTGCCATGAAGCAATAGGTGGGAGCGTAGTCATCATTGTCTTTGTCAGCCTTGTTGGTGCGGTCAATTTCTTCAGTGTTGAAGATAGACTTGCTGACGAAAGCAGTAGCGAGAGCCAGACTTGCCACACCAGACTCGAACTCCTCAGAAGCCTCCTCTTCCTCATGTTCCTCAGATTCAGCTTCAAAGTCCATTTCCTTGCCAATGAATGCCCGAGCCTTCTTGGAGCTGCTCTTCTTGTGAGATGAAGACTTTGAGGATTTTGATGATGAAGATTTTGAAGATTTCTTCTTCTTCTTAGCATCATCAGAACTGTAATCCTTGTATTTCTTCTTCTTTAATTCCTTTTCCCAATGAGGACAATCCTGAATATAGTGACCAGGTTTCTTGCATTTGTGGCAAAGTCTTCTCTTATAGTCACTTGATGAGGAATCACTGCTTCTTGAGGATTTTCCAAAGCGACCATGTCTTGAGAACTTCTCGAACTTCTTCACGAGCAGTGCTAGCTCCTGGCTCAATTCTTTAGGATCACCGAGGCTACTACCAGAGTCTTCACATTCAGATTCAGACACAGCCTTGGCCTTCAGGGCACGTGTTTTGCCACAGCTTGAACCATAGAGATCTCTCTTTTTAGCAAGCTGGAACTCATGAGTATTTAGCCTCTTGAGGGTATCAGCTGGATCTAGTGACTTGTAATCAGCTCGCTCTTGAATCATCAGTGCCAGAGTATCAAATGAGGAATCTAGCAATCTCAGCAATTTCTTCACCACCTCATGGTCGGTGATGTCAGTGGCGCCAAGCGCTTGAATCTCATTTGAGATGTCAGTGAGGCGATCGAAGGTTTGTTGAACATTTTCATTGTTGAGTCTTTTGAAGCGGTTGAAGAGATTGCGAAGAACGTCAACACGAGAGTCACGTTGAGTTGAGACTCCTTCGTTTACTTTGGAGAGCCTATCCCAGATAATCTTAGCAGTTTCCAAAGCACTCACTCTACCATACTGCCCTTTACTCAGATGACCACATATGATATTCTTCGCTAGAGAATCGAGTTGCTTGAATCTCTTCACATCAGCAACATTCAGGGAAGGTGTGACTGAGGGAACACCATTTTCCACAACGTACCAGAGATTGTTGTCAATTGCTTCAAGATGCATTCGCATCTTATTCTTCCAGTAGGGGTAGTCCGTGCCATCGAAGGTAGGACACCCAACGGAGACCTTGATCATACCTGCGGTCGACATAACTAGAACTCCAGGTGGATAAACCAAAATGACACAGAACAAGGGAGTACCTTGCTCTGATACCAATTGAAAGTGCGTTATATCGACTAGAGGGGGGGTGAATAGGCGATGTTTATGAATTCTTCACTGAGGAATTTGCCAGTGAGGAAATTCCTTAGCGAAGAACTACTAGCTGCAGAATAAGTACTCAGAAGTAAGCATAACAGGATACAGACATAGTCATCATGATGAAATGAAGACAAGCACAGAGTACAGGAAGCGTAAACACAGGATAACACAAGATGAAGACAAACAGACTGAAGAAATTGGACTGAGGAAATTGAGAAAGTCTTCAGTCAAAGTCTTCAAACACAGATATGAACAATCACTCAACATAGTAATGAGGAAAGGAAAGAGTTGAGGAAATAGAACCAGTCAGGTTGGTGAAGACAATGATTTGTTAGACCAGTTCCAACTGCTATCTCAGTTGTACGTCTGGTTGGAGCGGCTGAGTATTTAAACTCGAGGACACACAGTCCCGGACACCCTGTCGCTAAGCACGCAGCTCAGGACACCCAGTCCTCACCGTATTCTCCTTGAACTAAGGTTACACAGACCTCGTCCAATCACTCGTGGTAAGTCTTCAGGCGACTTCCAAACCTTCACAGACTCGGTCACTTGGCGATCCACAATTCCTCTTGGATGCTCTAGACCATGACGCCTAACCGTCTGGAAGAAGCACAGTCTTCAAAGGTAACAAGCATCGGATCCACGCAGGATCAATCTCTTCAGTGATGCTCAATCACTTTGGGTTTGTAGGTGTTTGGGTTTGGGGTTTTTCCTCACTCGATGATTTTCGCTCAAAGTCCTCGGAGGATGGTTTGCTCTGAAATGACAAGTGTCAGTTTCTCTCAGAGAAGCCAACCAACTAGTGGTTGTAGGGGGCGGCTATTTATAGACTAGGGAGCAGCCCAACATGATAAGACATAAATGCCCTTGTCTGATATGACCGTTAGGTGGATAAGATATTTTGGGATAGCTGGCACGTAGCACAGCAATGGTCGGAAATTTGACTATCAAATTCCTCAGGGCTATCATGTTCCTCACTGTGTAGGCAATCCGCACTGGCGAATTCCTAACTCCTCAGTCAGAACAAATTACTCAGCGACCAGAAGAACTTCATCTCTGTCACTGAAGAAATTGACTGAACTGTGTGAGATTTCCAAAGGCTTCACTCGAAGGGTTTGGTAGGTGTAGGATTTTGAGTTGAGCATCACTTGGAAATTTTTCCTTAGTATTTCCTCGACCCCCTTTAACAGTACGGTGTTTCCTATGACTCAAAAAAGAGAAAAACAAAATTATGAAAATGAAGTCTTCAAGCTTCATATTCCTCGCGGGAATATCAAGTCTTCACGGTAACACCAATTTCTTCACTTTCAAAGTCTTCATGAAAGTCTTCAGAAATACCAAAATCTTCAGTCGAAGATATTCATTTTTAGGGGTCAACTTTCCCTATAATATCAAACTCCTCATAGACTTATAGACCTGTGTACACTCACAAACGCATTAGTCCCTTAACCTATAAGTCTTCAATACACCAAAATCACTAAGGGGCACTAGATGCACTTACAAGGTGCAGGTGGGAAGTTGATGATGGTGCACACATCAGACAATGAAGCATGGAAGCGCTTCGATGCATTACATGACGACAAAGCGGCAGATCCGAGGCATCCTCGAGTCGCCATCAGCATAGATGGGTTTAGTGTTTTTTATGGCAACCCAATACAGTTGTTGGCCCGTATTTGTCATTCCACTCAATCTTCCCCCCCCCCCTCCCCGCCCGCCCGGATAGATTATGCAAAGAAAGAAAAATTTCCTGATGTTGATAATTCCAGGGCTGAACTATCCGGGGCAGAATATGAATGTGTACATGCAGCTGCTGAAGGACGAATTGCAAGAAGCCTGGGATAATGGGTTCAAGACATACGACGTCTTTAGCAAAAAGAACTTCATAATGCGTGTGTGGTACATGTACTCGACGCATGACTTGCCAGCGTATGCGCTATTCGTTGGCTGATGTGTGCATGGAAGGTTCCCGTGCCCCACATGAAAGGGAGCTCTTCAGTTTCATTGGCTTGAGGCCGGTCGCAAGTGTTCTTGCGTCGACATGCATAGACCATTCCTGCATCTTCACCATAAGTTCTGGAAAGAGAAGCAGAACTTCATCAAAGGTAGAGTTGTGAAAGACTCTGCACCACGTCCGTTGATAGGCCAAGAGTTCCTGGATCAGTTAAACGATCTCGAGCCAGATCCAGAGCGTCCAGGGTATTTCAAGGGGTACAATTCGCAACACGCCTGGACTCACAAGACATGCTTGTGGGATCTGCCTTAGTTCAAAGACCTCCTTTTCCCACACAACATCGACGTGTGATAACCCACAAGTATAGGGGATCAATTGTAGCCTCTTTCGATAAGTAAGAGTGTCGAACCCAACGAGGGGCTAAAGGAAGAACAAATATTCCCTCAAGTTCTATCGACCACCAATACAACTCTACGCACGCTTGACGTTCGCTTTACCTAGAACAAGTATGACACTAGAAGTACTTTGTAGGTATTGTTGGATAGAATTGCAAGATAATAAAGAGCACGTAAATAAAAAGTAGGGGTTGTTTAGATAAAGAAGCAATAAAGTTAGTATAGCGAGTGTGGAAAAGTGGTGGTAGGAGTTGTGAAATTGTCCCTAAGCAATTGACTACTTTACTAGACCGATAGCAAGTTTTATGTGGGAGAGGCAGAAGCTAACATACTTTCTCTTCTTGGATCATGTGCACTTATGATTGGAACTCTAGCAAGCATCCGCAACTACTAAAGATCATTGAGGTAAAACCCAACCATAGCATTAAAGCATCAAGTCCCCTTTATCCCATACGCCACAACCCCCTTACTCGGGTTTATGCTTCTGTCACTCAAGCAACCCACTATAAGCGAATCATGAACGTATTGCAACACCCTACAACGGGAATCCCTCACGCTTGCGCGACATGGAGGGCACAATAGGACAGCAACATAACCACAAGCAAATTAAACCAATCGTAGCAATTCATCAATCACCGATAGGACAACGAAAATCTACTCAGACATCGTAGGATGGCAACACATCATTGGATTATAATATGAAGCATAAAGCACCATGTTCAAGTAGAGGGTACAATGGGTTGCGGGAGACTAGACCGCTGAATATAGAGGGGGAAGGTGATGGAGATGTTGGTGAAGATGATGGAGGTCTTCGTGTAGATCGCGGTGATGATGATGGCCCCCAGCGGCGTTCCGACGCCACCGGAAGCGAGGGGGAGAGAGCCCCCTTATTCTTCTTCTTCCTTGACCTTCTACCTAGATGGGAGAAGGGTTTCCCCTCTGGTCCATGGTCTCCATCGCGTGGGAGGGGCGAGAGCGCCTCCGAGATTGGATATGTCTTTCTGTCTCTCTCTGTTTCCGCGTTCCCGTATTCTGCCCTTTCACCATTTCGTATATATCCGGAGATCCGTAACTCCGATTGGATTGAAACCTTCGCCAAGATTTTTTTTTCGAAAATTAGCTTTCTTGCGGCTAAAGAAGAGCAGCAACCGCCTTACAGGGTGCCCATGAGGGTCAGGGGCGCTCCCCCTGCCTCGTGGCCCCCTCAGGCACTGTCGGTGTCAAAACCGGCGGATCTCGGGTAGGGGGTCCCGAATTGTGCGTCTAGGCGGATGGTAACATGAGACAAGGGACACGATGTTTTTACCCAGGTTCAGGCCCTCTCGATGGAGGTAAAACCCTACTCTTGCTTGATTAATATTGATGATATGGGTAGTACAAGAGTAGATCTACCACGAGATCAGAGAGGATAAACCCTAGAAGCTAGCCTATGGTATGATTCTTGTTCGTCCTATGGACTAAAACCCTCCGGTTTATATAGACAACGGAGAGGGCTAGGGTTACACAGAGTCAGTTACAATGGGAGGAGATCTACATATCCATATCGCTAAGCTTGCCTTCCACGCCAAGGAAAGTCCCATCCGGACACGGGACGAAGTCTTCAATCTTGTATCTTTATAGTCGAGGAGTCCGACCAAAGGTCATAGTCCGGTCATCCGGACACCCCCTAATACAGGACTCCCTTAGTAGCCCCTGAACTAGGCTTCAATGATGACGAGTCCGGTGCGCATATTGTCTTCGGCATTGCAAGGCGGGTTCCTCGTCCAAATACTTCATAGAAGATTTTTAACACAAGGATAGTGTCCGGCTCTGCAAAATAAGTTCCACATACCACCGTAGAGAGAATAATATTTGTACAAATCTAATCTGCTGACTTATTCCACAACGTGACATCATGCCACGGCCAAGCCTTTATTTGAATCGTTTTACTGTCCCACCTCGGCGCGTTTAGCGAGGTGGTTTCCTTGGCATGTCTTGTCAAAGTAGAGATTGTGTCCCCTTATTCCGGGATTCTCATCAATACGGGCGTGGGTAACCCAACCGTGCCATTAATCACGGTGCTTGAGAGATAAGCGAGTTTTACTAGGCTGGTGGGGGTACATAGTTTCGTCCACCCATATACATCTACGCCTTCTTCCTCCTTTGCTTATCCATTTCCACGCACTCGAGCTCCAGCGCCCAAGTCCGTACTTCCCACCTCAACCTTCTCCACCCATGTCCGGAGCGGGAGGTAGGTGGATGGCCTCCTCCGTCACGGAGGGGCACATCAAAAAGTTGAGGAAGGCCGAATACCTGTCCAACGACATTGCGCACCGGCTCCCAGATGAGGGGCAGCTCATCCCCACCCCCAGGCCCCATGAGAGGGTGGTGTTCCTCCCCCATTTCCTCCACAGACTGGGCTTCCCACTCCACCCATTTGTCTGGGAGCTCATGTTCTACTACGGCCTGGATTTCCATGATCTGGCCCCGAACTTCATCCTCAACATCTTGGCATTTATCGTCGTGTGCGAGGTCTTCCTTCACATCAAGCCCCACTTCGAATCATGGCTGAAGACCTTCAATGTCAAGCCGAAGGTTGTGGGCGGCCGGCAAGCGGAGTGTGGAGGCGCCATGGTGGGCAAGATGCCCAATGTCACATGGCCCGAGGGCTCCTTTGTGGAAACCATCAAAGGGTGGAAATCGGGGTGCTTCTACATCACCGAGCCGCGTGACCCTGAATGGGCAGCGGCCCCTGAATTCCAATCTGGCATCCCCACACAGCTCACCTCCTGGAAAGAGACGGGCCTATCGTGGGGAAATTTGGAAGAGGTGACCGGACGCCAAACCTGCGTCCAAAACCTGGTGGACAAGAAGGTTAAACTTGTCAACATAGTCCAGGTCATGCTCTTCCACCGGATCCTCCCGTGTCAACGACGGGCTTTTAACTTGTGGGAGTTCGACCCAGCCCAACACCAAACTTTGTCCAGGCTCTTTGACACAATGCACGAAGACGCCTGGAAGGTGCTATTCAAGGGCTCCGAGGTTCCCCCTCCCATTACCGAGGATCACGGATTCTGCGCGAAGCGCCAAGCCAACGCAGTAAGCTTGTTTTACCCTTTATAGGATACTTGTTTTTCATAGTTTGACTCTATGCGGGATCTAAGCTCCCGCTCCTTTGACAGGACTGGAAGAAGACGTCCGGACAGATTGACTGTCCGGCTCCTTTGCCCAAAGGACCAGCAGATGCAAGCTTGGCGAAGTTGCTGGTCCCGGCACCTCACGTGGTGCCGGAGAAGAAGGCCAAGAAGAAGGCCACGGGAACTCGAAAGAGTTCCCGGCGCCTGGTGGTGTCGGATTCATCGCCCGATGACCCCGAAGCGCACTCCTCCCCCGAAGACGAGGAGGAGGAAGAAGAAGCTTGTCCCCCTTCAACGGGGGGAGGAAAGAAAAGGAAGGCCACCCCAACTGGGGAGGCCGGAGGGTCCAAGAAGGGAAAGACCCTTCTTCCGGACTACTCCACCAGCGCCGACGACGGCGGAGAGGAGTGGCCATCCAGGGCCAAGCCCCTGGCAAAATCGTAAGTATCCGGATACCAGAATAACTCATGGCGTTCCTTTATTGCACGGTATCTTCTGACTCTGAATATAATCATGCAGTCCGCCTAAGGCCCGGCTCGACTCTTCGTCGAGCGGCTCCCTGGATTCGTCGGATGTGAATAGCCTTTCACTCCCGACTGCTACCTCCCCTCGCCTTACGGACGATGCCGAGGTGGAGTCCCAAAAGGGCCAGACCAGGAGGAGGTGATCCTGGAGGCGCCGCAAGGTGACCTCCCGGACTCCAGGCGCCAAGGGGATAAAACCCCAAGGGGCTCTAAGCCCGGCCCAGGGCCGGACACCGCACTGGAATCTTCAGTGGTTCCGAAGTCCAGCAGGCGGCCCCCTCGTAAGAAGGGCAAGCCTACGACACCGGTGACCTTTGTCCAACCGGAGGCACCGGATAATTTGCTGGAGGTGCTTAAAGGCGTCTCCATCGACGAGGAGCACCGCACTATTATGAGTGCCGTGATCTGGAAGGTTCAGTCCGCCAAGAGCGGGCTGACAGAAGCCTGTGCCAGCCTTCTAACTGGTTTTAAGGTATGTATTAAGACATGTAAAAATATTACCGCATAGACAGTAGCCCTTGATGCTCAGTTTGGTGTTCGGAAAGAAAAGCCGTAATGAGGATCTAAAAAGATATACACAGGAGTCTAATATAAGTATGTCAATATGGGAATGCAGGCTACGCTGCTAACCTCTACCGCACTGTCTGCGGAGGTCGATGCATTGAAGCAGAGCCTCGAGCGGTCCGAGAACAAGCTCGGCCTTGCCAAGAAGCAGCTCGAGGACAAGGAAGGTAAGTATTACCTTGTGTAAGTATATAAAAATACCTGGTTGCAAATAGTGACAGGACCAACGTGAGTGTTACAAGGGCCACAACTAAGGTGGCGACCCTGAAGGAAGCGCTGTCGAAGGCCGAAGAGAATGCGGCCGTGGAGCGCACCGAGCGAGAAAAGTAGGAGGCGCGGGCGAAGGAGGTGCGGTAAGAGCTCCACGTTCTTGTGAAAAAACATGAGAGTTTGGAGCTTGACTCAAAGACTTGAGAGTCCGAGCTTGCCTCGGCCCTTGAGAGCGCCAGATCTGCCAAGGCCGAAGCCCAAAAAGCCCTCTAGGAAGTTGAGGCGATGAAGAAGATAGCGGTGGGTAAGGTATTCTTTATGCAAAGCAAGCACGTGAAAGTGAATTACTTGTTACTTACCCAAGTCCGGAGATCTCCAGGAGCATTCGCAGATCTTCCCCGCAGTGTGTCTGACGCTGCCGCATTCTACCGAGCCGAGGAAGGGATTCGACGGAGAAGGTGTTCTGGTCCCAGTATGCTGAGGCCGGACACCCGGTGCTCTTGAGAGACCAGCTGAAGCAGCTCGTCGAGCTCCATAAGGCAGCCGAACATGCCATGAAGGGCCTTATAGGCCGGCTATGGCCTGGGGAGGCCATGCCTGGGAGCTACTTTGGGCTGGTGAGGCGGCTGGTGGATGTCTGTCCATGGCTTGAAATCATCAAGCGCTCCGTATGCATCGAAGGCGCCCGTAGGGCCCTTGCCCGTGTTAAAGTACACCGGGGCAAGATGGATGCTGAGAAGCTGGTGACAGATGGGCCACCGGAGGGGAAGGAGAATCGCAAGCCCGAGCTGTATTATGAGGGTGTCTTGAAGGGTGCCTGCCTTGTGGCGAATGAGTGTTCCAAGGATGTAATTTTTGAGTAAACTCTTCGTGTTATCCTGTGCGCTGAAAACTTGTTCATATGCTCTAAGCAACGCTTTTTGAATTTAAAATATTACCTTATGTGCGGCAGTTTATTAAATCTGAGAGATGCAAGTCGTCGGCTTCTACCCCCATGCCACGAGCGCTGGGGTGTTCGGGATAAACCTGAGCGCTCTTGTTCCCATTCTTGGGTCCTTCGAGGGAGGCGCTCAGCACAACGAACAAGGCAATCGGACTATAATGCTTTATCACTCTCACTTAGCCATAGAATTCTATAATTTTAAATTTTGGCGAAGCCCCTAGTATCCGGAAGACCGAGTTCGGGGCGCTATCCACGCCTAGGCCGGACAAAGCCAGCTCCTCTCTCTAAGCGGCATAAGTCTTTAGGGACTCGAAAACCTCTCGAACAGCGACCGACTCTCTCCCTATCATGACGGCTAGTTTTAGCTTTCTCTACTGAGGTGCTTAACCCAGCTCAACTGGGGCACAATCACAGTAGTTCTCCTAGGGCTACCTTAGCCGATATAACGGAACGTAAGGTACCAAAACATGGGAGCCGGGCAAACCCAACTATTGACCCAAGACATGATTCGGAGCCGATGCATATAATGCTATAAGTTCGGGGTGCCGCACTCGTTAGAGTGTTCGGACTTCTCACACCATTTTCTGGGGTACTTGAGCCCCTGGTGTATCAGGCGTACCATAGTGTACGGTTGCATAATGTCATAACTGAACATATTTACATAAAAATGAATGCAATAATAGACGAGAGCTATGTATTGTTTACTAAAAGGCTGTTGTGAAAGCAGAACGATACAAATAGTGCGATAAGCAAGAGATGGGATTATTTGACATGTCCCCCTCCAGGGGTAAGCTGTGAGACTTTATGTAAGACAGATATCTAGCTCGTTATAGAGACCACCTGGACATTCAACGTAGGTTGCTGCCTCCCTGGCTGTTGCATCATGTGTTCGGCGATTGTACTGCCGGACAGGCCTTCCAGAGAGTGGAGTCCTGAAAGTAAGAAAAAGGAAATGACAAAATTTGGAGCCCCTAGTGCGGTTGAGCCGCATGTTGGGCATGCCGTGGTCGTGCCCCTCCCCTTGTGCCCATGGTCTTTCCAGGGCGTAATTATGTACGTGTAGTACTGGTTTCGCAGTTTCGCGAGGGCTGGGGTTGAGGTCGCACTGCTACGCTTGCTCGGAACGTGCCAGGCGGTCTTTTTGTAGGTTACTCCGGGCGCGCTTGACAGTGTCCAGACGTTTAATAGACGGACTAGAGAATTTCCTTGAGAGGCTACTTTGTCCTTCTGCCGCGAGGGCCGCCGTATGCTCCTCTATTTGGAGAGAGCGTTCGGTGTTTCCATTGACCGTGATGACTCTGCGAGGGCCTGGCATCTTAAGCTTGAGGCATGTGTAGTGCGGCACCGCATTGAATTTTGCAAATGTGGTTCGTCCAAGAAGGGCGTGATAGCCACTGCGGAATGGGACTATGTCGAAGATTAACTCCTCGCTTCGGAAATTATCCGGGGATCCGAATTCCACTTCGAGTGTAACTAAGCCTGTACAGTTGGCTTCTACACCTGGTATGACGCCTTTAAAGGTCATCTTTGTGGGTTTAGTCCTTGAGGGATCTATGCCCATTTTTCGCACTGTATCCTGGTAAAGCAGGTTCAGGCTGCTGCCGCCGTCCATGAGGACTCTAGTGAGGTGAAATCCGTCAATGATTGGGTCTAGAACCAATGCGGCGAATCCGCCATGGCGGATGCTAGTGGGGTGGTCCCTTCGATCAAAAGTGATCGGGCAGGAGGACCACGGGTTGAACTTTGGGGCGACTGGCTCCAACGCATATACGCCCCTGAGTGCACGCTTCCGCTCCCTTTTGGGGATGTGGGTTGCGTATATCATGTTCACCGTCCGCACTTGTGGAGGAAAGCCCTTATGTCCCCTATTGTTCGGCGGCCGGGGCTCCTCCTCGTCATCTCTATGCAGCCCCTTGTCTCTGTTTTCGGCACTTAACTTGCCTGCCTGCTTGAACACCCAACAATCCCTGTTGGTGTGATTGGCTGGGGTTTCGGGGGTGCCGTGTATCTGGCACGAGTGATCGAGTATTTGGTCCAAACTGGATGGGCCTAGAGTATTCCTTTTGAATGGTTTTTTCCGCTGACCGGGTTTAGAGCCTCTGAACCCGGCATTAACTGATGTATCCTCAGCATTGTCGCCGTTAATGCAGTGCTTGTGCTTGTTGCGATGCGACCTGCCATTGTTGTCATTGGTATCCGAATTACCAGGGCTCTTGGTCATGTTATTACTACGAGCTAGCCAGCTGTCTTCGCCTGCGCAAAAGCGGGTCATGAGTGTTGTGAGGGCTGCCATGGATTTCGGCTTTTCCTGTCCTAGGTGCCGGCAAGCCATTCGTCACGGATGTTATGTTTGAAGGCTGCGAGGGCCTCTGCGTCCGGACAGTCGACTATTTGATTTTTCTTGGTCAGGAACCGCGTCCGGAATTGTCTGGCTGATTCCTCTGGCTGCTGAATTATGTGGCTTAGGTCATCGGCGTCTGGTGGTCGCACATAGGTGCCCTGGAAATTGTCGAGGAATGCGGATTCCAAGTCCTCCTAGCAACCAATTGACTCTGCTGGCAAGCTGTTAAGCCAATGCCGAGCTGGTCCTTTAAGCTTGAGTGGGAGGTATTTGATAGCGTGTAGATCATCACCGCGGGCCATGTGGATATGGAGGAGATAATCCTCGATCCATACCGCAGGATCTGTTGTGCCATCGTATGATTCAATGTTTACGGGTTTAAAACCCTCGGGGATTTGATGATCCATTACTTCATCTGTGAAGCATAGTGGGTGTGTGGCGCCTCTGTACTGGCTATATCACGACGTAGCTCATATGAGCTTTGCTTGCTGTGTTCGGCCTGGCCGTATTTGCCATATCCGGCGTGACGGTTATCGTCACGTGTCGTGGGGCGCCCACGCGATCCGTAGATCGATCTTGTTTGCCTTGCCTTGTCCTCCAATATGTCTCGCAGGTCTGGCGCATTTCCCCGTGCCTAGGTATATTTTGAGCGTAGTGCGGCTTGAGTGGATGGCCGAGAGGCCTCTCTGTCGCGGCCACAAGGTGGTTGGTCGGCCGCATCATGCGTTGGTGATGTAAGTTTAGGTGCTTCCTCCTCTAATCGGGGTAGCAGCCTGCGCTTTGGGTAGCTCTTGGAGGGGCGCTCGAGTTCGTACTCTTCAGCTAAAAGGACTTCAGTCCATCTGTCGGCTAGCAAGTCTTGGTCGGCTGTAAGATGCTGCTATTTTTCTTGAGGCTGCTTATCGTGGCCATAAGCCTGCGTTTGAAACGCTCTTGTTTGACGGGATCCTCAGGCACGACAAATTCGTCGTCGTCGAGGCTTTCCTCGTCTTCGGAGGGAGGCATGTAATTATCGCCCTCTACCTCTCTGTCTGCCGCTCTCTCATGAGGGCTCGCTTCTCCATCCTCATGTGCTGAATCCTGCTGGAGGGGGTTGTCTTCGGCACTGTCCGGGGTGTTATTATCTCCCGTGCTGGAATCGCCGTGTTTGCTTTGGCGGGATTTAGAGCGGCGCCACTGACGCCGGCGCTTAGGCTGCTTCTTGGAGGGGTCATCCTCCATGGTTCCATCGCCATTCCCTTCTTTTGGGGTGTCCACCATGTATATGTCGTATGACGAGGTGGCCTTCCAGTGCCCTATAGGTGCTGGTTCTTGGTCGTCTCCTGCATCGTCGTCCATACCGTCGATGTCTTCGGAGTCGAAGTCGAGCATGTCGGTTAAATCATCGACAGTGGCTACAAAGTGGGTGGTGGGAGGGCTTTGAATTTCTTCATTGTCCGCATCCCAACCTTGCTGACCATAGTCCGTCCAGGGCTCTCCAGATAAAGAGAGAGACTTTAGTGAATTCAGGATGTCGCCGAAGGGCGAGTGCTGAAAGATGTCCGCGGCGGCGAACTCCATGATCGGCGCCCAATCGGGTTCGATCGGCAGGGGTGCGGAAGGTTCGGAGTCCGGAAGGAAGTCCGACACCTTGGAGTCATGAGCTTCGCAAAGGACAAGACTAGTATTTGGCTCGGTCGCCGTAGAGATTGCAGCCCCCGAGGCAGTGTCCACCCACCCGTCCTCGATTGGCGCAGTCGGCTCCGAGCTAAGGGTCAGAGCGGACACTGGTGCGGCCTCATGGGCACTATTCGGCGGCAGAGCTAGATCATGCCCATCGTGACAGTGCGGCACGCTCGGCTGTGGCTCGAACCCGTCGAAGATCAAGTCTTCGTGGATGTCATCCGTGTAGTTCAAACTTCCAAACCTGACCTGATGACCATTGACGTAGCTTTCGATCTGCTCCAGATGGCCAAGCGAATTGGCCCGCAGTGCAAAGCCGTTGAATACGAAGATCTGTCCGGGGAGAAAAGTCTCACCCTGGACTGCATCATCATTGATGATCGAAGGAGCCATCGGGCCTAAAGGTGACGACACAGAGGAACTCTCAATGAAAGCACCAATGTCGGTGTCAAAACCGGCGGATCTCGGGTAGGGGGTCCCGAACTGTGCGTCTAGGCGGATGGTAACAGGAGACAAGGGACACGATGTTTTTACCCAGGTTCGGGCCCTCTCGATGGAGGTAAAACCTTACTCCTGCTTGATTAATATTGATGATATGGGTAGTACAAGAGTAGATCTACCACGAGATCAGAGAGGCTAAACCCTAGAAGCTAGCCTATGGTATGATTGTTGTTCGTCCTACGGACTAAAACCCTCCGGTTTATATAGACACCGGAGAGGGCTAGGGTTACACAGAGTCGGTTACAATGGGAGGAGATCTACATATCCATATCGCCAAGCTTGCCTTCCACGCCGAGGAAAGTCCCATCCGGACACGGGACAAAGTCTTCAATCTTGTATCTTCATAGTCCAGGACTCCGGCCAAAGGTCATAGTCCGGTCATCCGAACACCCCCTAATCCAGGACTCCGTCAGGCACCGTCTCGCATTGATTCTTCTTCCCAAATATCCCAAATATTCCAAAAATATTCTCCGTCCATTTTTATCCCATTTGGACTCTGTTTGATATGGGGTTTCTGTGAAACATAAAACATGCAACAAACAAGAACTGGCACTGGGCACTGGATCAATATGTTAGTCCCAAAAATAATTTAAAAATTGCCAAAAGTATGTAAAAGCTATAGAATATTGGCATGGAACAATAAAAAATTATAGATATGATGGAGACGTATCAACGTGATGCACACTGAGAAAAATATCACTGAGGCACTTTTTCGTACATTGTTTGGCATAGATGGGAAATCAAAGGATAATCCTAAGGCAAGAGACGATCAGGAGGCGCTATGTCATAGACCATTACAAAACATGCAACCACTGAAAGGGAAGAAGAACTGGACAAAGCCAAAGGCATTTTCAATCCTGGAAGGCCAGCTATGAGGGAAATAATCTAGTGCAAGAAAATGCAGTTAATGTTCCCCAATGTGTATGAAGCGAATCTAAAGAGGGGAGCGAGTCTTGAAAAATTGAAGATATTTGGTCTCAAGAGTCATGATTAGCACATATGGATTGCGCGGGTAATGCCGGTGATGTTGCGTGGATTCATCCCTGAAGATGAATGTCTAGTACTGGCAGAGCTGAGCTATTTCTTCTGCGTTCTTTGTGATAAAGAACTATCGCCTGACCTAGTAGAATAAATGGAAGAGTTGGCGCCAAAGTTGATTTGCCAGTTAGAGAAGATATTTTCGCCGGGCTTCTATAATCCAATGCAGCACTTAATTTTGCATCTCCCAACCAAGGCAAGATTGAGGGGCCTGTGCAGAATCGTCGGTGCTACACAACTGAGAGGATGCAGAAGATGCTTCAAGCAAAATGTAAAAATAAATGTAGAATTAAAGGATCGATGGCCGAGGCATTCATTACTGAGGAGGCGGCAAACTTTGTGATAGCACACTACGAAGCCAAAAAGCGTCATTTGCATAATCTAAAGCCTCCGTACAATGTCGGCGACCCTAAAAAGGGCCGTTCTAACCTCAGCCTATTCAAAGGGGATCTTGCACCAGCCGGTGATTCTAATTCCTTAATGTTGGATTTCAAAGAATGGCAGGCCATTTCGTTGTATATCTTCAACAACCTAACAGAAGTGCGATCGTACATCGAGTTAGTTCATGGTACATCGTTTCAAAACTTCTAATTCCTTTGAACTGCTCTTATTCCTGAATAAATTTGATACAGTCGATATGTCGCCAAATTCTCGTATGGAGCGGTGATCCAAAAGGATTCCATCAAAGAGTATGAGCTTCTGGCAAAGCATGGAGGCGGCTATCCTGGTTTCATCTCTTGGTTGAAACAAATAGTAATTTCCATTAGACCATTTCATTTCTTCGTCTAATTTGTGGCAAATGCAACAATCCCTTTCGTATTAAAATTGTAGGCTAACTCAGAGCTTATGGACTCCAAACTGAGACAAGTCACTAATGGTTTTGACTATAAGGTCCGTTCATATGACAAATACGACATCCACGGGTATCGCTTTCGTACATATGGCAAAGAAGTATCCATGGCCGACCGAAAGTCTACAAATTGTTGTGTCTCTGCTATCGGCGAAGGAGATACCGAGTATTATGGAAGAGTTGAAGAAATTTATGAACTTCAATTCTATGGTGCAAACCCACCAAACGTCGTAGTCTTCAAACGTTATTGGTTCCAGCTGAAGGAGACTAGAAGGACTCATGAACATATAGGGCTAGTGGAAATCAATCAAAGCACCCATTTGGATGTTCCCGATGTATATATTATGGCTCAACAGGCAACCCAAGTTTTCTATCTACCGTGGGCCTGTCAAAGTGATCCTAATCTCAAAGGTTGGGATGTCGTTTAGGAAGTGCCACCACATGTTAGACCACCTCCCCCCAATGAAGATGATTATGAACCTCACATTAACCCAGACACATATGAAGGAGAATTCTTCCAAGAAACACGTCTTTGCACAAAATGTTTCAAGAACCGCTCTACTTCACCCACAAGATTGAAGTAGACAGCTATAGTGAACCCGACTTCACCCCTCAACTAGAACAAGAAGATCCTGAAGTAGAAGAGGTTACTACTGCGGATGACCTGTCTATTCTTGACAGATTACGTAGAGGTGGCCTTCCACATCATGATGCATTTATTAATGATGATGATGAGAACGTCATTAATGATAGTGATGATTATGATGCATTTATTGATTGCAAAGCATTTATTGAACCAGACTATTACTACGTATTAAATTTTTTATGTTGTACTTGATTTATATAGTTACTTGTATGATTGTATGATTTATATAGTTACTTTTATAATTTTCTTACTTTGTATGATTGTTTGTTATACATAGTGTCATGGTCTTGATATCCGTCCCCGTCGGTCCTCGCCCACTAATAACCCGTAAGTATAGGGGATCACAACGGTTTTCGAGGGTAGAGTATTCAACCCAAATTTATTGATTCGACACAAGGGGGGCCAAAGAATATTCTCAAGTATTAGCAGTTGAGTTGTCAATTCAACCACACCTGGATAACTTAGTATCTGCAGCAAAGTATTTAGTAGCAAAGTAGTATGGAAGTAACGGTAACAGTAGCAAAAGTAACAGTAGCAGTTTTTTAGTAATTGTAACAGTGGCAACGGCAAAGTAACTAAGGAAAGAACAATATGTGAAAAGCTCATAGGCATTGGATAGGTGATGGATAATTATGTCGGATGTGATTCCTCATGTAATAGTTATAACATAGGGTGACACAGAACTAGCTCCAGTTCATCAATGTAATGTAGGCATGTATTCCGAATATAGTCATACGTGCTTATGGAAAAGAACTTGTATGACATCTTTTGTCCTATCTTCCCGTGGCAGCGGGGTCCTAAAGGAAACTAAGGGATATTAAGGCCTCCTTTTATAGAGTATCGGACCAAAGCATTAGCACTTAGTGAATACATGAACTCCTCAAACTAAGGTCATCACCGGTAAGTATCCCGATTATTATCACTTTGGGGTTAACGGATCATAACACATAATAGGTGACTATAGACTTGCAAGATAGGATCAAGAACTCACATATATTCATGAAAACATAATAGGTTCAGATCTGAAATCATGGCACTCTGGCCCTAGTGACAAGCATTAAGCATAGCAAAGTCATAGCAACATCAATCTCAGAACATAGTGGATACTAGGGATCAAACCCTAACAAAACTAACTCGATTACATGGTAAATCTAATCCAACCCATCACCGTCCAGCAAGCCTATGATGGAATTGCTCACGCACGGTGGTGAGCGTCATGAAATTGGTGATGGAGGATGGTGATGATGATGACGGCGACGGATTCCCCTCTCCGGAGCCCCGAACGGACTCTGGATCAGCCCTCCCGATAGAGTTTAGGGCTTGGTGGCGGCTCTGCATCGTAAAACATGATGAATCTTTCTCTCTAATTTTTTTCTCCGTGAAAGCAAATATATGGAGTTGCAGTTGAGGTCGGTGGACGTCCAGGGGGCCCACAAGGCAGGGGCGCCCCCCACCCTCATGGACAGGGTGTGGGCCCCTTGACGCTGATTCTTTCGCTAGTAATTTTTATTAATTTTGAAAAGTTGCTCTGTGGATTTCCATGTCATTCCAAGAACTTTTATTTCTGCACAAAAATAACACCATGGTAGTTCTGCTGAAAATAGCGTCAGTCCGGGTTAGTTCCATTCAAATCATGCAAGTTAGAGTCCAAAACAAGGGCAAAACTGTTTGGAAAAGTAGATACGACGGAGACGTATCAAGTCCCCCCAGCTTAAACCTTTGCTTGTCCTCAAGCAATTCATTTGATAAACTGAAAGTGATAAAGAAAAACTTTTACAAACTCTGTTTGCTCTTGTTGTTGTAAATATGTAAAGCAAGCATTCAAGTTTTCAGCAAATATTATGAACTAACCATATTCACAATAACACTTAGGTCTCATGTTTACTCATATCAATGGCATAATCAACTAGCGAGCAATAATAATAAAACTCGGATGACAACACTTTCTCAAAACAATCATAATATGATATAACAAGATGGTATCTCGCTAGCCCTTTCTGAGACTGTTGGGGATATAACTATTAGGTATGACCCGCCCAGGAGGGTCCGGGTCACACATACGATGAAGCCCACAAAGACACTTGAAGATGATGGCTCACTTAAAGGCCCAAGGCCCAGAGGAGATTTAAGGCCTGTAGAGATAAACCGCCATGTATGTATAACTTGTATTGTAAGAAAGGAATAGAGAGAGACCGAGACGAACACTGTTTATGAGCCGGCCGGGACTCTGTGAGCCACTTGGCGTCGACCTTTGTATATAAAGGGACGACCCGACGGCGGTTCAGGGCAAGTAACATCAGATCGAGAACTAGGTCAAGTGGATTTGCTCCCTGCTTATCGAGTCATAAGCAATCCCACCCAAAACTGGATCGTAGGCTTTTTCCTTCAACGCAAGGGGCCGAACCAGTATAAACCGCATGTCATTTGTCCCGTTTAACCCCTTTAACCTTCCTAGTTGTGATGGCTCCACGACTAAGTCCTTATGCTAGGACATCTAACGTGACAATTCCATGATAGTTTGCGCCCACTGTGGGGCCAGCACACGGTGGATTTGAGTTCTTGAAGGGCAACTTCGAAGGGCTCAAGGGATACGCTGTGGGCCAGATGACCAAGAGTCGTCGCGGCAAGCTCTACATCGACGACGCAGGCTGGGGCCCCGATGCTGGCTCAATTGAGTACAGGTACCGGGTCCCCTTTGGCTGAATCCACCTCTTCATCGGCAAGATTGGCGAGTCGGGCCCTGAGCGGGACATCTGCACCGACATCATCGAGACGGCTCAGCGTGCGAGACCCGCCCGGGCTCAACCCACTGTGAGGCATTCCTTCGTGGGATGCATCCATGGAGGGGAATTTTCTGATGGATCTGTCTCTGGCGGTGAGACGGCCATCTACTCTGATGGTGAGTCATCCACAGGTGAGACAGGTTCGTTGTATCAACTACAAGACGGCATGCTTGGGGGCTATTCCGATGGCAGCAGTATTCCGGACCCCTTTGAGCCGCCAAGTAGAGTCGGAATCTTCATGGCAGGCACCCAACCTGCGTTAAATTCATCAATTGCGGCGGCAATAACCTCTGGGACAGCAGCAGCCGGGGCAGGAGTCCCTGTGCGCTCGCCGGCTCAGGTGTTGATGGATCTCACGGACAAGTTAATGACCCTATCAACCGTCGTGGTCAACCCGGCAGATCTGGCTCAACATGATGCGGAGGTAGCACAGTTGAAACTTTATATAGTGCAAGCTAAAGAAAACTTGGCAGCAGAAGACGTCATGATGGCCACAGAGCGGGCGGCTCTGGATGCCCGAGCATAGCAGATTCAGTCCCAGGCTTTCCTGCTCAAGATGGATCAGAATGCGTCAAATGAGGTTATGAGGAGAAGGTACCAGAAGACTCAATCTCGTCTACCTCCGGTTTATGATCCAAGGAACCTTTTTCAGACGCCTGGGGCAGGCCCCAGTAACTCGCTGGAGGTAAACCGGGTTGCAGCTCACGTGACCAATACACCGATTCAGCCACAAGTTATGGGACCCCCGCATTTGAATACTGCTCCGCCTACTTATGTGCCGACACCACCGGGTCATTATTCTAACCCGCTAGAGAACATGATCGTGGCTGCGGCACGACTGGCGACTCTCCCAGCTGATGGTGATTCTCCAGCGGCGGATGAAACACGAAGGATCAGAGATCTTCTTTAGATAGCCTTAGCACAATAGGAGGCATACTCTTATAGTAGAGACATGATTAATTCAACCCCATGTCCGAGCCGGAGCAAGAGTTATAGCAGGCATCTAGACTCGCCCGCCGTTTCAAGCAACATCCCGCGCCGCGATCAGCCATGCGGGTAAGATCCGTCTTAGGGTGGGGCTCCTAATGTGCATAATAAGGAAAGAGTGCGCCAGCAAATTGAGCAGGCGACTTAGCAGGCAGCACAGCTAGCGGCTCAATAGGCTGCAGAAATAATAGCTCAGCAGGTGGCTTATCAGCCCCTGCCGGTTTATCCGATGGCGTCAGTTGAGGCAGGTGTGGTCACCAGGACCGGGGGTGTGCCTTGTTTGGTGCCAGCTCTGCGTAACGAGCGTCTACCCAAGGATTTTAAGGGGCCTCGTAAGGTATCTACTTACAGGGCCAATTTACAGCCTGCAGCGTGGATCGAGAGTTATGAGATGGCCATGGAATTACTGGAAGTTAGTGATGCTGCAATGGCCAAATACTTCACCATGATGCTGGATGGAACGACTCATAATTGGTTGAAGGTGTTGCCACCTAATTCTGTTAGTTCCTGTGCGGAGTTGAAGGAGAAGTTTATCCAGAACTTTAAAGATACATGTAAGCAGCACATGTCGATTGTGGACTTGACTAGTTGCAAGCAATAGGAGGGTGAGTCCACGACCCATTGGGTGCACCGGGTTAAGGAGATAATACATTCCTCTGATAAGATGGCTGTCGGTTCTGCAGTATTGATGTTAGAGCAAAATTGCCATTTTGAGCCTCTGAAGATGAAGCTGGGGCGACTCAAGCGCGAGTGTTCTGACATGGGCCAGCTGATGGCCGTTCTCGTCAAATATGCTGACTCTGATAGTACCAAGGATCCCGAGTCTGACAATGAGAAGGCAGGGAAGGGAAAGAAGAGCAGCAACGCTAAGGGTCCTCAGCCTAGCCCGGCAAATCAAGGCGACAATAATAAACGTCAGGTGGATGGTAGCTCAGAGTTTGTGGCTAACACCAATGCATAGGGCAACAATCAGCGGCATAAGAGGAGGCCACCTCCTCGATCTGGCGGGTCAGGTCCTACTCTCGAACAATTGTTAAATGAACCCTTCCCGAAGCAAGACACTGAAGAAAATCCGGCTACTCACCTGTGGAAGGATTGCACTATCATGAAGGCTTTCAAGAACTCCAACATATTCAATGGTAATCACGGGCCGGGTGGCGGTTCAGGAGGTGGCGGCTTTCATGGATCAAACAATGGAAGTGGTGGTTCTGGTTCCTGCTTTGAGGGCCACCAGATAATCAAGGCAATTTCAATCAAGGTGGTCAAGGCAGCTACAATCAACAATCTGGCCAGGGGGTCAGCAGCAGCAGTAGTCTGGCTATCAGAGTCATCCAAAGCAATTGAACAGTGGGCAGTATCATGTTTTCACCACAAGTTTATGTAAGCGGGACCAGAAGCTTCACAAGAGGGCAGTGAACACCGTTGAGCTGGCAGTTCCTCGATACTTGCGATGGTCTGAGCAGCCCATTATGTGGAGTCGGGAGGATCACCCACCCCGGGTTGACAATCCGGGTCACTTGGCTTTGGTGGTAGCACCTCAGGTTGGGGGGTACAAGTTTACTAAGGTACTCATGGATGGAGGCAGCAACATCCATATCCTTTATTATGAGACCTTCCGTCGTATGGGGTTAACAGATAAAAATCTTAAGCAGTCCAATACTGTTTTTCACGGCGTATTTCCTGGTATGTCGGCATACCCAGTGGGCAAGATTGACCTGGAGGTAGCCTTTGGAGATTAGTATGATTCCAGGGCCGAGTAACTAACTTTTGAGGTGGTCAAGATCAGGAGCCTGTATCATGCTCTGTTTGGGCGACCGGCTTACGCCAAGTTTATGGCACTGCCATGTTATGTTTATTTGCAGCTGAAGATGCCAGATCATAAAGGGACCATTATGGTTCATGGCAGTCGAAAGGTGGCTCTAGAGTGCGAGGAAGGCGACGCGGCTTATGCTGAATCGGTCTGTGCTACAGAAGAGTTAAAGTATTATAAGGACATTGTTGACCCGGCAGACATGACATCCTTGAAGAATCCCACCACAGAGCGTGAACTGGAGATGAAGTTTAAATCGGCTGAGGACACCAAGATGGTTGATTTTTTTCCTGGCGATTCATCTAAACAGTTCAACATCAGTGCCAATCTGGATCCCAAATAGGAAAGCGCGATCACCGAGTTCATTCGTGAGAATCGGGACATTTTCGATGGAAGCCTTCTGACATGCCGGGTGTACCGAGAGAACACGCTGAGCACACACTCAATATTGATCCTAAGTATAAGTCGGTCAATCAGTTTCTTCGGCGGTTTAACAAGGAGAGGCACAAGGCCATTGGTGAGGAGGTGGCCCGGCTATTGGCAGTCGGGTTCATTATTGAGGTATTCCATCCTAAATGGTTGGCAAACCAGGTGCTAGTGCTCAAGAAGAATGGCACTTGGCGCATGTGTGTGCATTAGACGGACTTGAACAAGGCTTGTCCGGCTGATCCCTTTGCTCTCCCAAATATTGATCAAATCATTGATGTTGCGGCGGGATGTGAGCGTCTGAGTTTTTTGGATGCTTATTCTGGATATCATCAGATCAATATGGCGTTAAGGACCAGGAGAAGACGACATTCATTACTCCCTTTGGAGCCTTCTGCTATGTTTCTATGCCTTTTGGGCTCAAGAGTGCCCAGGCGACTTATCAGCGTTGCGTGCAGAATTGCCTTCATACTCAGATTGGCCACAATGTGCATGCTTATGTGGATGATATTGTGGTGAAGTCCAGAGAGAAGGAAAGACTGATAGATGATCTCAAGGAGACCTTTGATAACCTCCGGGCCTAGAATATGATGCTTAACCCGGCAAAGTGTGTCTTTGGTGTACCAGCAGGCAAACTTTTGGGATTTCTGGTTTCTAACAGAGGCACTTAGGCTAACCCGGAGAAGATCAAGGCTATCACCTCTTTGGCAAAACCCAAGTGTATCAATGATGTTCAGCATTTGGCGGGTCATATTGCTACTTTAAGCCGATTCATAAGCTGGTTAGGTCAGAAGGCCATACCGTTGTATTAGATGTTGAACATAACAGATGACTTTGTCTGGAGTGATGCTGCTAATATTGCCTTTGAGGATTTGAAGAGACAATTGGTTGAGCCGCCGGTCCTTGCTGCTCCCATTGATAAGGAGCCATTGCTATTATATGTGGCTGCTAATGCACGTGCCGTCAGTGTGGCCATTGTGGTGGAGCATAAGGAGTCTCGTAAGGAATATCTGGTTCAACGGCCGGTTTACTACATCGGTGTGGTGCTTATTGAGTCCAAACAGAGGTATCCACACTGGTAGAAGCTTGTTTATGGGGTGTTCATGGCCAGCCGGAAGCTTAAGCAGTATTTCCTAGGTCATCCCATCACTGTAGTCAGTTCTGCTCTTTGGGGGATATCATCCAGAACAGAGAGGCTACAGGATGAGTCGCCAAGTGGGCTATTGAGCTTGGGCCTCATGGTTTAAAATATGTGTCGCGTACTTCTATCAAGTCTCAAGCACTGGTGGATTTCATCAATGACTGGACAGAGTTGCAGACGCCTGAAGAGAAGCCGGATAACACATACTGGACTATTTACTTTGATGGATCCAGGCAGTTCGAAGGCTCGGGGGCTGGAGTTGTTTTGGCTTCCCCTTGAGGTGACAAATTTTGTTATGTGCTAAGGTTGATGTTTCCCTATACTAACAATGCAGCTGAGTATGAGGCCTTTCTCCATGGTCTTCGGATGGCTAAGGAAATGAACTTAAGCCGGGTAAGGTGCTTCGGCGACTCAGATTTGGTAGCTCAACAAGTTTCAGGCAAGTGGGATTCCAAGGATCCTCTTATGGCAGCTTACCGCCGTGAGATTGATGTTGTGGCTGGACACTTCAAGGGTTATCAGGTGGAGCACATCAATCGCAGGAAGAATGAGGCAGCCGATGCTTTAAGCCGGCTTGGATCTCAGCGTAAACCGGTACCCCCGAATACCTTCTTGGATGTTTTGCATAATCCTTCTGTTAAGTTACCTACTGAGGAAGACTTGGCTGTTCCTGACCCGGAGGCATAGTTGGTGGTGGCTCTTCATGTCATCCCAGATTGGACAGTGCCATACTTGGCTTACATGACCCGGGGATAATTTCCTGAGGATGATACCTTGGCTAGACAGATAACCCATCGGTCTAAGTCAAAGACGATTGTCAATGGCGAGTTACATCATCGCAGTGTCACTGGGGCGTTTCAGCGTTGTGTATCTCCTGAAGAAGGCCAAGAGATTCTTTGTGAGATTCATGATGGATATTGCGGCCATCGCGCCTGTTCAAAGTCCCTTGTGGCCAAAGCTTTCTGTCACGGATTTTATTGGCTAACGGCTCATGCTGATGCAGAAGATCTGGTCAATAAATCTGACGGGTGTCAGAAATTTTCACGGTGAGCTCATGTGTCGGCTCAAGAGTTGAGGATGATACCGATTACTTGGCCGTTTGCTGTGTGGGGGCTTGACATGGTTGGACCTTTCAAAAGATCCAAGGATAAAAAAACTCGCCTTTTGGTGGCAGTGGATAAATTCACAAACTGGGTGGAAGCAGTGCCGGTCAGTAAGTGTGACGCGGCGATGGCGGTTCAATTCATGAAAAAGGTGATTTTCCATTTTGGTTTCCCCCATAGCATCATAACTGATAATGGCACTAACTTGTTCAAGGGGGCTATGGAGGAGTTCTGTCAATGTGAGCATATCCGGCTTGATGTCTCATCAGTGGATCACCCCCAATCCAATGGTCAAGCAGAAAGAGCCAATCAGGAGATTTTGAAGGGTATCAAGCCCCGGCTTTTAGTTCCTTTGCAACGAACGCCGGGTTGTTGGGTGGAGGAGTTACCATCAGTGTTATGGAGCATCAATACTCAACAGATCTACGAGTTATGCCCCTTTCTTCATGGTTTATGGAGCAAAGGCGGTTCTTCCTAGTGACATCCGTCATGACTCGCCCCGAAAGGCGGGTTACATGGAAGCTAACAATGAGCAAGCACGTCGGGAGGCACTTGACCTGTTGGATGAAAAGCGTGACTTGGCAGCAGCCCGCTCGGCAATTTACCAACAGGACATGCGGCGTTATCACAGCCGCCAGGTTAAATCCAGAACCTTTCAAGAAGGCGACTTGGTGCTCCGGCTCATCCAGGATCAGACTGATGCACACAAGTTATTCCCACCTTGGGAAGGGCCCTTTCTGGTTAGCAAGAATTTAAATAATCGGTCATACTACCTTATCGATGTTCGAGATCACAAAGACTCATGTAAGTCGGAGGAGGAGACCCTCCCGCCGTGGAATATGGCTCATCTTTGGCCTAACTACACTTGAGCCACCGGCTCTCATGATGTACATATCTTGGTGATGTATATATTATCAATAATAAAGCAGGACCTCTGTCCTTTTCATGCCCAAAGATCATATGTCTTCAATGTCATAATTTCAAAAAGACCATTGGGGACTGATCGTATTCGAATCTAGCTTAACTCCTTTGGCACAGCTTCCTGATCGTATTCGAAACATAGCTGTTCAAACAAACTTGATCATTTGGGGGCTGGATCGTATTTGAATCATAGCTTAACCCATTTTGGTCCGACCCTAATCGTATTCGAATCAAAGTCATTAAATATTCTCAAGGTCACTTGGGGGCTTCCTATTCAAACATAGGTCGTATTCAAACAAAAGAGGACATAGCTATCGGTACCCACTTGATCGGCGCAATGCCAAAACCCACTTGGGGGCTTCTTGATCGTATTCGAATCATAGCTTAACCCCTCTTGGGTCCGAGCCAGATCGTATTCGAATCAGAGTCATTAAATATCCTCAAGGTCATTTGGGGGCTTCCTGTTGAAACATAGGTCGTATTTGAACCAAAGAGAACATAGTTGTCGGTACCCTCTTGATCAGCGCAATGCCAAAGCCACTGGGGGCTACATGGTCGTATTTGAACCTTAACTTAACCCCTTTGGGACGGTTTACTGATTGTATTCAAATCAGAAGCCTTAAATTTGTCATTCTATTCTTTTTGATTAAGTCTTTTTTGAAAGCACTCTTTGGATTTG
This sequence comes from Triticum aestivum, assembly GCF_018294505.1. Classification (NCBI taxonomy): domain Eukaryota; kingdom Viridiplantae; phylum Streptophyta; class Magnoliopsida; order Poales; family Poaceae; genus Triticum; species Triticum aestivum. Next base: position 160,361,132 of record NC_057798.1, on the reverse strand, counting down.
TCTTGAGACCTTTTTTGTGTCCATGATTTAAGACATATAAGGTTTTCGTTTGAGCCGGCTTAACTTTGAGCAATCAGACTCCCGGCGTGTGAAAAACTCCAAGTGAAGTCGTGAATTCTAAATTGGGTCATCACCCTTACTGTATAGGTCATTTAACCCTGCAGTAAAAATTTGATATCTCAGGTATGATGTTATCATAGTTATATTGAAAGTTCTGATTCTCATCAGAATTATTTATAACTCATGTTTCACATTTATAATTATGTGGGATAATTATGACCCACCCTATGGTAAGCCGCCGAGGGTCTCTGTGATATACCTCTCTGTGCAGGACAGATTACATGATTTCTTATGCACAAGGAAAATAGAAAAGCGTAAGACGGAGTAAATATATAATGGCGGCTTAAATAGTGTTAAGGCATCAAGACGTGCACGAAGGCACGACACAGCAAAATCATTTCTACTCCTATTACATGACTCCCTGAGTCAAAATGATTAAATATTGTTTTTCAGAAAGGCTACAAATATGAACCGCCGAACGGATTAGTTCTCTTGATGGCCTGAGGCTTCTAGATCAAACCTTTCCACTTCTTCATCCTGTTCCTAGGCCTGGAAGGTTAATGATGACCAGTCAATGCCACTCAAATCTTTAAATTCAGCTTCGTCATCAACTAGCCCGGTCGGATCAATCTCGGGGGCGAAGGTATGGTTACGAGTTGGTGGAATCAGACTTGTCAGGGTATATTGTGGTGTTGGGATTCTCTGGTTCTCTGCATCATAACCCGCCTGGTACTTGGAGAGATCCGCTTCTTCAGCAATCAAAGTGGACACAGGGCGTATTTCCTTCACACAGGCAGCGAAATATTCCTGTTCAAAGGGTGCACCATCTTCTTTTAAGCTCGGATACCCGATAGCAATGTCAGCCGGGTCTAGTTCCGGAAGCCAAGCTTTGGCCCGGCTCAACACGGCTACAGCTCCGGCTCTCGCCGACTATCGCTTCAGTTCAGTAATCCGTTGGGGCAGCACAAAAAGCTTCCTTAGCACATCCACCAAAAGTGCGGGAGCTTCATTGGACAGGGCCACGGTGGCTAAGGCGCGCTGAGACCCGGTGTAGAGTTGCTCCACCAGGGTATAAACCGCCTTCAGCTTTATCAAAATGTCCTGGTTAAGATTTGAGCTCCTGGGTCCTGCATAGCAATGTCAGGTGCGTTAAAGAAAAAATTTATATGACCATTGAAAAGTACACAGTATTTATAACTTACAGGGCAACTTACCAAAGATTGCGGTAACCATCTTGGTCACATGGCGTTTCAAGCTGGACAATTCATTGGTTGCCTTCTCAAGAGCCGCCTCTGAATTTTCAGCTTGTTGGGTTAAGGCATTCTTTTCATCAGCCCAAGTCTTTCTCTCCGCTTCAAAGTTGGCCTTCAGCTTCTCTTGTTAAGATACACTCAATTCAAACTTGGAGTTGGTCCTTTGGGTTTCTATTTCTTGTGATTGCAGATGGTTCTTTAAATCAGTGATTTCTGATTGCAATTGACTGGTGGCAACCTGCACAAATACCGGATTAAAGTCATGATTATTAGCATATTATATTCAAGTCCCAAGCACCTTGCAAGAAAGACTACTTGGAACTTGGGGGCTAATGTCTACTGCGGAACTCTATTTATAATGGCGGTTCATAAGATTGGCGATTCACAAAATTAAAGTCCCAAGCACTTTGCAAGCAAGACTACTTGGCACTTGGGGGCTAATGCATATTGCAGTTCAAACTATGCAGTTAATATGTTCTACGCAAGCATGTGAAGGACCGGCTCATTCATTTCGATTAAACCGGCCCTTGGGGGCTACGGATTAAGCCAGATTTTTACAGGTTTTTAATCTAAAGACATTGTTAATACTTGTCTGATGTTTTTTAAGTCTACAACATATTCATCATAAGCAGTAGACTTGGGGAATGACGTAATGAGAATGATTCAGGGGAAAGAGGAGATCATACCTCAAACTTATGGTGCATCTGCTTCACTATGTCGATTTCAACCTCATGGCTAATGTGCGCTTGGCTGAGATAGCTAGATAAAACATCTTCGGCACTCATGTGAGAGTAATCCGTAAGGTCAAATCTGACCTTACGGCGTTCCACGAGTTCTTCTTTGGCAGTGCATTTGGCAAGCACAGTAGGCCTTCCCGGCTGAGTGTAACTGGTCTTAGTAATCTCAACTTCAGCTTCTTGAGGGTCGTTTGCCTTGACTGGGCTTGAGACTTCAGGATTTTCAGATCCAGCAAGAGCTTGCTCGGCAGGCGGGTCAGCGTCTGATGTTGGCGGCTCATGTGCTGGCTCGGGCGGCGGCTCAGTAGCAGAGGTTTCCGGAATGACCGTTTGAAGCGCCGTTTCTTTGCGGGTTGGTTCATCAACTGGCTTGTCCTTCTTGGCCTTCTTGTTAACCTTTGCTTTACCGCTACATAAAGATCAAAAGGTCTGTATAAGCATAAAAATTCAAAGTACAAGATAATTAAAGTCATCATTACCCTAGAGTGGTCTTGAAAGCCGTTAAGTTCACTACAAAAAAAGACACATCCGTGACATTTTGGGCCAAACGAAAAAAAAATTATGTCATACTTATGACACTTCTATGATGATAATTGTGACAAAACCCGGTATCAGCATAGATGTGGTGGGCTCCTACTTCTATGATAAAAAATCATGACAAAAAATGGGCTTTTCATCCTAGGAGGGCCGGAGACGCAGCTGCATGACATTCTTTGGGTTGTCCATGACGGAAAAAACCATGGTAGAAGCAAGGGCGAGGAAAATTTCGGGGAGTTCCCGGTTACGGTAGGTGGTCGGGGGCCGAGCGATGCGCATTTCTCTCATACACATACGTGCATGTGTGTGTTGCATTGGCTCTAACTGAACCCGAGCGAGGCGTTGGGCTCTAACTGAACCCGAGCGATTGCACTGCAGGCTACGCATTACTGAACCCGAGCGATTGATTGGTGGCTGTTAACTGAACTCGATCGATCCGGTTGGGGATGGATGAACAGGACCCCATGGAGGGCTAGATGAACACGACGACCCCGTGGAGGGCTGGATGAACAGTAGATGGTGGAGGGGTGGATGAACAGTAGCCCGTGGAGGGGTGGTTGAACAGGATCCCATGGAGTAGCGCGCGGTGGAGGCTGGATGAACAGGAGCCTGTGGATGAACAGTCGCAGGTGGAGGCTGGAGGAGGTCGACGTTGGATGAACAGTAGCTCGTGGAGGCTGGAGGAGGTCGACGGTGGAGATCAACAGTATCTCGTGGAGTCCCGTTTTGCGGTACGCCACACCCCTCCCAATGAACAGGGCCCCCGTTTCGACCGTAGCGCTCCAACACAAGTCTGTTTCGTCTGTTTTGCAGTACGTCACACCCCTCCCGATCAACAGGACCCCCATTTCGACTGTAGGAGGTTCGTTTCCTCCGTTTTGCGGTACGCCAGACCCCTCTCGATGAACAGGATCCCGTTTCGAACGTGGCCGGTCGAACACAAGGTCGTTTCCTCCATTCTATGGTATGCAGAGCCTCGTTTCCATCCCATGTTCCGTCCAAGCCCTCCCGATGAACATAGTGACGCATTTCATTCCGACCCAGCCAGTTGGCTCCCCATGAACATGACGACAATGATGTTTCTCCGTTCCGACCCAGCCATGTACACGAGCCTTGGCCGTACGTATGCGCGAGTTGTTGGGGAACCTAGCAAAAATTCAAAATTTTCCTACATATCACCAAGATCAATCTATGGAGATTCTAGCAACGAGAGAGAGAGATGGAGTGCATCTTCATACCCTTGAAGATCTCTAAGTGGAAGTGTTACAAGAACGCGGTCGATGGAGTCGTACTCGCGGCGATCCAAATCGTGGAAGATTCGATCTAGCACCGAACGGACGGCGCCTCCTTCTTCAACACACGTACAGCCCGGGGATGTCTCCTCCTTCTTGATCCAACAAGGGGAGAGGAGAAGATGAGGGAGAACTCTGACATCACGATGGCATGGTGGTGGTGGAGCTTGTGGTATTCCTGCAGGGCTTCGCCAAGCACTACGGAGGAGGAGGAGATGTATGAGGAGGGAGGGGCTGCACCAGGGGAAGGGTATGGCTGCCCTCCCACCCCCTCACTATATATAGGGGGAAGGGGAGAGGGGGTCGGCCCCTCTAGATGGATCTAGAGGAGGGGGCGGCGGCCAGGGGAAACCCTAGATGGGTTTGGGCGCCCCCACCCCCTAGGAAACTTGCCCCCCAAACCGGGAGGGGAGGCTGCCCTAGGGGTGGCGCCCCTACCTCTCCAGGTTACGTGAGATGGGGTGGGAGGGGCACTCAGCCCCTTAGCAGGCTGATGTGCCCCCTCCCCTTGGCCCATAAGGCCCCCAACACTTGTCGGGGCCTCCGAAACCCCTTTCGGACACGCTGGTCATCACTTGGTACCCCCGGAACAATTCCGGACTCCAATACCCTTTGTCCAATATACCGATCTTCACCTCCGGACCATTCCGGAGCTCCTTGTCATGTCCGGGATCTCATCCGGGACTCCGAACAACCTTCGGTAACCACATACTATTTCCCATAACAACGCTAGCGTCACCGAACCTTAAGTGTGTAGACCCTAAGGGTTCGGGAATCATGCAGACATGACCGAGACATTCTCTGGCCAATAACCAACAGCGAGATCTGGATACCCATGTTGGCTCCCACATGTTCCACGATGATCTCATTGGATGAACCACGATGTCGGGGATTCAATCAATCCCATATACAATTCCCTTTGTCAATCGGTACGTTACTTGCCCGAGATTCGATCGTCGGTATCCCAATACCTCGTTCAATCTCGTTACTGGCAAGTCACTTTACTCATTCCGTAATGCATGATCCCGCGACTAACTACTTAGTCACATTGAGCTCATTATGATGATGCATTATCGAGTGGGCCCAGAGATACCTCTCCATCATAGGGAGTGACAAATCCCAGTCTCGATTCGTGCCAACCCAACAGACACTTTCGGAGATACCTGTAGTGTACCTTTATAGCCACCCAGTTACGTTGTGATGTTTGGTACACCCAAAGAATTCCTATGGTATCCGAGAGTTGCACAATCTCATGGTCTAAGGAAATGATACTTGACATTAGAAAAGCTTTTAGCAAACGAACTACACGATCTTGTGCTATGCTTAGGATTGGGTCTTGTCCATCACATCAGTCTCCTAATGATCTGATCCCATTATCAATGACATCCAATGTCCATAGTCAAGAAACCATGACCATCTATTGATCAATGAGCTAGTCAACTAGAAGCTCACTAGGGACATGTTGTGGTCTATGTATTCACACATGTATTAAGGTTTCCATTTAATAAAATTATAGCATGAACGATTGACAATTATCATGAACAAGGAAATACAATAATAACAGTTTTATTATTGCCTCTAGGGCATATTTCCAACAGTCTCCCACTTGCACTAGAATCAATAATCTAGTTCACATCACTATGTGATTGTAATGAATCCAACACCCACGGGGTTTGATCATATCTTGCTTGTGAGAGAAGTTATTAGTCAACGGATCGGAACCTTTCAGATCCGTGTGTGCGTTGAAAATCTCTATATCATCTTGTAGATGCAACTACCACGCGCTATTTTGAGCTATTCCAAACAACTGTTCTACTATATGAGTCCGGTTTACTACTCATAGTCATCCAGATTAGTATCAAAGTTTGCATCGACGTAACCATTTACGACGAATTTCTTTACCACCTCCATAATCAAGAAAATTCCTTAGTCCAGTAGTTACTAAGGATACCTTTGACCGTTGTCTTGTGATCCATTCCTGGATCACTCTTGTACCCCTTGACTGACTCACGGTAAGGCACACTTCAGGTGCGGTACACAGCATAGCATACTGTAGAGCCTACGTCTAAAGCATAGGGGACGACCTTCATCCTTTCTCTCTCTTATGCCATGGTCAGGTCTTGAGTCTTACTCAATACTCACACCTTATAACACAGCCAAGAACTCCTTCTTTGCCGATCTATTTTGAACTCCTTCAAAATCTTGTCACGGTATGTATTCATTTGAAAGTACTATTACGTGTTTTTGATCTATCCTTATAGATATTGATGCTCAATGTTCAAGTAGCTTAATCCAGGTTTTCCATTGGAAAACACTTTTCAAATAACCCTATATGCTTTCTAGAAATTCTACATCATTTCTGATCAACAATATGTCAACAACATGTACTCATCAGAAATTCTATAGTGCTCTCACTCACTTCTTTGGAAATACAAGTTTCTCATAAACTTTGTATAAACCCAAAATCTTTGATTATCTCAACAAAGTGTATATTCCAACTCCGAGATGCTTACTCCAGTCCTTAGAAGGATTGCTGGAGCTTTGCATACTTGTTAGCATCTTTTAGGATTGACAAAACCTTCTGGTTGTATCACATACAACCTTTCCTCAAGCAACTCTTTGACAAAACAATGTTTTAACATCCTATCTGCAAGATTTCATAAATGATGCAGTAACTGCTAATATAATTCCAACAGACTCTTAGCATCGCTACGAGTGAGAAAGTCTCATCGTAGTCAACTCCTTGAACTTGTCGGAAAACATCTTAGCGATAAGTTGAGCTTTCTTAATGGTGACACTTACCATCATTGTCCTTCTTTCTTTTAAAATCCATCTGTACCCAACAGCCTTACGACCATCAAGTAGTTCTTCCAAAGTCTACACTTTGTTTTCATGGATCCTCTCTCGGATTTTATGGCCTTGAGCCATTTGTCGGAATCTGGGCCCACCATCGCTTCTCCATAGCTCGTAGGTTCATTGTTGTCTAGCAACATGACTTCGAAGACAGGATTACCATACCACTCTCAAAGTAGTACGCATCCTTGTCGACCTACGATGTTTGGTAGTGACTTGGTCCAAAGTTTCATGATCACTATCATCAGCTTCCACTTCAATTGGTGTAGGTGCCACAGGAACAACTTCCTGTGCCCTGCTACACACTGGTTGAAGTGATGGTTCAATAACCTCATCAAGTCTCCACCATCCTCCCACTCAATTCTTTCGAGAGAAACTTTTCCTCGAGAAAGGACCCGTTTTAGAAACAATCATTTTTGCTTCCGGATCTTAAATAGGAGGTATAACCAACTGTTTTGGGTGACCTATGAAGATGCATTTATCCGTTTTGGGTTCGAGCTTACTAGGATGAAACTTTTTCACATAAGCGTCGCAGCCCCAAACTTTCAAGAAACGATAGCTTAGGTTTCTCTAAACCATAGTTCACACGGTGTCATCTAAACAGAATTACGTGGTGCCCTATTTAAAGTGAATGCGGTTGTCTCTAATGCCTAATCCATAAACGATAGTGGTAATTCGATAAGAGACATCATGGTATGCTCCATATCCAGTAGGGTGCATCTATGATGTTCGAACACACCATCACATTATGGTGTTCTAGGCGATATTGGTTGTGAAACAATTTCCACAATGTCTTAATTGTATACCAAACACGCAGCTCAGATATTCATCTTTGTGATCATGTCATAGACATTTTATCCTTTTGTCACGACGATCTTCAACTTCACTCTGAAATTACTTGAACCTTTCAACAATTTAGACTTTTGTTTCATCAAGTAAATACACTTGGCATCTACTCAAATCATCTGTGAAGTAAGAACATAACGATATCCAATGCGTGCCTCAGCACTCATTAGACTGCACACATCAAAATGCATTACTTCCAACAAGTTGCTTTCTTGTTCCATTTCACTGAAAATGAGGCCTTTCAGTCATCTTGCCCATGTGGTATGATTTGCATGACTCAAGTGATTCAAAATTAAGTGAGTCCAAACGATCCATCTGTATAGAGTTTCTTCATGCGTATATACCAATAGACATGGTTCGCATGTATCAATCTTTTCAAAAACGAGTGAGTCCAAAGATCCATCAACATGGAGCTTCTTCATGCGTTTTATACCAATATGACTCAAATGGCAGTGCCACAAGTATATGGTACTATCATTACTATCTTATATCTTTTAGCATGAACATGTGTATCACTACGATCGAGATTCAATAAACCATTCATTTTAGGTGCAAGACCATTGAAGGTATTATTCAAATAAATAGAGTAACCATTATTCTCCTCAAATGAATAACCGTGTTGCGATAAACATAATCCAATCATGTCTATGCTCAACGCAAATACCAAATAACACTACAGGAATTAGCTACTTTGCCGTCTGCCACGGCGGACGGCAAAGGCCTGAATGAAGGACGACAAAGGTCTTTGCCGTCCACCGCGGACGGCAAAAGCCTTCGGCAACGTAAGGTCCGGCAAACAGCTACTTTGCCGTCCGCTTTACGCGGCTGACGGAAAAGGGGCCTTTGCCATCAGCAGCAGACGGCATAGAAAGTAGACGGCAAAAATTCCACTGTTAGTCTGTTAGGTGGCTAACGGCAGGCCTTTGCCGTCCGCTGCTGACGGCAAAATTATTTACTCTTTGTTGTCTGCCACTGTAGGCAAACTGACCAAATGGGTCGGCTCCCAGGAATAACAGTTGGCTGCCACGTGGCTTCTTTGCCGTCCGCGGCTGATGGCAAAGAGCCCATTGCCGTCGGTGGCAGACGGCAAAGAGCCAGTATATTGGCTCTTTTTTCTGTTTTTTCAATCCAACAATTTTCACAGCAAATATATATGACATATATAGATATATTTCACAGGGCTATTTAACAGCAAACATATCACATATCCAGCACATAATTAAGTTTCATCCATTCATACATAAGCAAGTTCCATCAAGTTCCATCCATACACATTGTTCCATCCATCATAGCAAGCTAGATACAATGCAAAGTTTCATCAAAGAAAAAACAAGCACTCCATCATAGCAAGCTAGCTTCCATGAAGTGAATGGAATCTGCAAAATGGCAAATAAGAAAGTTAGAAATAGGTGACTAGAAGAAGAAGACTAGAACAAGAAGAAGACTAGAACAAGAAGTATATGTCATTTATGAGATAACTTAGGTGAAATGGATCATATTTGAGCTAAATAAGTTTAAATGGGTCATTTATGAGCTAACTAAGGTGAAATGGATCATTTATGAGCTAACTTAGTTGAAATGGGTTGTTTATGAGCTAACTAAGGTGAAATGGGTCATTTTTGAGCTAACTAAGTTGAAATGGATCGTTTTTAGCTAACTTAGGTGAAATGGATCATTTATGAGCTAACTTAGTTGAAGTTGGTCATTTATGAGCTAACTAAGGTGAAATGGGTCGTTTTTGAGCTAACTAAGTTGAAATGGATTGTTTTTGAGCTAGCTTAGGTGAAATGGATCATTTATGAGCTAACTTAGTTGAAATGGGTCGTTTATGAGCTAAGTAAGGTGAAATGGATTGTTTTTTAGCTAACTAAGGTGAAATGGATCGTTTTTGACCTAACTAAGGTGAAATGGATCATTTTTTTAGCTAACTTAGGTGAAATGGATCATTTATGAGCTAACTTAGTTGAAATGGGTCGTTTATGAGCTAACTAAGGTGAAATAGATCGTTTTTGAGCTAACTAAGGTGAAATGGATTGTTTTTTAGCTAACTTAGGTGAAATGGATCATTTAAGAGCTAATTTAGGTGAAATGGATCGTTTTTTAGCTAAATTAGGTGAAATGGATCGTTTATGAGCTAACTTAGTTGAAATGAATTGTTTATGAGCTAACTTAGTAAAAAGCATCATTTTAGAGCTAACCTAGGTGTGATGGGTCAATTTGGAGCTAACCTAGGTAAGATGGGTCATTTTGGAGCTAACCTAGGTGAAATGGGTCATTTTAAAGCTAACGTAGGTAAAATGGATCATTTAGGAGCTAATCTAGGTAAAATGGGTCATTTTAGAGCTAACCTGGATAAACTGGATCATTTATAAGCTAACTAAGGTAAAATGGGTCATTTTAGAGCTAACTTAGGTAAAATGGGTCGTTTACGAGCTAACTAAGCTAATTATGCAATTTTTAACATAAGTAAGCTAAGTACAAATCGTTTTAGAGCTAACTTAGGTAAAATGGATGGTTTTGGAGGTCACTAAGCTTATTAAGTCATTTTGGAGGAAAAGAAGCTAACTCTAGGTCATTATGGTAAGCATATTGGAGGAAATAAAGCTAAGTCTAGGTCTTTATGCATTTGTTAAGCAAAACACTAGAGACACTTACCGTGATCATGGAGGTGTAGTAGCGGGGTGGCTCGTGCCGGTAGCTGGAGAAGGATCGTGCGATGATTGTCTGGAGTTACGCTACACCAAAGATCATTTCCAATGTCTCCTTAGCATGATGACACTCAAATGTTAAGACTAGCAAGTAATGTCCATTCAAATTAAACTCACCGTGGTCCCAGGAGCAATCACTGGCATCGGCGGAGCGGTCTGACCGGACTTCTCGCACACAGACTGCATATTTGGTTTTGACGACTCAGTCATACTAATTAGTAATGAGACAAACACTACATGAATGTTTTGGCTAATGTGTAGAAAAAACTTACCACAAGGAGCTCGTACATGGCCCTTGCTTGCATGTCATTCCGTGCCCTCTCCTCCTCCAACATCTTTGTCGTCCTCTCCTCCAACTCTCGCTGCCTCTCCGCCGCCTCCGCCAGAAGTTTCTCCGTTCTATCTCTCTCACTCTGTATAGCAGCCTGCAACACCACTCCTCGTTACCATTTGTAATCATTGATGGAAGCGCACACAATGTAATGGAGAAAGACAGCTGAGTATGTATAACTAACCTTGAAGGCGAGTTGCACTAGCCGTTCACGAGGCCTTATCTTAGGAGCGGAGCTCGACTGACGCGCCTTGATCTCCGGGAGAGTGCTAGGACAACGGATAAGTCCATCTCCCATGGCTATGGAGCCATGGGACCTCCCACCACCAGATATAATCAGCAGCTCTGTATCAATGGGACCTTGGCTCGAGTTAAAGTCCTCCCCTTTCCTCGCCTTCCCCTCATCTCTATATCTCACGAGCTTGTTGTGGGAGGAGATGTTGGTGAAGTTTTTTGGATCATCGAGGTCAGACGCAGAGAATGCCTTGACTTTCTTGTAAGAGCCAATGTGGGCCATGGCATACAGGTCGTACACCTCTGGCACCTTATCCGCCTTATTGTAGCGTGTCTGAAAAAGAGAAACAAAGTAAATTAGTAATTAAAGGGCTGAAGCTAGCATGATGAACGAATTGCATGAATCATGAAGCAAACCACATACCCAGTTCTGCTCGTACTAATATAAGTTGGAGCTGCCTTGATGGTGTGTCACACCTTCCATTTGGGCAAGTTTGTCCTTGGCCTTGTTGTGGAGGGCTAGCCATTCTTTTGAGCACCACTCATCGACCAACACCTCCCAACAATCCATCCGATCCGCACACCATCTCGGAGGGGCCTAAGTTAGGAAATAGAAACTTGAGCGCTACGGCTATGAATTACTAAATGAAGGAAGTAAAGTACAAGGCCTTAAGAATTACCTTCATGTACTCCTCCTTACTCAAGAACTTCTCGCGGCACACCGGCTTGGTCTTCTTGATACCATGCAAGGCGTAGTAGTCTCGAATAGCCTGCACCCGAGCCTCGTGTCGTAATTTTTGTAGTACGCGCTTGCAGACATTATCGATAACATTTGCCGCCTCCTCTTCGTATCCCTCCTCACACCTGTAGAATGTCTGCAATCAAATGAGACAATATTGATTAGTACAATTAATAACTAGCTAGTTGAAGATTTTTAATTGTGTAAAGGAGAAAGTACCCAGAACTTTCTAATCACCATGTTTGCCCTCGTCTTGCACAAGACACCGTCGATAGTCTCACCCGGCAGGGCCGAGGCAGCCAAGTAGTGCTCCCAACTCAATCCAAGCTCTGGAAGCCAACCCTTACCAGGCAACGTGACAAACCGAGGAAGTTTTGCCGACAAAGAACTCCATGGACGGAGTTGGGCCGGCGGACACTATGATGGTGGTCCCAACCCCTGCAGCATGACAAGGCCAACGCATTATATATTTGAAGAAACGTGAATGCAGAAGGGTACAAAAAGATTAAATGCACTTACCTCTCCCCATCAGGGAAAATCAACCACCTCTGCTCGCGGGTCGCCGGCATGTCCGGGAGCCATCTACAACCACGCTGGTAGACGGTGCCCCCCTCCTCCTCAAAATCAGTCGTGTCCCTGCCATCATCAGCATGGCCACTCGGCCCCTCAGGCTGATCCGGCCAGTTACCCCATCCAGACGTGTGTTCCTCCGGGGTCTCGTGGGCCGAACTCTTGTGGCCCGAAGGCCCGTTAACCTGAGGCTCATGGGCCGAAGGCCTGTGGACCGAAGGCTCGTGGACCGAAGTCCGTGTAGCCTCCTCCTCAGACGAGTCCACCCTAGCAATCACGTGCTCGGGTGAAACAGCTGGGGGTGGCGGCAAGGAAGGCGCCCTGGCAGTCACCCTACCTCCTCTCCCGTGACCACGTGCTCCAGCTCCTCTCTTCCTCTTACCTCGTCCCCTGCTCGACACCGCGGTTGACGAAGAAGGGCCCGGCGGTGTCTCCATACTGTCCAGCAATGCTCGGCGGAGAGGTGCGTGTGGAATAGAAGACCTTGCACCATGCGCCGATGAAGAAGGGTCCTCCGAGTGCTCCCGACCAGTGCCCACCATCTTTCAACACCCGCCATGACAAAGAATAAACAAAATTAGTACAACATAGAAAATACCGACATGAATAATAATATATATATCACTTAAGTGT